>NC_041386.1:40607499-40609426 GCF_002162155.2 Triticum dicoccoides | reverse complement strand
TCTCTCTCTCTCTCTCTCTCTCTCTCGTGTTCTTGATTTGGCACGATCTGGATGTATCGCGAGCTTTGCTATTATAGTTGGATCTTATGATGTTTCCCCCCCTCTACTCTCTTGTGATGAATTGAGTTTTCCCTTTGAAGTTATCTTATCGGATTGAGTCTTTAAGGATTTGAGAACACTTGATGTATGTCTTGCATGTGCTTATCTATGGTGATAACGGGATATCACGTGATCCACTTGATGTATGTTTTGGTGATCAACTTGCGAGTTCCGTGACCTCGTGAACTTATGCATCGCAGTTGGCACACGTTTTCGTCTTGACTCTCCGGTAGAAACTTTGGGGCACTCTTTGAAGTTCTTTGTGTTGTTTGAATAGATGAATCTGAGATTGTGTGATGCATATCGTATAATCATACCCGCGGATACTTGAGGTGACATTGGAGTATCTAGGTGACATTAGGGTTTTGGTTGATTTGTGTGTTAAGGTGTTATTCTAGTACGAACTCTAGGATAGATTGAACGGAAAGAATAGCTTCGTGTTATTTTACTATGGACTCTTGAATAGATCAATCAGAAAGAATAACTTTGAGGTGGTTTCGTACCTACAATAATCTCTTCCTTTGTTCTCCTCTATTAGTGACTTTGGAGTGATTCATTGTTGCATGTTGAGGGATAATTATATGATCCAACTATGTTATTATTGTTGAGAGAACTTGCACTAGTGAAAGTATGAACCCTAGGCCTGTTTCAAAGCATTGCAATACCGTTTGTGCTCACTTTTACCACTTGCTACCTTGCTGTTTTTATATTTTCAGATTACAAAAACTATTATCTACTATCCATATTGCACTTGTATCACCATCTCTTCGCTGAACTAGTGCACCTATACAATTTACCATTGTATTGGGTGTGTTGGGGACACAAGAGACTCTTTGTTATTTGGTTGCAGGGTTGCTTGAGAGAGACCATCTTCATCCTACGCCTCCCACGATTGATAAACCTCAGGTCATCCACTTGAGGGAAATTTGCTACTGTCCTACAAACCTCTGCACTTGGAGGCCCAACAACGTCTACAAGAAGAAGGTTGTGTAGTGGACATCACGTCGTCCTACGCACCATGACTTCTCCGTGCTCCCAAATCCAGGCACCCCCCGACAATTCCACTGCCTCCGCTGGTGAACCGTAGGAAGGAGGAGCCGGCGGCAGGGAAGGGAACGACCACCGTGGACTACACGTCGGAAGACAAGCACGGAGGACTACCGCCAGATCGGGTACCACCCCGTCCGCGTTGGTTAATCGTTCAACCAGGTCACCTACGTCGTGCAGTCCATGCTCGGCTCAGGGCCTCTCTCTCCATCATCTGCCTCGTCTAGGAGACCGCCCACTTTGTATGTGCTAACCCCTTGCCTCGAATTCTCCTGTTAAGTCGTCCTATTAGTTCTATGATAATTCATTGTGATATGTAGGAAAATAGCAATCTGGATGTAGCAGTTTTCCTGCCCAACAAATGCTTGTTCTTTTGCTTTAGAGCATAAGAAGAAAAAGGTAATTTCATCTGTAATTACTGTTCGATCCGTCAATCCTATCATCGTGCATGAGATTTTCTATTTTACCACTGTTGCGGAGAGGTTTAGCTGCCTTTGTCCGGTGTTTCTGAATATGTTGGTTGGATACGTGCAGAGGTATGTGCTCTTGAAGGTGGGGAAGATCCAAGACAAAGAAAAAAAAGGAGGGCCCTTCAGGCAACATGCAACATGGAGATTAGCCAGCCATGTCGAATCCGCTAAATGCCGAACTAACCATGGCCATGTCCCTGAGGTGCACCCTGATGCGCCTTGATGACCGCTGGCCACTGCCAAAACCACATCCACCCAGCTGTATGGGCGCGTGAGCTTTGCCCGGTGATGCTCTTCTACGAAGTTAAAGG
>NC_041386.1:40557026-40607145 GCF_002162155.2 Triticum dicoccoides | reverse complement strand
GCTGTTCATGGAGGAGCAGTACATGGCTGGCATCCTCAATGGGATCCATGTGTGCATGGTTTTTCAGTTTCTTGGTGATAACTTGCTGACAATGATGAAGTACACCGAGTCAGCGACTATCGTGGGATTCCGCTTCCAATGGTTAAGAAGATATGCTTGCATGTGCTCATTGACCAATAATATTTCCATTATCCACACTGACCTCAAGCTTATATTGCTCGTGCCCATTATTGACCCCTCAAAGGATCCCCTGAGGTCAGGTGTACCACTGGTTCTACTTGCTGCAAAGATGAAAGAGTCACCCGAAATCACTTGAACCATCAGTGAGTAGTTGCCTCACCAAGTTTTTCGGTGAATAGTCGGCCTCGGTGTAGCTTCTTCAATCAGATTGCCTCATATTTCTTTGTATTTATGCCAGGGAAAATGCCAAACCAGTGTGCTACCTTTTGGATACCATGTTTTGGGTAGGTCTCCTACACATTTCATTTCGTTAGCAACAGTTCTGTGTGTCGCTTGCAGGATATTATTCACCAGTTAGCAACTGTGCTTTAGTATACCTCAGGCGTCCAAAAGAATGATTTAATTGATTATCCAATATTTATTTCATATATGGTCCTGCTGTAGGCAAAAAAATACGCATGATTCTTTTGGGAAAAAATGACATGCATACTAGATGTTAACAAATTAGCATAGGTCATCTACATTATGTGGTGCGTTCGGCTGACGGATGTGCAAGTTCTGATTATCTCAATACTAGAATAATAATTCTTAAGTAGCAGCAATGTATGGTGTATACATTGAGCCATGCTGAAACGAGATGCTTAAATAATTGCCCATTTGATTTGCAAAACAAAAATTGTAACACTGAAGATAGCATAATAGAAGCATCTATCAATTATTGAACCCATAGTTGTACTATTTTTTGGAAGAATAGGTTGAAGCTAATGGTCCATCAAGATAGAGATAGGGGCCTTTGTGCCTAAGGTCTGGAGTTGGTCGATGGCAAAGCCACAAAGAGGACAGTTCACTGGGGCTCGCCGACGTTAAGCCTTTCAGTCTGCATCTCTGGTTAAGGAAGGTGAAGAGGGCTACAAAATGTGTACACTGCATGGTCATTAGCCTGGAGAAAAGCATGCACATGGCCAATCCCCGCGACAACAATGGAGCACATGGGGTTGGCTTCACAGAAGGTGTGGATGCCACATTCGTTACCATAAATGTTGGCTTATTCATGATTAAGATCAAGTATTGGGCCGATGAAGAGGGTTAATGAACCTGCGGTCCTCTATTCCATTTCACCCTACATGGGCTTCTACACTCCTAGTATGGTACCAACCATTCATTCTGTTGTCCTTCATTTTATAGCTTCCATATGTTTTCTTAGTTACTTGATTCTTGTTTGTGAACAATCAGTCGATCAATAATAATGCAAGTAATATTTGTCAGTTTGTATTCCTGTATATAACTTGTGAGAGGTAATTTGTGTATGCTAGACAAAACTTAACATATGACATTGAAAAATAGAACATGTTATTTGATATGAGATTTGACTTGATAAGGACCATCCTAAGCGGTCTCTCTTTTCAGTTCCTTTTGCTCAGAGAGCACTGGACAATACTTGTAAACCATTGTGGTTTTTCACCTGGCAGATGATTCGAATTTAACCCCTGAAACAACCCCTAGCATGGCTCTATATTACTACTACATTGCAAATAAACCTCACTACCCTGATGCACATATGTACCAAAATGCACAAACCAGTAGGCTTTTCTACCGATCATATGTTCTGGACTATAGTATGGTATATTGTGTTGCTTCACAGATTTTGAAAATTGATGATTTTGATTCTAGGGTGCCATAGATTTTGGAAGTTAATGTTTTTCACTAGTCGGCTACTTGTAGGACTACAACAGTTCACTACCTTGATCTTTCCAAAAAATGGCCTCCCAATTCCTCCCAAGTTCTGATTCCAACCACTATCTGTTTAACTACTATTGAACATACTCCCTCCATTCCAAAATATAGTATGCTCGCGCTTCCCGAGGTCCAACTTTGACCATAAATTTAACCAACGAGACCAACTGCGGCGGGAGAAAAAATTATATAATTGAAAACTTCTTTCGAATACGAATTCACTGATATAATTTTTGCTCCCGCCGCAATCGGTCTTGGTAGTTAAATTTACGATCAAAATTGAAACACGTGGATAGATGAAGCACTACATTGTGGAATGGAGGGAGTATTTTACCTTTGCGACTCTCACTGGTAGACCTGGCAGATTGGTAACCTTAGCGACACCAATCGAGAATGCAATTGTGTCCGGTCGACACATGGATGCATGGTACTTTCTTATATTTGATCTACATGATGCAAAGAAACCATTTAGAAGTCAATACCGTATCTCCTTTTGTTACGCTTGAGATGATTGCAATAAGTAAGCATCCAGTAGATGAGTAAAAATGATGCGAAGAACCTAACGATCATTGATATCAGGAACCCAACATGCTTTCCATCTTTGATTCATCATGGTCACCGCTTCCTAAAAGTAGTGACGGATGTTGTCGCCAGATGTCCAACCTTTCATTATCCATGTTTCAAACCAAGGCGCTTGGTGCACGGCCATCATGTGAAACTATTGCAACCCTTGTCACCCTTTTGTTACCAAAGTTGTATGTTGCTATTCTTTGTACTCCTACTTCATTGATCATATCAATACGACATGCTTAATGCTCGACCATGTGTATTCTTTTGATTTCAAGAGGCATGATGGCCCATGGAAAAAAGAGCCGTGATGGAGATGTGGCCGGGCTCATGAGGAGATGACACATGATGCGTGGAACTAGAGAAAGATTAATAGGGAGTCAGTGACAATTTGAGACGTAAGAGGAACCAATGCCTTATCTTTTAAATGATTGGGAGTTTAAGAAGTAAGCACCTGGAATGGATGATGAAAAACAAAGGAATATGTGGTGTTGCAAGAGTGAAGTAAGAAGATGCTAGACATTGATTGGGATGCGATCTTAAGCTGCATGAGCATTTGCACTTGTTGTAGAATAACAAGTCGATAGATTATTGTCTTTATAAATTGTTCTGGTCCGTGGCAATACATGGGCATCCAACTAGTATTTCTAATGTTTTTTTAAAAAATTATAGGAAATTGATTACAACCTATAGAATTACCAAATTTATTCACTAAATTGCAAGAAAAATCCAATAAATAGAAATACTTGTCTTGGGTACGAGAGTAATAGTTTCCACCCAAATATAATTTTTGAAATTCATTTTATATACAAAAACATGCATATAGGCCTTCAATAAATCCCTAATATCAATTTATAGGGTTTATTAATTTCTATTTTGGTTTTGAACATTCTATAAGAGTCACGCTTGTGGAATTTATAAACTTGTGAATTGGACCAAGTTGAAAATTTTGGAATGGCCCCAAAATCCAAATGTAAACCCATTCCCACCTTAACTGGCGTTGGTCAAGGGGTAAAGGACATTCTTCTCAAACTTCAGATACCATTTCCTAGCGCTAGCTTCAGACGGGTCCAAAAGGATGTTGGGAACAAATGGAATCACACTGAATGGAGTGGTCTGCTGAGGTTGAAGCGCTTGTTTCATCCATAGAAATAGGGGAACCACTTAGAATGAGAACAATTGGATGATACTCTCCCGACTCATCCCCTTAGAAGTACCAAGGTTCACTGCCTCATTTCACGTACTAGCGGGAGGCTTGTCAATGAGTAAGGATAACTAGTGAGAGAAGGGCATGTCCAATGGTACATTCAGACTGAGTTACCCAAAAGAGTGTCTACGAACCCTCGGATCTCGCGCCTCGTTGCGCCCATGTAGGTACTTGGAGGGGATAATGATGGATGCACTTAGTACGGGATGTAGCTATTATTGGAGATCATTGCCGTAAGAGAAGGACTGCCCGATCGTATCATATCCCTCAAAGGTAGCTATCAAACTACCGACATCCGTCTACAAATATAAGAGACAAACAGACCTTAGTCAAAGATTGTTGGACTTCCAAGGCAATTGACTCATAAGCTAGGTCTCTGTTGATTAGATCTACACCATTGTAACCCTACCATTGTTTTTAATTAATAACGTCAGTGGGCTAGACGTAAGGTGTTTACCCATCTGGAAGCGAGAACCTGGGTCAACTCACCGTGTCACCTTCATGTCAGTGGTGCATTAATCGTCGACACGATACGATCGGGTGATCCCGATGTTACAAGGGAATGTATCTCCCATAACATTCAAATCCCTGACCGAGCATACGCATATCCCTTCCAAGTGTCTGTTCAGGCACAACGGGGTGCAGAGCCTTAGACACTCTTAAGGTGAAACAGTGAATAAAAAACCTACAAATAAATCTATGAGTATTATAATTGGACGTCCAAAACTACATGTTTACTAGGTTTGGACAATATGCAAATATGAATCATCTATAATGACTAACAATTTGGCTGATAATAATTATAGTGATTCATTCTCCAATTTCAATAAACTTTTATTAGGTCAATACGCATCGCCCCACAACGGAAAACTAAAAAATCTACCATATTTTCTTACAATGTTTTATTCATGTATTGCATTACATAGGTCCTCAGATCCACCTCACTACAATTTCCCTTGAAGGAAATATGCCCTAGAGGCAATAATAAAGTTATTATTTATTTCCTTATATCATGATAAATATTCATTATTCATGCTAGAATTGTATTAACCGGAAACATAATAGATGTGTGAATACATAGACAAACAGAGTGTCACTAGTATGCCTCTACTTGACTAGCTCATTAATCAAAGATGGTTATGTTTCCTAACCATGAACAAAGAGTTGTTATTTGATTAACGGGATCACATCATTAGGTGAATGATCTGATTGACATGACCCATTCCATTAGCTTAGCACCCGATCGTTTAGTATGTTGCTATTGCTTTCTTCATGACTTATACATGTTCCTATGACTATGAGATTATGCAACTCCCGTTTGCCGGAGGAACACTTTGTGTGCTACCAAACGTCACAATGTAAATGGGTGATTATAAAGGTGCTCTACAGGTGTCTCCACAGGTACATGTTGGGTTGGCGTATTTCGAGATTAGGATTTGTCACTCCGATTGTCGGAGAGGTATCTCTGGGCCCTCTCGGTAATACACATCACATAAAGCCTTGCAAGCATTGCAACTAATGATTTAGTTGCGAGATGATGTATTACGGAACGAGTAAAGATACTTGCTGGTAACGAGATTGAACTAGGTATTGAGATACCGACGATCGAATCTCGGGCAAGTAACATACCGATGACAAAGGGAACAACGTATGTTGTATTGCGGTCTGACCGATAAAGATCTTCGTAGAATATGTAGGAGCCAATATGAGCATCCAGGTTCCGCTATTGGTTATTGACCGGAGACGTGTCTCGATCATGTCTACATTGTTCTCGAACCCGTAGGGTCCGCACGCTTAAGGTTTCGATGACAGTTATATTATGAGTTTATGAGTTTTGATGTACCGAAGTTAGTTCGGAGTCCCGTATGTGATCACGGACATGACGAGGAGTCTCGAAATGGTCGAGACATAAAGATTGATATATTGGACGGCTATATTCGGACACCGGAAGTGTTCTGGGTGATTTCGGAGAAAACCGGAGAGCCGGAGGGTTACCGGAACCCCCCCGGGAGAAGTAATGGGCCATATGGGCCTTAGTGGAGAGAGAGGGGCAGCCAGAGGTGGGCTGCGCGCCTCCTCCCCCTTGGTCCGAATTGGACTAGGAAAGGGGGGCGGCGCACCCCCTTTCCCTCTCCCTCCCCACTTCTTTCCCCCTCCTAGTAGGAGTCCTACTCCTACTAGGAGGAGGACTCCTCCTAGCGCGCCTATAGGGGCCGGCCGGCCTCCTCCCCTTGCTCCTTTATATACGGGGCCAGGGGGCACCCCTAGACACACAAGTTGATCCGTGTGATCATATTCTTAGCCGTGTGCGGTGCCCCCCCTCCACCATAGTCCTCGATAATATTGTAGCGGTGCTTAGGCGAAGCCCTGCGACGGTAATACATCAAGATCGTCACCACGCCGTCGTGCTGACGGAACTCTTCCCCGATACTTTACTGGATCGGAGTCCGGGGATCGTCATCGAGCTGAACGTGTGCTCGAACTCGGAGGTGCCGTAGTTTCGGTACTTGATCGGTCGGGCCGTGGAGACGTACGACTACATCAACCAAACGCTTCCGTTGTCGATCTACAAGGGTACGTAGATCACACTCTCCCCTCTCGTTGCTATGCATCACCATGATCTTGCGTGTGCGTAGGAATTTTTTTGAAATTACTATGTTCTCCAACAGTGGCATCTGAGCCTAGGTTTTATATGTTGATGTTATATGCACGAGTATAACATAAGTGAGTTGTGGGCGATATAAGTCATACTGCTTACCAGCATGTCATACTTTGGTTCGGCGGTATTGTTGGACGAAGCAGCCCGGACCAACATTACGCGTACGCTTACGCGAGACCGGTTCTCCCGACGTGCTTTGCACATAGGTGGCTTGCGGGTGATAGTTTCTCCAATTTTAGTTGAACCGAGTGTGGCTACGCTCGGCCCTTGCGAAGGTTAAAACAGCACCAACTTGACAAACTATCGTTGTGGTTTTGATGCGTAGGTAAGATTGGTTCTTGCTTAAGCCCGTAGCAGCCACGTAAAACTTGCAACAACAAAGTAGAGGACGTCTAACTTGTTTTTGCAGGGCATGTTGTGATGTGATATGGTCAAGACATGATGCTGAATTTTATTGTATGAGATGATCATGTTTTGTAACTGAGTTATCGGCAACTGGCAGGAGCCATATGGTTGTCGCTTTATTGTATGCAATACAATCGCGCTGTAATGCTTTACTTTATCACTAAGCGGTAGCGATAGTCGTGGAAGCATAAGACTGGCGAGACGACAACGATGCTATGATGGAGATCAAGGTGTCGCGCTGGTGACGATGGTGATCATGACGGTGCTTCGAAGATGGAGATCACAAGCACAAGATGATGATGGCCATATCATATCACTTATATTGATTGCATGTGATGTTTATCTTTTATGCATCTTATCTTGCTTTGATTGACGGTAGCATTTTAAGATGATCTCTCACTAATTATCAAGAAGTGTTCTCCCTGAGTATGCACCGTTGCGAAAGTTATTTGTGCTGAGACACCACGTGATGATCGGGTGTGATAGGCTCTACGTTCAAATACAACGGGTGCAAAACAGTTGCACACGCGGAATACTCAGGTTATACTTGACGAGCCAAGCATATACAGATATGGCCTCGGAACACGGAGACCGAAAGGTCGAGCGTGAATCATATAGTAGATATGATCAACATAATGATGTTCACCAATGAAACTACTCCATCTCACGTGATGATCGGACATGGTTTAGTTGATTTGGATCACTAATCACTTAGAGGATTAGAGGGATGTCTATCTAAGTGGGAGTTCTTTAATTAAATTAATTGAACCTAAATTTATCATGAAACTTAGTACCTGATAGTATCTTGCTTATTTATGCTTGATTGTAGATAGATGGCTCGTGCTGTTGTTCCGTTGAATTTAATGCGTTCCTTGAGAAAGCAAAGTTGAAAGATGATGGTAGCAATTACATGGACTGGGTCCGTAACTTGAGGATTATCCTCATTGCTGCAAAGAAGAATTACGTCCTGGAAGCACCACTGGGTGCCAGTCCTGCTGCTGGAGCAACACCAGATGTTATGAACGTATGGCAGAGCAAAACTGATGACTACTCGATAGTTCAGTGTGCCATGCTTTACGGCTTAGAATCGGGACTTCAACGACGTTTTGAACGTCATGGAGCATATGAGATGTTCCAGGAGTTGAAGTTAATATTTCAAGCAAATGCCCGGATTGAGAGATATGAAGTCTCCAATAAGTTCTATAGCTGCAAGATGGAGGAGAACAGTTCTGTCAGTGAGCATATACTCAAAATGTCTGGGTATAATAATCACTTGATTCAATTGGGAGTTAATCTTCCAGATGATTGCGTCATTGACAGAATTCTCCAATCACTGCCACCAAGCTACAAGAGCTTCGTGATGAACTATAATATGCAAGGGATGAATAAAACTATTCCCGAGCTCTTCGCAATGCTAAAAGCTGCGGAGGTAGAAATCAAGAAGGAGCATCAAGTGTTGATGGTCAACAAGACCACTAGTTTCAAGAAAAAGGGCAAAGGGAAGAAGAAGGGGAACTTCGAAAAGAACGGCAAGCAAGTTGCTACTCAAGAGAAGAAACCCAAACCTGGACCTAAGCCTGAAACTGAGTGCTTCTACTGCAAGCAGACTGGTCACTGGAAGCGGAACTGCCCCAAGTATTTGGCGGATAAGAAGGATGGCAAGGTGAACAAAGGTATATGTGATATACATGTTATTGATGTGTACCTTACTAATGCTCGCAGTAGCACCTGGGTATTTGATACTGGTTCTGTTGCTAATATTTGCAACTCGAAAGAGGGACTACGGATTAAGCGAAGATTGGCTAAGGACGAGGTGACGATGCGCGTGGGAAACGGTTGCAAAGTCGATGTGATCGCAGTCGGCACGCTACCTCTACATCTACCTTCGGGATTAATATTAGACCTAAATAATTGTTATTTGGTGCCAGCGTTAAGCATGAACATTATATCTGGATCTTGTTTGATGCGAGACGGTTATTCATTTAAATCTGAGAATAATGATTGTTCTATTTATATGAGTAATATCTTTTATGGTCATGCACCCTTAAAGAGTGGTCTATTTTTATTGAATCTCGATAGTAGTGACACACATATTCATAGTATTGAAGCCAAAAGATGCAGAGTTGATAATGATAGTGCAACTTATTTGTGGCACTGCCGTTTAGGTCATATCGGTGTAAAGCGCATGAAGAAACTCCATACTGATGGACTTTTGGAACCACTTGATTATGAATCACTTGGTACTTGCGAACCGTGCCTCATGGGCAAGATGACTAAAACACCGTTCTCCGGTACTATGGAGAGAGCAACAGATTTGTTGGAAATCATACATACAGATGTATGTGGCCCGATGAATATTGAGGCTCGTGGCGGATATCGTTATTTTCTCACCTTCACAGATGACTTAAGCATATATGGGTATATCTACTTAATGAAACATAAGTCCGAAACGTTTGAGAAGTTCAAAGAATTTCAGAGTGAAGTTGAAAATCATCGTAACAAGAAAATAAAGTTTCTACGATCTGATCGTGGAGGAGAATATTTGAGTTACGAGTTTGGTGTACATTTGAAACAATGCGGAATAGTTTCGCAACTCACGCCACTCGGAACACCACAGCGCAATGGTGTGTCCGAACGTCGTAATCGTACTTTACTAGATATGGTGCGATCTATGATGTCTCTTACTGATTTACCGCTATCGTTTTGGGGATACGCTCTAGAGACAGCCGCATTCACGTTAAATAGGGCACCATCAAAATCCGTTGAGACGACGCCTTATGAACTGTGGTTTGGCAAGAAACCAAAGTTGTCGTTTCTGAAAGTTTGGGGCTGCGATGCTTATGTGAAAAAGCTTCAACCTGATAAGCTCGAACCCAAATCGAAAAATGTGTCTTCATAGGATATCTAAAGGAGACTATTGGATACACCTTCTATCACAGATCCGAAGGCAAGACTTTTGTTGCTAAGTTCGGAAACTTTCTGGAGAAGGAGTTTCTCTCGAAAGAAGTGAGTGGGAGGAAAGTAGAACTTGACGAGGTAACTGTACCTGCTCCCTTATTGGAAAGTAGTGCATCACAGAAAACTGTTTCAATGACACCTACACCAGTTAGTGAGGAAGCTAATGATGATGATCATGAAACTTCAGAACAAGATACTACTGAACCTCGTAGATCAACCAGATTGAGATCCGCGCCAGAGTGGTACGGTAGTCCTGTTCTGGAAGTCATGCTACTAGATCATGATGAACCTACGAACTATGAAGAAGCGATGGTGAGCCCAGATTCCGCAAAATGGCTTGAAGCCATGAAATCTGAGATGGGATCCATGTATGAGAACAAAGTATGGACTTTGGTTGACTTGCCCGATGATCGGCAAGCAATTGAGAATAAATGGATCTTCAAGAAGAAGACTGACGCTGACGGTAATATTACTGTCTACAAAGCTCGACTTGTCGCAAAAGGTTTTCGGCAAGTTCAAGGGATTGACTACGATGAGACCTTCTCACCCGTAGCGATGCTTAAGTCTGTGCGAATCATGTTAGCAATTGCCGCATTTTATGATTATGAAATTTGGCAGATGGATGTCAAAACTGCATTCCTGAATGGATTTCTGGAAGAAGAGTTGTATATGATGCAACCAGAAGGTTTTGTCGATCCAAAGGGAGCTAACAAAGTGTGCAAGCTCCAGCGATCCATTTATGGACTGGTGCAAGCCTCTCGGAGGTGGAATAAACGCTTTGATAGTGTGATCAAAGCATTTGGTTTTATACAGACTTTTGGAGAAGCCTGTATTTACAAGAAAGTGAGTGGGAGCTCTGTAGCATTTATGATATTATATGTGGATGACATATTACTAATTGGAAATGATATAGAGTTTCTGGATAGCATAAAGGGATACTTGAATAAGAGTTTTTCAATGAAAGACCTCGATGAAGCTGCTTACATATTAGGCATTAAGATCTATAGAGATAGATCAAGACGCTTAATTGGACTTTCACAAACCACATACCTTGACAAAGTTTTGAAGAAGTTCAAAATGGATCAAGCAAAGAAAGGGTTCTTGCCTGTGTTACAAGGTGTGAAGTTGAGTAAGACTCAATGCCCGACCACTGCAGAAGATAGAGAGAATATGAAAGATGTTCCCTATGCTTCAACCATAGGCTCTATCATGTATGCAATGCTGTGTACCAGACCTGATGTGTGCCTTGCTATAAGTCTAGCAGGGAGGTACCAAAGTAATCCAGGAGTGGATCACTGGACAGCGGTCAAGAACATCCTGAAATACCTGAAAAGGACTAAGGATATGTTTCTCATATATGGAGGTGACAAAGAGCTCATCGTAAAAGGTTACGTTGATGCAAGCTTTGACACTGATCCGGACGATTCTAAATCGCAAACCGGATACGTGTTTACATTAAACGGTGGAGCTGTAAGTTGGTGCAGTTCTAAACAAAGCGTTGTAGCGGGATCTACATGTGAAGCGGAGTACATAGCTGCTTCGGAAAGAACAAATGAAGGAGTCTGGATGAAGGAGTTCATATCCGATCTAGGTGTCATACCTAGTGCATCGGGTCCAATGAAAATCTTTTGTGACAATACTGGTGCAATTGCCTTAGCAAAGGAATCCAGATTTCACAAGAGAACCAAGCACATCAAGAGACGCTTCAATTCCATCCGAGATCTAGTCCAGGTGGGAGACATAGAGATTTGCAAGATACATACAGATCTGAATGTTGCAGACCCGTTGACTAAGCCTCTTCCACGAGCAAAACATGATCAGCACCAAGGCTCCATGGGTGTTAGAATCATTACTGTGTAATCTAGATTATTGACTCTAGTGCAAGTGGGAGACTGAAGGAAATATGCCCTAGAGGCAATAATAAAGTTATTATTTATTTCCTTATATCATGATAAATGTTTATTATTCATGCTAGAATTGTATTAACCGGAAACATAATACATGTGTGAATACATAGACAAACAAAGTGTCACTAGTATGCCTCTACTTGACTAGCTCGTTAATCAAAGATGGTTATGTTTCCTAACCATGAACAAAGAGTTGTTATTTGATTAACGGGATCACATCATTAGGTGAATGATCTGATTGACATGACCCATTCCATTAGCTTAGCACCCGATCGTTTAGTATGTTGCTATTGCTTTCTTCATGACTTATACATGTTCCTATGACTATGAGATTATGCAACTCCCGTTTGCCGGAGGAACACTTTGTGTGCTACCAAACGTCACAACGTAAATGGGTGATTATAAAGGTGCTCTACAGGTGTCTCCAAAGGTACATGTTGGGTTGGCGTATTTCGAGATTATGATTTGTCACTCCGATTGTCGGAGAGGTATCTTTGGGCCCTCTCGGTAATACACATCACATAAAGCCTTGCAAGCATTGCAACTAATGATTTAGTTGCGAGATGATGTATTACGGAACGAGTAAAGATACTTGCCGGTAACGAGATTGAACTAGGTATTGAGATACCGACGATCGAATCTCGGGCAAGTAACATACCGATGACAAAGGAACAACGTATGTTGTTATGCGGCTTGACCGATAAAGATCTTCGTAGAATATGTAGGAGCCAATATGAGCATCTAGGTTCCGCTATTGTTTATTGACCGGAGATGTGTCTCGGTCATGTCTACATTGTTCTCGAACCCGTAGGGTCCGCACGCTTAAGGTTTCGATGACAGTTATATTATGATTTTATGAGTTTTGATGCACCGAAGTTAGTTCGGAGTCCCGGATGTGATCACGGACATGACGAGGAGTCTCGAAATGGTCGAGACATAAAGATTAATATATTGGACAACTATATTCGGACACCGGAAGTGTTCCGGGTGATTTCGGAGAAAACCGGAGAGCCGGAGGGTTACCGGAACCCCCCCGGGAGAAGTAATGGGCCATATGGGCCTTAGTGGAGAGAGAGAGGGGCAGCCAGAGGTGGGCTGCGCGCCTCCTCCCCCCTGGTCCGAATTGGACTAGGAGAGGGGGGCGGCGCCCCCCCTTTCCCTCTCCCTCCCCACTTCTTTCCCCCTCCTAGTAGGAGTCCTACTCCTACTAGGAGGAGGACTCCTCCTGGCGCGCCTATAGGGGCCGGCCGGCCTCCTCCCCTTGCTCCTTTATATACCGGGGCAGGGGGCACCCCTAGACACACAAGTTGATCCGTGTGATCATATTCTTAGCCGTGTGCGGTGCCCCCCTCCACCATTGTCCTCGATAATATTGTAGCGGTGCTTAGGCGAAGCCCTGCGACGGTAATACATCAAGATCGTCACCACACCGTCGTGCTGACTGAACTCTTTCCTGTCACTTTGCTGGATTGGAGTCCGGGGATCGTCATCGAGCTGAACGTGTGCTCGAACTCGGAGGTGCCGTAGTTTCGGTACTTGATCGGTCGGGCCGTGGAGACGTACGACTACATCAACCAAACGCTTCCGTTGTCGATCTACAAGGGTACGTAGATCACACTCTCCCCTTTCGTTGCTATGCATCACCATGATCTTGCGTGTGCGTAGGATTTTTTTTGAAATTACTACGTTCTCCAACATCCCTTCAGGCCCTCCATAATAGAATTTTGCTCTTTCTATAGGTGAGGCAGAGTAGAGCTTGTCATCCGTGACTTTAGTGAGCGCATCATTGTCAATTGGGGTGCTTATACCGTCCTTGTGGATGAGCCAAATATCATGGATAGATGCAGCTTTATTCGAGTTAGACGCAAAGGCTCCGCTTCCCATTGAAGGAGGTATAGTAGTTTTAGTACTTAGAGCATGACCTCCAATCTTGATTTGTGTTGCTTTCACTGATAAGCTATCAAACAATGATGCTGGGAAGTAACCTACTGGAATTGGGTTTTTGTTAATGCCACAAGACAACCACCAGTCTGCTTGAACTTTCCTGCCATTTCATTTATGCAAATGGATAGTGTCGGGGGATGACCCCGGGTAGGCCCAAGACGGCGAACGACGCTTCAAAAATATCGGGGGTCAGCAATGCCTCTCAATCCGGCTCGCAGTTGGCCGGGTTGCTCAACCCGGCCAAGTTCCTCAACCCGACCGCCCGGCCGGCTCCCTCTCCAGCTGCTCCAGCCGGTCTGCTACGCGAAATCAACTACGGTGTCTCATCTGACGCGACACCAAAACACACGACATCATGTACAGTGCTACTTGTCTCTGGGCATTATTGTATAAAATGACCCAGATCAAGAAGGCATTGCCTTGGCCAAGGGAACACGCACCCACGCACAGCGTAAAAGCTAGCAAGCTAGCAAGCATCAGGCAATCAATCCATCCATCCATCCCACCCAGGCACTCACTTACGCATGCATACATGCTCATGGAGCCACACACACTCACGGCCGCACTTGGCCAGGCACTCACGCCACACACATATTCATACTCACTCACACATAAGGCAGCGTAGAGACCGATTCATTCGGATACAGCTCCAGGAGCAACTATCTACTACAATATATATTTCACATATATTCAGACATATAGGAGTAAAAAATTATCTTTCTAGAGAGCTTCGAACCTAGGTAAACCACCGCGTGCTGCTTGCCCAATCCCATCCCGTGATCTTGAGAGCAGTCTTGCCCTCACCTCAAGCCACCCCGTGACATCTGTCGTCTCACGAACCCGCCCGCGAGATAACCACGACAGTTGGCGCTCACCGTGGGGCAAGCTATCGCGGAACCGCGGTCCCTGCGGGACCATTTACGCCATCATCACCGTGGCGTCGCCGTCGTCTCTCCGGTAGCGCTCGGGGGCCCGACATCGACACGCCCCCGAAGCGGCTGTGCAGGGCGGCGCATCCTCGGCATCGGCCTCGCCACCTTCATCATCACTGCGGCGTTGCGCCGTCTCTTCGGTGGAGCTCGGGGGCTCGACATCGACCTGCCCTCAGAGCGACCGTGTGGGACGGTGTGTCCTCGCCGTCGGCGTCGCCCTCTTCGTCGCCACCACCGCGGCATCACCGTTGTCCGCGCGTCTGCGCGCTGCATCTCGCTCCGGCTGGCCGGCCGTGCCCGGCTCCGCTCGCTGTTGCGCTCCACCGGCGCCGCTGACCTCTGCTGACATGCTGCCACTCCTCCCGCGCGCCCGTGGCCGCTACTGCTCGGGCTGCTGTTGCGCTTGCCGCTGGTGCCGTCGCTGCGTTGCCGCTGCTTCGGCTGCTACCTGCCACTACCATACACCACCAAAACCATTGTCGTGCTCTTCTTAGATGCAAGTTAGATACGCGCCATGCACTACCCATACGCTACCCAGATAATGGCCATACAATACCATACATTAGCCAGACACCGACTAGACTCTGCCTGTGCACCGGTTGCTTCGTCCGCGGCCATGCGCCCACTCCACCACGGCTGTCCGTCATGTGCCCGCCTCCGCACGCTGCTCCACTGCCCCACGCACTGTTTCCTTCCCGCGGACGCGCGTTGCTGCAGCCTCTGCGCTGGCCCCGCTCGCTGCTCCAGCTCCGCTGCACCTGACTGCTGCTTTTCCCGTCCCCGCACTGCTCCGCCGTGGTCGTCACCCACCGCAGCTCCGCGAGGGGCGCCCCTGCCGGTCACCGCTGCACCAACCACGCCGCGTCCGGCTCTCTCCGACTCCGCGTCCCGCGGGTGCCAGCGCCGCCTCCGTCCAGCTGGCCGCACCGGCTCCGGCTCCCGCTCCACAGCACCGGCTCGCCGACCAACCCGGCCGCTCTGCTTTCCTCACACACGTCCTCGGCCTCCCGCACCGGCCGGTCGGACTCGCCCCTCCCCCTCTCCGCTGTCGCCGGCTCCGCCGCGCCACTCCGCGTCGCGCGCGTGCGTGCTGGCTTCGCTCAGTCTCTCTTGCGGCTCCGCCCCGTGCCCGGCCGACTCCGGCCTCCCCTCCACCATGCTCCGGGTAGCCGTCCGTCCGCCCAGCCGGCTCCTCCCCCCACCGACCGCGCGACCCGGCCGCCGCGCCTCCCATGCTCGGCCGCGTCGCCGTCGGCTCGTTAGGGCCGCCTGCCGGCTCGCGACACCGCGCTCGGACCACGCCTCCGTCAGGCTCGCTGCGCCGCGCCGGGTCCGGCTCCCGCGCGACTCCAGCGACCCCCGCCATGAAGAAAAGAACCCGACTGGTCAAGCCGGGACTTTGCTACATCGACGGACAAATACGGGCTTTTTTGGGCCTGGCCGCCACCCACCAGTTAAAATAGAGGGGGCGGTTAAGTAGGGGGAGAGGTTTACTTTGACCAATTAAAACGGGACAGGTCAGCCAGCCCGTAAAATTTGTTAGTGGCTAGTCCGTGTGTCTAGCAATTTTCAGTCAAGCCGGATGTGTAAAAAAAGGAAAGAAAGTTGCTGGCTAGAAAAAAAAAGAAAGAAAGAAAAAAATGACGGCTCAGTTCGGTCGCCCGCGTCATCGCCTGGTCGGCTGGTGAGCCGACCCGGCTGCCCGTCCGCCTCGACGCTTGGCCGGCTGGCAAGCCGGCCCTACTACCTATCCGCTTCGACGTCTGGCCAGTCGGACCCGACCGGCTGGGACACCCCTTGAGCCAACCGAAGGCTTGGAGGCCACACCCAGGGGGCGGGACCCGCCGGCTGCAAGCCGGCAGCCGGACGTCATCGACAACACCCGCCTCGTCTACATGAAAACCAATATGAGCTCCTCACCCGCATATTTTCGCACCACGTGCAAACACGGATAACCTCGAGCGACGCTTAGGGACCACGTCCGCCTTTATTACAGTTGCACTACTGTTTGCCCCGATGCCGGCTAGTCTCGGCCCGGAGGCTGGCCGCTCGGCCCGATACGTTCGTTCCCGCAGACCGCTTAGTAGCGCATACGGTACCGACGGCCCATTCTCAGCCACAGACCGCAGTGCGGCTGTCCGGCTAAGCGAGAGAAAAACTGGAGGTCACCCCACGCAAAAAACGTCCGGAAAAAGACGGCTTGGGCAATACGGTCGTTTCCTTTATGAGTATCTACTTGGTCGAATCCGCTCCTGTAGTCCGAGTATTGTACGCTCCACTCCGCGGCCACTCTTCATAACAGCTACAGACCGGCTTCAGGCTGTCTAGCTAACAAGAGGCAAAGCCAAAGAACGAAGGGGATATGAAAAAGACTGAAGGGGCTCGGACGAAACCGAGTCGGCACCCTCTACATAAAACTGCAATGCTAAATGCAAACATTTGATATATCTGCGCGGACTAACCTTGTCTTTTGCACGATCATCGCCGGGGGGATTCCCCACCTTGTCCGTAGGCTCGGAGGCTACACGCGGGTTGCAGGCCCAACGCCGGCTGCAACCGGCGTTTCCGACGCCACCGTCGGCTTCATCAACAACAGCAAGACCCTCCGCCCAACTTTTCCAAGTTGTGCGGAGGCTCGGAGGCTACATCCAGTGGGTGCGCTCGCGCGCCCCCACTTAGCTGGCAGACTCCGCGTCCGCGTCCGGCAAGGCCCCGCGCCCTCCAGCCGTCGGACTCCGTGTCCGCGCTCGGCACCCTCGACATCACCGTCGGCTTCTTCATCAGCAGCAAGACCCTACGCGCAACTTTTCCAAGTTTCCCAGAGGCTCGGAGGTACACCCAGTGGGTGCGCTCACGCGCCCCCACTCAGCCGGCGGACTCCGCATCCGCGTCCGGCAAGGCCCCGCGCCTTCCAGCCGACGGATTCCGTGTCCGCGCCCGGCACCCTCGACATCACCGTCGGCTTCGTCATCAACAGGAAAACCCTCCGCCCAACTTTTCCAAGTTGCCCGAAGGCTCAGAGGCTACACCTAGTGGGTGCGCTCGCGCGCCCCCACCGTAAGCAAGCCGCACCGGCTGCAGTCCGCAGCCGGCCGTCATCGACATTTACTACTTCATCGACGCCCGCTAAAAACCTCCGCACAACTTTTCCAAGTTGTCCGGAGGCTCCGAGGCTACTGTCAGGGGGATGACCCCCGGGTAGGCCCAAGACGGCGAATGACGCTTCAAAAACATCGGGGCTAGCAATGCCCCTCAATCCGGCTCGCAGTTGGCCGGGTTGCTCAACCCGGCCGGACTCCTCAACCCGGCCGCCCGGCTGGCTCCCTGTCCGGCTGCTCCAGCCGGCCTGCTACGCGAAGTCAACTACGGCGTCCCATATGACGCGACACCGACAAGACGGCCATACCGCGATCACTGTTGCTGATAAAGCATACACTATTTACTCGTCACACGCGACATCATGTACATTACTACTTGTCCCTGGACACTAATGTATAAAGTGACCTCGGGGAGACACTTTCTTGGAGAAGAGGTCACTCCCTCAACCAAGAAGGCATTGCCTTGGCCAAGGGGACACGCACCCACGCACACATAAAAGTTAGCAAGCTAGCAAGCATCAGGCAATCAATCCATCCACCCATCCCATCCAGGCAAATTTTCGTGTGTTTTGACCCTTTTCTGAAACCTATTCGAGATTTGACCCTAATTTAAAAAAAATTCGAGATCTGACCCTTTTGCTACCGCCAGAGTCCATGGCGGTAGGGTCTAACAGCCTACCGCCAGGGACTTTGATGGTAGGAAACATCACTACCGCCAACCGGGCTGGCGGTAGCCTGCACAACCCTACCGTCAAGGTGCTTGGCGATAGGCACGAGCACGCACTGTATTTAATACTTAGGAGGTTTTTGACGGTAGGGCATGCAACCCTACCGCCAGGGACCTTGGCGGTAGGCTGTTATACTCTACCGCCATGGTCCCTGGCGGTAGCAAAAGGGTCAGATCTCGATTTTTTTAAACTAGGGTCAAATCTCCAATAAATTTTAGAAAAGGGTTAAAACACGAAATTTAGCCCCCCACCCGCTCACTCACGCATGCATACATGCTCATGGAGCCACACACACTCACGGCCGCACTTGGCCAGGCACTCACGCCACACACACACACATATTCACACTCACTCACACATGAGGCAGAGTAGAGAACAAGTAGCTAGCTCCCCGATTCATCCAAATACAGCTCCAGAAGCAACTATGTACTGCAACATATATTCCACATATATTCAGACATGCAGGAGTAGGAATATTATCTTTCCGGAGAGCTCCGAACCTGGGTAAACCACCGCGTGCTGCTTGCCCAATCCCGTCCCCTGATCTCCAGAGCAGTCTTGCTCTCACCTCAAGCCACCCCGTGGCATCTATCGTCTGATGAACCCGCCCGCGAAATAATCACGACAAATAGGTTAATTGTTATATTACAACTGGACCAAAAACCACTTCCACATATTTAATGAGTCAAAGTTTAGCACCGGTACCTTGTACATTTTAATGGTAATAGTATGCCGTTTCCCATTGATACCAGACACCGGGGTTATGATGTCACCGGGAGATATGGGGGATCCCTTCACCAGCCGAAAACCAGTACAGTCAAGGTTGACACGCCCTGTACTCCAATGACTATCTTTCTGCAGCTCAATTCATGTCGTCTAAATGTCATGCCATAATTTTTACTATCCCATTTGTTCATTTTATAAATTATATTTATTTTATAGTATGGGCAAAAAAAAAATACAATTCTATCTTGCTACCTCCATCTTCAATTTTTCCGTTATTATTTCCTTATCTCTGTCAAGCATTTACACAAGACTAACCACTAATTATTTTCCTTGTTAAAAAGACCTAAGGAAGTAGTTTAGCCAATCTTCTCGTGGACTTTCTTAACGATATAGTTTCTTAAAATCAGGTATCTCTTAGAAATATACATCTTAGAAAAAAATAAAGGAAATAACATTTTTGAGGGCTATATTAACGGAAGAAACTTACTGTCCAAACCGTAGAAAAGTGAGTATGTGAGTCCTTAAACCGAGATGGCCAAACCTACATAATTATTAGCAACTATAAGTATATTTTAAGAAATACTAAAGTACAACAAATTAGTACCAATGTAAATAAAGGAAATCTAGAGGCTCAAAAGATGACTTACCACCCAACCAACGACAATTGAATTGAGATTTTTGTCAAAATCTCCTTTCAAGTTTTGTATCCAAATTGCACCCGCTGACATTTGTCCATGATTAAGATTGAGTCCATACACATCCATCACACCAGATACTCCATAGTATCCTTTGTCATTATCCTCGGTCCAATGTGCAGCAAACTTCAAAACAAGTAAAGTCAAAGATGGTAGAGATGCATACATTTCCAAAATATAGCGAACATATTTCAAAACAAGTACAAAAGTTAAAAATTAACTAAAAGCTTTGTTGAGTAAAGAGGTGAAAACAATATAACTCACATAATATTTAATGTCACCATCATTTTTAGATGGTAAAGCTTGTACATATTGCATCTGAGTTGGCATCGGTGTAATATGTGTTGAATTAAAATCGCAATCCACATATTCTAAACTTGTTGTGTTCTCATCCATGTGGATGAGCTCTGATGACACATCAATATTTTCCTTCAAGACATAGAAAAATGATGTAAGCATGGATATATTTACTAATTGAGACATTCTTCCAAGTGATGTTATATGGATCAATAGCTTCTCGTTTGCGGGCGAGTAAATCAACACAATAAAAAATGGTGAAATTATATTCAAGGGTTAGAAGAAATTAGGATCCTTCTGTTTACCAAGTTAACATCTATGTGAAACCTTCTCTTTGCATATTTTGAACACACAAATAGTTGGAAGATTCATTGTACAACGATGTGTAGAGCCGTTAATATTCGTCCAAGTGGAAAATACTAGTGAAGGTGATACCTCTTGAATAGGTAGATGAAGGTGATACCCTAGGCTTTGATGCACAAAAGGTATGGTGTATAAGACCAAGAAATATAATAGTAGATGAGATTGAGACATCTTGTGATGGGGAAGAACACATGTCGAGCAATATACCCATGAAAATTCCTTTATAAAAGGGTCCTGTCATGGTTCTAAGTCTGACAGTAGAAAGGGGGGGTACATAGGAGGAGGCAAGATCCTAGCTACGGCGAGATTGTGCACGCAAGATTTATGAGTTCAGGCCCTTCTCGGAGGAAGTAATAGCCCTATGTCTCGGTGCCTTGAGGCGGCCGACTGGATTATGCGTGAAGTTATAGGGGGTGCGAACCCCTGTCTTAGTAGAGGGAGGTGGCTTATATAGAGTGCGCCAAGACCCCAGCCCGCCCATGTTACAAGGGGTTCAATGTACATTAAGGTGAGACGTTACTGGTAACGCCAACAATAAAGTCATATAAATGATCATTAACGCTATGGAGTGAACGCCTGACCGTTGCCATCCTGAGTGACTTTAGGTCTTCTGTGCTCGAGTGGCTTCTTGTACGGTTGAATGATGATATACTGGTCGAATGGAATTGGGTTATCCGAGTGGAGTTGTTGGTCGAGTGGATTGCACTCTAAGGTGATTCCAGTCGGTGGATGTTGCTATGCTTTGGATGCTGTTGAGCTTAGGGTAGTGTCTTTGGGAAGGGCATCTAGGTCAGGCCTATTACCCTACCCTAGGTACATGTCATCATCATTATTGAGGGGAGAAGAGGTTGAAGATGGTTCCGACCCAATTCTCATGCTCCGGGGGCATCTTACCTGGGTTGGTGAACCACGTTGGAACTTCAACTTTATTTTCTATCGCCTTGATCCATCCAGAATTTGTCGAGTGAATTTATCCTGGTACGCTTCGAGTGTCGGACGGGTATGAAATCTTGGGCGTGACTGGTTGCGCTGCTATTCCCGGATCTCACGAGATTCGAAATTTTGGGGAAGCGCGCGGGACGGAGAGTGCCATAGTAAATAGGACGGATTAGGCAGGGGCGCCTCGATCTCCATGCCACCTTTTTTGCCACGTATCGAGCGCGCGGCTGTTGCGGGATTTGACAGGATCCCTCGGGCCTGCATGTCAGCCACTCGACGGTGGGCAAATAAAAGGCTCCGCGGGCGATGCGTCTGCACAGCGCATCCCATTCTCCTTCTCCTTCCTCTGTTTCCTCACCTCATCCTCCGCCGCTCTCGACACCTCCGCACCACCCGTGAGCAGCCCGCGGTGATGGGGAAGGACAAGACGGCGTCTCTGGAGTGCGCCAAGAAGGCAATGGCGAAGGCGGTGGGGAAGCCGAAGGGAAAGAAGACGGGTCAGGGGGGAGGGGATCTTCCTCGAGGTCCGGCCTGCCGCCCGACTGGATCCAGGGCGACAGGATTCTGTCCATGATTCAGCTGGAGGATGTGGAGGATCTGGCCGCAGGGGGCTTGATTGCCCATGAATCTTGGTGGCTGCCTGGCAACGAGACCGAGCCGTAGCCGCAGGAGGGTGAGTGCGTCCTCCTCGCGACTCACGTTGACCGTGGTTTCTCTCTGCCCCCATCCTTTTTTCTAGGTTTTTTTGAACTTCTTTGGAGCCCAACTTCATCACTTTACCCCCAACACCATCACGTACCTCGCTGCATTCGTTTCCATGTGTGAAAATTTCTTGGGCTGTCGACTGCATTGGGGTCTCTTCAAACACATCTTCACTTGTCACTCTCAGTCTGTGAAAAAGGCTAGTCCGAATTATGATAAGACGCATGTGATCCAGATGTGTGGAGGTCTAGGTATTCAGATGAGAAGCAAAAGTACTTTTCCAGTTGTGATTCTTCCCGAGTCAGTTAGAGGGTGGCAGTCGACCTGGTTCTACTACAAGGACCAACTGACTCCTGGCCAGTCGACCGGTCTCCCTCCCTTCTCCATGGAGCGAGTCCAGCAGCCCACTTCATTGAAAGTAACTCCAGCAGAGAAAGCAGAGGTGAACATGTTGATGGAGCGAGTAGTCGAATTAGTCTGAGACGACGTGACTGGTATGGACTTGCTAGAAGTGTTTCTCAATCGACGCGTCCAGCCACTCCAGGCCCGCGATCACTGATACGTCTCCAACGTATCTATAATTTTTCATTGCTCCATGCTATATTATCTACTATTTTGGACATTATTGGGCTTTATTATCCACTTTTATATTATTTTTGGGACTAATCTATTAACCGGAGGCCCAGCCCAGAATTGCCGTTTTTTTGCCCGTTTTAGGGTTTCAAAGAAAAGGAATATCAAACAGAGTCCAAACGGAATGAAACCTTCAGGAACATGATTTTCTCACCGAATACAACTCAGGAGACTTGGACCCTACGTCAAGCCAATTAACAGGAGGCCACGAAGTAGGGGGCGCGCCCTCCACCCTCGTGGGCCCCCTGTTGCTCCACCGACGTACTTCTTCCTCCTATATATACCCACGTACCCCCAAACGATCAGATACAGAGCCAAAAACCTAATTCCACCGCCGCAACTTTCTGTATCCACGAGATCCCATCTTGGGGCCTATTCCGGAGCTTCGCTGGAGGGGGCATCGATCACGGAGGGCTTCTACATCATCATCCAAGCCCCTCCAATGAAGTGTGAGTAGTTTACTTCAGACCTACGGGTCCATAGTTAGTAGCTAGATGGCTTCTTATCTCTTTTTGGATCTCAATACAATGTTCTCCCCCTCTCTTGTGGAGATCTATTCGATGTAATCATATTTTTGCGGTGTGTTTGTTGAGACCGATGAATTGTGGGTTTATGATCCAGTCTATCTACGAATAATATTTGAATCTTCTCTGAATTATTTTATGTATGATTGGTTATCTTTGCAAGTCTCTTTGAATTATCAGTTTGGTTTGGCTTACTAGATTGGTTTTTCTTGCCATGGGAGAAGTGCTTAGCTTTGGGTTCGATCTTGCGGTGTCCTTTCCCAGTGATAGAAGGGGTAGCAAGGCACATATTGTATTGTTGCCATCGAGGATAACAAGATGTTTTTTTTATCATATTGCATGAAACTATCCCTCTACATTATGTCATCTTGCTTAAAGCGTTACTCTGTTTTTAACTTAATACTCTAGATGCATGCTGGATAGCGGTCGATGAGTGGAGTAATAGTAGTAGATGCAGGCAGGAGTCGGTCTACTTGTCTCAGACGCGATGCCTATATACATGATCATACCTAGATATTCTCATAACTATGCTCAATTCTGTCAATTGCTCAACAGTAATTTGTTCACCCACCGTAGAATACTTATGCTCTTGAGAGAAGCCACTAGTGAAACCTATGCCCCCGGGTCTCTTTCTCATCATATCAATCTCCATCACTTTATTATTGCTTTGCTTTTTTTACTTTGCCTTTTACTTTTCACTTTGCATCTCTATACCAAAAATACCAAAAATATTATTTATCATCTCTATCAGATCTCACTTTCGTAAGTGACCGTGAAGGGATTGACAACCCCTAAGCGCGTTGGTTGCGTTGAGCTATTGTTTTTGTGTAGGTACGAAGGACTCGCGCGTAGCCTCCTACTGGATTGATACCTTGGTTTTCAAAAACTAAGGGAAATACTTACGCTACTTTGCTGCATCATCCTCTCCTCTTCGGGGAAATCCAATGCAGTGCTCAAGAGGTAGCAATCACCCTATGTGGATGTACTCGGGCATTGAGGACACCACTCGGATCCACCTGGAGGAGGTCACCGAAGAGATGATGGAGCTGTGGTTGCAGGGCACCACTGGAAACAAAGATAACCCCCGGGGGTCCAAAAGAGTCCAACCATTCTGCGCTGGCCATGAATCGGTGGGCATTGATACGTCTCCGTCGTATCTACTTTTCCAAACACTTTTGCCCTTGTTTTGGACTCTAACTTGTATGATTTGACTGGAACTAACCCGGACTGACGCTGTTTTCGGCAGAATTGCCATGGTGTTGTTTTATGTGCAGAAAACAAATATTCTCGGAATGACCTGAAACTCCACGGAACATCTTAGAAAAAAACAATAAAAAATCCTCGCCAAAGATGAAGAACAGGGGGCCCACACCCTTCTCACGAGGGTGGGGGGCGCGCGCCCCCCTAGGGCGCGCCCGCCTACCTCGTGGGCCCCCTGGAAACCCTCCGACGCCAACTCCAACTCTATATATTTGCTTTCGGAGAGAAGAAATCATCGTGTTTTATGATACGGAGCCGCCGCCAAGCCCTAAAACCTCTCGGGAGGGCTGATCTGGAGTCCGTTCGGGGCTCCGGAGAGGGGGATTCATCACCGTCGTCATCATCAACCATCCTCCATCACCAATTTCATGATGCTCACCGCCGTGCGTGAGTAATTGCATCGTAGGCTTGCTGGACGGTGATGGGTTGGATGAGATTTATCATGTAATCGAGTTAGTTTTGTTAGAGTTTGATCCCTAGTATCCATTATGTTTTGAGATTGATGTTGCTATGACTTTGCTATGCTTAATGCTTGTCACTAGGGCCCGAGTGCCATGATTTCAGATCTGAACCTATTATGTTTTCATGAATATATGTGAGTTCTTGATCCGATCTTGCAAGTCTATAGTCACCTACTATGCGTTATGATCCGGCAACCCCGAAGTGACAATAATCGGGACCACTCCCGGTGATGACCATAGTTTGAGGAGTTCATGTATTCACTATGTGCTAATGCTTTGTTCCGGTTCTCTATTAAAAGGAGGCCTTAATATCCCTCAGTTTCCAATAGGACCCCGCTGCCACGAGAGGGTAGGACAAAAGATGTCATGCAAGTTCTTTTCCATAAGCACGTATGACTATATACGGAATACATGCCTACATTAAATTGACTGTTACATGATGAACCGCATCCGGCATAATTATCCATCACTGATCCAGTGCCTACGAGTTTTCCATACACTGGTTTACGCTTATTTACTTTCCCGCTGCTACTGTTACAATCACTACAAAACACCAAAAACATCACTTTTGCTGTCTTTACTTTTGTTGCTGCTACCACCACTATCATATTACTTTGCTACTAAACACTCTACTGCAGATACTAAGTTTCCAGGTGTGGTTGAATTGACAACTCAGCTGCTAATACTTGAGAATATTCTTTGGCTCCCCTTGTGCCGAATCAATAAATTTGGGTTGAATACTCTACCCTCGAAAGCTGTTGCGATCCCCTATACTTGTGGGTTATCAGGCATCTCCATAGCCCATTGATTAGCCTCGTTGATGTGAGACTTTCTCCTTTTTTGTCTTCTCCACATAACCCCCTCATTATATTTTATTCCACCTATAGTGCTATGTCCATGGCTCGCGCTCATATATTGCGTGAAAGTTTATAGGTTTGAGATTACTAAAGTATGAAACAATTGCTTGGCTTGTCATCGGGGTTGTGCATGATGATAGCATTCTTGTGTGATGAAAATGAAACATGACTAAACCATATGATTTTGTAGGGATGAACTTTCTTTGGCCATGTTATTTTGAGAAGACATAATTGCTTAGTTAGTATGCTTGAAGTATTATCATTTTTATGTCCATATGAACTTTTGTCTTGCATCTTTCGGATCTGAATATTCATACCACAATTAAGAAGAATTACATTAAAATTATTCCAAGTAGCACTCCGCATCAAAAATTCATCATTTACCTACTCGAGGACGAGCATGAATTAAGCTTGGGGATGCTTGATACGTCTCCAACGTATCTATAATTTTTGATTGCTCCATGCTATATTATCTACTATTTTGGACATTATTGGGCTTTATTATCCACTTTTATATTATTTTTGGGACTAACCTATTAACCGGAGGCCCAACCCAGAATTGCTGTTTTTTTGCCTGTTTTAGGGTTTCGAAGAAAAGGAATATCAAACGGAGTCCAAACGGAATGAAACCTTCGAGAACGTGATTTTCTCACCGAATACAACTCAGGAGACTTGGACCCTACGTCAAGCCAATTAACAGGAGGCCATGAGATAGGGGGGTGCGCCTGCCCCCCAGGCGCGCCCTCCACCATCGTGGGCCCCCTGTTGCTCCACCAACGTACTTCTTCCTCCTATATATACCCACGTACCCCCAAACGATCAGATACGGAGCCAAAAACCTAATTCCACCGCCGCAACTTTCTGTATCCACGAGATCCCATCTTGGGGCCTGTTCTGGAGCTCCGCCGGAGGGGGCATCGATCACGGAGGGCGTCTACATCATCATCCAAGCCCCTCCGATGAAGTGTGAGTAGTTTACTTCAGACCTACGGGTCCATAGTTAGTAGCTAGATGGCTTCTTCTCTCTTTTTGGATCTCAATACAATGTTCTCCCCCTCTCTCGTGGAGATCTATTCGATGTAATCTTCTTTTTGCGGTGTGTTTGTTGAGATCGATTAATTGTGGGTTTATGATCCAGTCTATCTATGAATAATATTTGAATCTTCTCTGAATTCTTTTATGTATGATTGGTTATCTTTGCAAGTCTCTTCGAATTATCAGTTTGGTTTGGCCTACTAGATTGGTTTTTCTTGCCATGGGAGAAGTGCTTAGCTTTGGGTTCAATCTTGCGGTGTCCTTTCCCAGTGACAGAAGGGGCAGCAAGGCACGTATTATATTGTTGCCATCGAGGATAACAAGATGAGTTTTTTTATCATATTGCATGAAACTATCCCTCTACATCATGTCATCTTGCTTAAAGCGTTACTCTGTTTTTAACTTAATACTCTAGATGCATGCTGGATAGCGGTCGATGAGTGGAGTAATAGTAGTAGATGCAGGTAGGAGTCGGTCTACTTGTCTCGGACGTGATGCCTATATACATGATCATACCTAGATATTCTCATAACTATGCTCAATTCTGTCAATTGCTCAACAGTAATTTGTTCACCCACCGTAGAATACTTATGCTCTTGAGAGAAGCCACTAGTGAAACCTATGGCCCCCGGGTCTCTTTCTCATCATATCAATCTCCATCACTTTATTATTGCTTTGCTTTTTTACTTTGCCTTTTACTTTTCACTTTGCATCTCTATACGAAAAATACCAAAAATATTATTTATCATCTCTATCAGATCTCACTTTCGTAAGTGACCATGAAGGGATTGACAACCCCTAAGCGCGTTGGTTGCGTTGAGCTATTGTTTTTGTATAGGTACGAGGGACTCGGGCGTAGCCTCCTACTGGATTGATACCTTGGTTCTCAAAAACTAAGGGAAATACTTACGCTACTTTGCTGCATCATCCTCTCCTCCTCGGGGAAATCCAACGCAGTGCTCAAGAGGTAGCAATCACCCTATGTGGATGTACTCGGGCATTGAGGACACCACTCGGATCCACCTGGAGGAGGTCACCGAAGAGATGATGGAGCTGTGGTTGCAGGGCACCACTGGAAACAAAGATAACCCCCGGGGGTCCAAAAGAGTCCAACCATTCTGCGCTGGCCATGAACCTGAAAAGGTCTGTCCTTTACTGTCGAGTGTTTCTTCATTCTGATTTGCAACTGTCTTCATGCCCGACTAATGTTTATGCTATTCTTTGCCTTGAAGATTTACACTAATACATACTCGATGCCCAATGGAGAGCAGGACCAGGAAGGAGAGGCGAGTGGAGGCAAAAGTGGTGACTGGAAATCCAATGACGAGGACGAGGAGGAGAGTGAGGACTCAAGCGACGACGAGGAGGTCGACTCCCCACCCCGCACTGAAAGGTGTTCCAAGCAGACCCATGACCCCGCGAGCATCCGTGGGAAGGCAGTCGCGCAAACCTCGAAACACACTCGGACTTCCTCCCCTGTTCCAACTAAGAAGGCGCCGAAGCAACCCAAGATTTCAGCTCCCAAGCCTCGGAAGACCCTGCCTAAGATCAAGATTGACGTTCCCATCGCCTCCAGGTAAGCATTTTGTTTTCTCTTTTTATTCAAGAACTTCTTAAGTAGCCGTCGACTCGCTTTATTGCTTGACCGAGTGAGTTCAGGAACTTGCAGTGCTGCTACTTTTGGGACTTCCATGGATATTTACAGGAATGAGGATGATGCGAAAATGGAAGATGCGGCCACCTCCAAAGTAGGTGTGACTCTGCCATCTTGCATTGCCTCCACTTTGTCAATTGATTTGTAGGTCGACGGATATATTATGGTCGAATCTTTTGCAGCGCCGCAACATGTGATTGAACTTCCAGACGACGATGAAGATGTGCCTCTGAGGCCTATGGGAAGGAGAGGCAGGAGCTCAGGCAGGAAGGCGCCGACCGGCAAGACAGCTCAGACGACATCAGTGCCCGAACCGGTTATCCAACAGACTGGAGACCTCAATCGGGCCTCTGTCACTTTTGCCGATCCTGTGTCGACTGAACGTCCATCAGCATCGACTGCCCAAGATCTTGCTTCATCTGTTCAATTCCATACTTCAGACCCTCTTGCTGCGACTGTTCCACCGTCTCCGCTGTTCGTCACCCATCATGTCCCGGAGGATCAGGCGAGTGCTCCTAAAGAAGCCATACTCCAAGCAGGCCTTATCATGGAACAGATGAAGACGGTGCGTGAGACCAGCCAAGCCGCCTATGACACCAGTGTAGCTCTCCGAGCCAACATCCAGGTTAGTTGACTTCCGACTGATCTTCTAACTTGATACTTGAGAATTTCTGCTTTATTACTCGTAAGATGTCTGTGGATGAGTGTTTTCAAACTTTTTCAAACTTCGTGTGCATCTGTACACCCACTGGGTGCATTCTTTTACTTTGCAGTCTTCTTCACTTGAGTCGATGTCGAGTGAACTTTCGAATCAGTGTGGGCACGTAGAGTGCACCCACTGGGTGTAGTCCCCGAGACCATCGTCGAATGTTTGATTCGGTGGGGGTCTTAGATCTTTGTTGATAATAAATCCACTCGGTCTCGAACGGATCCTGTTGAGTGAACTCTTAAACCAGTGGGGGAACGCCAAGTGCACCCACTGGGTGTAGTCCCCGAGACCACGGTCGATTGCGGGCAGTCGACGGTGGTCTGAGAACCAATATTGTTGTTGCTTTTCTCTCTTTTTTGGGGCGACTGGACGGATCAAGTCGAGTACCGAACCAAACTAGTGGGGGCACGCCAACTGCACCCACTGGGTGTAGTCCCCGAGACTATTGTTGGATGTTTGATTCTGCAGCAGTCTTAGAACTCTTTTTGTCATAATATCCTGAATTTGTACTTCATCACTCGAGAGCAAATAATCTTCGATTCTATCAACTGATATATCTTATTTGTTGACTTCAGAAATCCTGTGAGCTCATATCCCAATTTGCTGAATTCGAGAGGAAGCAGATCCAGCTCAATGTTGACCTGGACTTAGCCAAGCAGAACTTGCAGAAGGCCAAGGACGAAACAACTGATATGGAAGGTAGAAACTTGCTGACTGTGAGATTGGACTGTCTCCCGAGTCATCTTTCCGTTCTTCTTTCTGAATCGAGTGTTGTTTATTTTTTTAGAGAATACAAGGCAGGCTCTGTCACAGAAGGACCTTGATCTTGCAGCGGCACAGAAAGAAGCCCAAGAGAAAACAGCACTTGCCGACAAGAAGTTGGCTTCAGTCGGGATGTTAGAGGAAGACAACGCCAAGCTGAAGACTGCTCTTGTCGAAGCTAACAAGGGAGTGACACGTCTGAAGAAGGACAAGGTAGCCCTGAACGACAAGATTGAAGATCTCTCTCGGAAGAGGAGTGAGCTGGAGGCTTATCTGGGAGGACTTGCCAAGAAGTTATTCCTCATGCTTGAAGGTATTTTCTCCCGGTCGACTGGTTTCTCTTGACAGTTGTTGATTCTTCAGACGACTCTTCGACTCATTATTTTGCTGTGTTGTGTAGAATTTTTCCAAAACTTCAAAGAAGAGACTGGGCGGATCGAAACGAACTTGGACCCCATCAACTCTCCTGTTAAGGATGAAGCCGCCATGAACGTACTTCGACTGGAATCTCGTCTTGCCAGCGTCGTGGATTATCTGGCTTGACTGAAGGTAGCGGTTTCCCGAGTCGACACGGAGCTCTGGACAAAGGACAGGTTCCAGAATGACCTCAAGTCTCTGATGACTCGACTCAGTGAGATCCCCGGCCGAGTGCAAGCATGGAAGAAGTCCTCCGCCCGATGTGGTGCTGATGTGGCTCTGTGTCTGGTTCGTGTCCACTTCAAAGAGGCCAAGGAACAAAAGCTAGCAGTGCTCAAGGTCACCAACACCAAACATCGCCAGTTCCAGTCCTTCATGGAGACCTTCATTGAAGCAGCCACTCGCATCGCGGACAGAATTGACCTGGACGAGTTCGTCGAGCCAGCCAGTCCTCCTCCAGAGGAGTGAAAAAACTTTAAGCCTTAATTAAATTTGCCTCGGAATGCCGAGTGATTTTGTAACCATTAAAACTCCTCCGGGCCTGATGCCCGAGCACTTTTATCTACGGTTCTGAACCCTGCGAGATTTATCTGAAATTTGTTTTTCTTTGAATATGTTTGTCTTCATCTTTGCTGCTTTTGAATCTCTTGACTCCGAGTGAAACTTGATTCTTTAGTCGGATTTGTGATTGACTTTGTGATGCAGCTGTGTCGAGTGGGTCATGGACAAGGGCACTTGGTGCTGTGCACGACCTGCACTTCGTCGTCCTTGCGGATCGGGATGGAGAGGATGTTGTACTTGTGGCGCAGCTCTGTCAAGTGGGTCATGGACAAGAGCACTAGGTGCTGTCCACGACCTGCACTTCGTCGTCCTTGCGGATCGGGATGGAGCGGATGCTGTACTTGTGGCGTAGCTCCATCGAGTGGGTCATGGACAAGAGCACTAGGTGTTGTGCACGACCTGCACTTCATCATCCTTGCAGATCGGGATGGAGCGGATGTTGTACTTGTGGCGCAGCTCCGTTGAGTGGGTCATGGACAAGAACACTAGGTGTTGTGCACGACCTACACTTCATCGTCCTAGCAGATCAGGATGGTTTTTAACTTAAGCGAGTAGGAGACTGCAGCTAAGCCTCCGAGTGGGAGGATTGATCTCCACTCGGTAGGATTTTAGAAACTTAGGCGAGTACGTGATTGCAGCCAAGCCCCCGAGTGGGAGGCTTGCTCTCCTCCCGGTAGGATTTTAGAAACTTAGGCGAGTACGTGACTGTAGCTAAGCCCCCGAGTGGGAGGATTGCTCTCCACTCGGTAGGATTTTAGAAACTTAGGCGAGTACGTGACTGCAGCTAAGCCCCCAAGTGGGAGGATTGCTCTCCACTCGGTAGGATTTTAGAAACTTAGGCGAGTACGTGACTATAGCTAAGCCCTCGAGAGGGAGGATTTATCTCCACTCGGTAGGATTTTAGAAACTTAGGCAAGTATGTGACTGCAGCTAAGCCCCCGAGTGGGAGGATTGCTCTCCACTCGGTAGGATTTTATAAACTTAGGCGAGTAGGGGACTGCAGCTAAGCCCCCAAGTAGAAGGATTACCCTCCACTCGGTAGGATTTTAGAAACTTAGGTGAGTACGGGACTGCAGCTAAGCCCCCGAGTGGGAGGATTGCTCTCCACTCAGTATGATTTTAGAAACTTAGGCGAATCAGGTTCGCGGCTAAGCCCTCGAGCAGGAGGATTGCTCACCACTCGGGGTAGTTTTTTGAAACTTAGGCGAATCAGGTTCGCGGCTAAGCCACCCACTAGGGGATTTTAACACATAACTTGACAGGATAACAATTATTAAGGAACCACAAAAATCTTGGCTTGATAAGCAAAATGAATGATTCTTATTACAACTCGTCGACCCGAGTGCTTAAGTGTAAAAATGGTGGAGTAGATCCGCGTTCCAAGCGCGTGGCTCATCTTTCTTGTGTTCCACATTGTAAAGGTGATAAGCTCTGTTGTGGAGCACCTTGGTGATGATAAAGGGACCTTCCCAAGTAGGAGCAAGCTTGTGAGGCCATTACTGATCCACTCGGAGCACCAGGTCTCCTTCCTGAAATGCTCGACCTCTCATGTTTCTGGCATGGAATCGACGAAGGTCTTGCTGATAAATGGTCGATCAGATCAAGGCCATCCCTCTCTCTTCTTCCAGGAGGTCAATAGCATCTTGCCGAGCTTGCTCTCCTTCAGCTTCTGAGAAAAGTTGCAATGTTAATAATGATAGTGCAACTTATTTGTGGCACTGCCGTTTAGGTCATATTGGGGTAAAGCGCATGAAGAAACTCCATGCTGTTGGGTTTTTGGAATCACTTGATTATGAATCACTTGATGCTTGCGAACCATGCCTCATGGGCAAGATGACTAAGACTCCGTTCTTCGGAACAATGGAGCGAGCAACTAACTTATTGAAAATAATACATACTGATGTATGCGGTCCGATGGGTGTTGAGGCTCGCGGCGGATATCGTTATTTTCTGACCTTCACAGATGATTTGAGCAGATATGGGTATATCTACTTGATGAAACATAAGTCTGAAACATTTGAAAAGTTCAAAGAATTTCAGAGTGAAGTGGAAAAATCATTGTAACAAGAAAATAAAGTTTCTGCGATCTGATCGTGGAGGAGAATATTTGAGTTACGAATTTGGTCTTCATTTGAAACAATGCGGAATAGTTTCGCAAGTCACGCCACCTGGAACACCACAGCGTAATGGTGTGTCCGAATGTCATAACCGTACTTTATTAGATATGGTGCGATCTATGATGTCTCTTACCGATTTATCACTATCATGTTGGGGTTATGCATTAGAGACAGCTGCATTCATGTTAAATAGGGCACCATCTAAATCCGTTGAGATGACACCGTATGAACTATGGTTTGGCAAGAAACCAAAGATGTCATTTCTTAAAGTTTGGGGTTGCGATGCTTATGTGAAAAAGTTTCAAACTGATAAGCTCGAACCCAAATCGGAGTAGTGCGTCTTCATAGGATACCCAAAAGGAAACTATTGGGTACACCTTCTATAACAGATCCGAAGGCAAGATATTTTTTTGCTAAGAATGGATCCTTTCTAGAGAAGAAGTTTCTCTAGAAAGAAGTGAGTGGGAGGAATGTAGAACTTGATAAGGTAATTGTACCTTCTCCCGAATTGGAAAGTACTTCATCACAGAATTCAGTTCTAGTGATCTCTACACCAATTAGTGAGGAAGATAATGATGATGATCATGAAACTTCAGATCAAGTTACTACCGAACCTCGTAGGACAACCAGAGTATGGTCCGCACTAGAGTGGTACGGTAATCCTTTCTGGAAGTCATGTTACTAGACCATGACGAACCTACGAACTATGATGAAGCGATGATGAGCCCAGATTCCGCGAAATGGCTGGAGGCCATGAAATTTGAGATGGGATCCATGTATGAGAACAAAGTATGGACTTTGATTAACTTTCCCAATGATTGGTGAGTCATTAAGAATAAATGGATCTTCAAGAGGAAGACGGACGCTCATAGGAGTGTTACTATCTACAAAGCTCGAATTGTCGCAAAATGTTTTCGACAAGTTTAAGGTGTTGACTACGATGAGATTTTCTCACTCGTATCGATGCTTAAAAGTTTGTCTGAATCATGTTAGCAGTTGCCGCATTTTATGAAATCTGGCAAATGGATGTCAAAATTGTATTCCTTAATGGATTTCTTAAAGAAGAGTTGTATATGATGCAACCAGAAGGTTTTGTCAATCCTAAAAGGTGCTAACAAAGTGAGCAAGCTCCAGCGATCCATCTATGGACTGGTGCAAGCATCTCGGAGTTGGAATATATGCTTTGATAAAGTGATCAAAGCATATGGTTTTATACAGACTTGCAGTGAAGCCTGTATTTACAAGAAAGTGAGTGGGAGCACTACAACATTTCTGATAAGTATATGTGAATGACATATTGTTGATCGGAAATAATGTAGAATTTTCTGGAAATCATAAAGGAGTGTTTGAAAAGAGTTTTTTCAAAGAAAGACCTCGATGAAGCTGCTTACACATTGAGCATCAAGATCTATAGAGATAGATCAAGACGCTTGATAAGTTTTTTCAATGAGTACATACCTTGACAAGATTTTGAAGTAGTTCAAAATGGAACAGTCAAAGAAGGAGTTCTTGCCTGTGTTGCAAGGTGTGAAGTTGAGTAAAGACTCAAAACCCGACCACAACAGAAAATAGAAAGAGAATGAAAAGTCATGCCCTATGCCTCAGTCATAGGTTCTATAAAGTATGCTATGTTGTTTACTAGTCCTATTTTATACCTTAGCATGATTCTGGCAAGGGAGTACAATAATGGTCTAGGAGTAGATCACTAGACAGCGGTCAAAATTATCCTTAGAGGACTAAGAAAATATATCTCAATTATGGAGGTGATAAAAGAGTTCGTCGTAAAGAGTTACATTGATGCAAGCTTTTTACATCAATATAGATGACTCTAAGTCTCGATCTGGATACATATTGAAAGTGGGAGCAATTAGCTAGAGTAGCTCCATGCAGAGCATTGTAGACATAGAAATTTGCGAAATACATACAGATCTGAATGTTGCAGACCCGTAGACTAAACTTCTCTCATAAGCAAAACATGATCACTCTTTGGGTGTTAATCACATAGTGATGTGAACTAGATTATTGACTCTAGTAAACCCTTTGGGTATTAGTCACATGGAGATGTGAACTAATCACATGAAGATGTGAACTAGATTATTGACTCTAGTGCAAGTGGGAGACTGTAGGAAATATGCCCTAGAGGCAATAATAAAGTTATTATTTATTTCCTTATATCATGATAAATGTTTATTATTCATGCTAGAATTGTATTAACCGGAAACATGATACATGTGTGAATACATAGACAAACAGAGTGTCACTAGTATGCCTCTACTTGACTAGCTCGTTCATCACAGATGGTTATGTTTCCTAGCCATAGACATGAGTTGTCATTTGATTAACGGGATCACATCATTAGGAGAATGATGTGATTGACTTGATCCATTCCGTTAGCTCAGCACAATGGTCGTTTAGTTTGTTGCTACTACTTTCTTCATGACTTATACATGTTCCTATGACTATGAGATTATGCAACTCCCGTTTACCAGAGGAACACTTTGTGTGCTACCAAACGTCACAACGTAACTGGGTGATTATAAAGGTTCTCTATAGGTGTCTCCGAAGGTACTTGTTGAGTTGGCGTATTTCGAGATTAGGATTTGTCACTCCGATTGTCGGAGATGTATCTTCGGGCCCACTCGGTAATGCACATCACTGTAAGCCTTGCAAGCATTGTAACTAATGAGTTACTTGCGGGATGAGGTATTACAGAACGAGTAAAGAGACTTGCCGGTAACGAGATTGAACTAGGTATTGAGATACCGACGATCGAATCTCGGGCAAGTAACATACCGATGACAAAGGGAACAACGTATGTTGTTATGCGGTTTAACTGATAAAGATCTTCGTAGAATATGTGGGAGCCAATATGAGCATCCAGGTTCCGCTATTGGTTATTGACCGGAGACGTGTCTCGGTCATGTCTACATAGTTCTCGAACCCGTAGGGTCCGCACGCTTAAAGTTCGGTGACGATCGGTATTATGAGTTATTTGATTTGATGTACCGTAGGTAGTTCGGAGTCCCGGATGTAATCACGGACATGAAGAGGTGTCTCAAAATGGTCGAGATGTAAAGATCGATATATTGGACGACTATGTTCGGACACCGGAAAGGTTCCGGAAGGTTTCGGACATATATCGGAGTACCTGGGGTTATTGGAACCCCCCGGGGGCTTAATGGGCCTACATGGGCCTTAGTGGAAATAGAGGGCAGCAAGGGGAGTGTGGGGCGCGCACCCCATGGCCCAAACCGAATTGGTTTAGGGCAAGGGGGCCAGCCCCCTATTTCCTTCTCCTCCTCTCCCTTTCCTCCCCCTCTCCTACTCAGTAGGACTCCCCCCTTGGTGCGCCCTCCTTGACCGGCTGCCTCCTCCTCCTTGCTCCTTTATATACGGGGGCACGGGGCACCCCATAGACACAACAATTGACCATTGATCTCTTAGCCGTGTGCGGTGCCCCCCTCCACCATAATCCACCTCGATCATCTCGTAGCGGTGCTTAGGCGAAGCCCTACGTCGGTAGCATCATCATCACCGTCACCACGCCGTCGTGCTGACAAAACTCTCCTGTGAAGCTTTGCTGGATCGGAGCTCGCGGGACATCATCGAGTTGAACGTGTGCAGAACTCGGAGGTGCCGTGCGTTCGGTACTTGGATCGGTCGGATCATGAAGACATACGACTACATCAACCGCGTTGTGCTAACGCTTCCGCTTTTGGTCTACGAGGGTACGTGGACACACTCTCCCCTCTCATTGCTTCACCATGATCCTGTGTGTGCGTAGGATTTTTTTTGAAATTACTACGTTCCCCAACACTCCTGATATCCCATTCTTTCATCACTTGATTGACCACCAAATCTGAGTCATCGTAGACCATTAGGCGACAGACGCTGAGTGAAATGGCCATACGCAACCCGTACAGAAGTGCCTCATATTCAGCCTCATTGTTGGAGGAATCAAAGTGAATCTGGAGAACATAACTGAATTTGTCGCCTCACGGGGATACCAGGACCACCCCAGCACCAGAACCATTCAACATCTTGGACCCATCAAAGAACATAGTCCAATGTTCCGAGTGAATTTGAGCCGACTGTTGCTGCTCACTCCACTCGGGGAGGAAATCTGCTATTGCTTGGGACTTGATTGCTTTCTTTGCCTCAAAATTGATATCCAACGAAAGGAGTTCAATCACCACTTCGCCACTCGACCAGTTGCATCTATATTGTTTAGAACCTCTGATAATGGAGCATCACTGACGACTGAAATTGAGTGATATGAGAAGTAGTGTGCAACATTCTTTGTCGTCAAATAAATTCCATAAACCTGGTTCTGATAATGCGGATATCTCTGCTTGGATGGAGTTAAGACTTCAGAAATAGAATACACTTGGCGCTGAAATTTGTAAGATTTGCGTTCTTTTTCCGCTCGGCCATGAGGACCATACTGACAACTTGTCCAGTGGCTGCGATATAAAGCAGTAAAGGCTCTTTGCTGATTGGAGCAGCAAGCACCGGCTGGGTGGAAAGCAGGGCTTTGAGCTCTGCAAACTCCGCGTCAGCTTCAGGAGTCCACTTGAACTTGTCATATTTCTTCATCAGTCAGTAAAGAGGCAATGCCTTTTCACCTAGACGAGAAATGAATCGACTCAATGCGGCCAGGCAACCAGTAAGCTTTTGGACATCATGCACACACACATGGCATTTCATTCAGAGGATTGCACCAACTTTTTCTGGGTTTGCATCGATCCCTCGTTCAGAAACGAGAAAATCGAGTAACTTTCCTCCTGGGACTCCGAATGTGCACTTTGACGGATTAAGCTTGATATCATACCTTCTCAGATTGGCAAAGGTTTCGGCGAGGTCAGTCAGTAGGTCGGAACCTTTATGTGACTTGACCATGATGTCATCCATGTATGCTTCCACATTCCGACTGATTTGAGTGAGCAGGCACTTCTGAATCATGCGCATGAATGTGGCACCAACATTCTTGAGACCAAAGGGCATGGTAACATAGCAAAGCACCCGAATGGGGTGATGGAAGCTGTTTTTATTTCATCAGGTCCATACAGTCGAATCTTATGGTACCCAGAATAAGCGTCCAAAAAGGACAAACAATCGCATCCCGCAGTCAAGTCAACAATTTGATCGATGCGGGGCAGAGGGAAATGATCTTTCGGGCAGGCCTGATTGATATGCTTGAAGTCGATGCACATGCGAAGTGAATCGTCTTTCTTGGGGACCATGACAACATTGACGAGCCACTCGGAGTGGTATATCTCACGGATGAACTCAGCTGCCAGAAGCCGAGCCACCTCCTCACCAATTGCTTTCCTCTTCTCCACGGCGGACCGACGGAGATGCTCTTTGACAGCTTTTGCTTTCAGGTCGACTCACAAACGGTGCTCAGCCAGTCCCCTGGGTACACCTCGCATGTCAGAAGGCTTCTGAGGGAGTCCTGGATTAAGGGGTCTCCGGACAGCCAGACTATCTCCATTGGCCGGACTGTTAGACTATGAAGGTACAAGATTGAAGACTTCGTCTCGTGTCCGGATGGGGCTCTACTTGGCGTGGAAGGAAAGCTAGGCAATACGGATATGGATATCTCCTCCTTTGTAACCGACCTTATGTAACCCTAACCCTCTCCGGTGTCTATATAAACCAAAGGGTTTTTAGTCCGTAGGACAACAATCACAACATACAATCATACCATAGGCTAGCTTCTAGGGTTTAGCCTCTCTGATCTCGTGGTAGATCTACTCTTGTACTACCCATATCATCAATATTAATCAAGCATGACGTAGGGTTTTACCTCCATCAAGAGGGCCCGAACCTGGGTAATACATCGTGTCCCCTGCCTCCTGTTACCATCCGGCCTAGACGCACAGTTTGGGACCCCCTACCCGAGATCCACCGGTTTTGACACCGACATTGGTGCTTTCATTGAGAGTTCCTCTGTGTCATCGCTGTTAGGCTTGATGGCTCCTACTATCATCGATAGCGATGCGGTCCAGGGTGAGACTTTTCTCCCCGGACAGATCTTCGTATTCGGCGGCTTTGCACTGCGGGCTAATTCGCTTGGCCATCTGGAGTAGATTGAAAGCTACGCCCCTGGCCGTTAGGTCAGATTTGGAAGTTTGAACTACATGGCCGACATCCGCGGAGACTCGATCTTCGACGGATTCGAGCCACAGCCGGGCGCGTCGCACTGTCACAACGGGTATGACCTAGCTCTGCCGCCGAACAGTACTCCGAAGGCCGCGCCCGCATCAGCTCCAACCCTTAGCTCGAAGCCAACTGCGCCAATCGAGGACGGGTGGTTAGACACCGCCTCAGGGGCTGCAGTCTCAATGACGATCGAGCCAAACACCAGCATAATCCTCTGCGCAGCCCGTGACTCCAAGGTGCCGGACTCTTTTTCTGACTCCGAACCGCCCGCGCCCATGCCAATTGAATCCGATTGCACACCGATCATGGAATTCACCACCGTGGATATCTTTCAGCACTCGCGCTTCAGTGACATTCTGAATTCACTAAGGTCTCTCTCTTTGTCAGGAGAGCCCTGGCCGGATTATGGCCAACAGGATTGGGATGCGGATGATGAAGAAATTCGACGCCCACCCACCACCCACTTAATAGCCACTGTCGATGACTCAACCGACAGGCTCGACTTCGACTCCAAAAACATCGACGGTATGGACGATGATGCGGGAGGCAAAGAGGAACCACCGCCCACAGGGTGCTGGACGTCCACTTCATCATATGACGTATACATGGTGGACACACCAAAAGAAGACGACGACGAGGAACAGAAGGATGCACCGAAGGCTTGTTCCCTCGAGAAGCAGTCAAAGCGGCGGCGCAAGCGCCGCCCCAAATCCCGCCTCGGCAGAAATAATGATCATACAGACCCAGCGTTGGAGCAGGGCAAACCACTGCCGGACCAGGGCAATACGGAGAATCAAACCAAACAAACCAATTCTGTCAAAGATAATAGTCCGGATGATATAACGCCGGACAGGCACCCGGAGCAGCAGAATGCCCGTCAAAGGCTTGTTGCCACCGCGAGGAGTCTGAAAAAGCAGAAGCAAAGGCTCAAGGCTACGCAGGACACACTCCAAATCAGATGGAGTAAAGTACTCAACACAGCAGCGAAGTACGGCGACAATCGCCCCATCAAGAGCTACCCAAAGCGGAAGTTGCTACCTGAATTCGATGAGGAGGCCTCAGACCCCCCACAACCAAAAATCAAAATAGCCACCTGGCCGGATAGACGACCTCACGGCCAACATAGAGCGGCAAACAGTGCCACTCACCAGACAATACGCGATCCACGCGAGGGCTCGCACCAAAAGGACGGCGCAACCATATCCATCTATGGACCACGCAAGCGCGCCCCAGCATACGATGTAACACAACAAACATCCGAACAACGTGGTACACCCAGATACAGGGGTGCCGCACACCCCCTATGTTTCACTGATGAGGTGCTGGACCATGAATTTCCAGAGGGATTCAAACCCGTAAACATAGAGAATTACGACGGAACAACAGACCCTGGGGTCTGGATCGATGACTATATCCTCCACATCCATATGGCGCGAGGAGATGATCTCCATGCCATCAAGTACTTACCCCTCAAGCTCAAAGGGCCAGCTCGTCACTGGCTTAAAAGCCTCCCCGAAAACTCCATTGGAAGCTAGGAAGAGCTCGAAGACGCTTTTCGAGCAAATTTTCAAGGGACTTATGTCTGACCTCCGGACGAAGACGATTTGAGTCGTATAACTCAACAGCCCGGAGAGTCAGCCCAAAAACTTTGGAACAGGTTTCTTACTAAAAAGAACCAAATTGTCGACTGTGCGGACACCGAAGCCTTGGCAGCTTTTAAGCATAGCGTCCGTGACGAATGGCTTGCCAGACACCTCGGCCAAGAAAAGCCGAGAACAATGACAGCATTAACAAGCCTCATGACCCGCTTTTGCGCGGGTGAGGACAGCTGGCTAGCCAGATGCAGCACCAGCGACCCCAGTACATCTGAAGTTAGAGATGGAAACGGGAAATCACGGTGCAACAGCAATAACAAACGCCGGAATAAAGAAGACAACACGAAGAGCACGGCAGTAAACGCCGGATTCAAAAGCTCTCAGCTAGGTCAGCAAAAGCTGACCTCTAAAGGCACCAGAGATGAACTGTCCAGCCTAAACAAAATTCTGGACCAAATATGTCAGATGCATAGCACCCCTGGTAAACCCGCTAATCATACCCACAAAGAATGTTGGGTCTTCAAGCGGTCCGGCAAGCTCAACGCCGTACACAAGGGGGAGGATACACCAAGCGAAGACGAGGATGAGCCTCTCAAGCAAGACACTGGGGAACAAAAGAAATTTCCACCAGAAGTCAAAATAATAAACGTGTTACACGTGATGAAGGGAAGAAACAAAACGGCACTCCCAGAAAAATATGCCCAAGGGCCTATCACTGCGGAGTCCTGCCACTGGTCGTCTCAACCGATCACTTTCGACCATCGTGATTACTCAGCAAGTATCCGGCGTGCAGGATGGGCTGCCCTGGTATTAGACCCAATAATTGACGGATACCACTTCACACGAGTCCTGATGGACGGTGGCAGCAGTCTAAACCTGATATACCAAGATACAATCCACGAAAATGGGGATAGACCCAACAAAAATTTGCCATAGCAATACTACCTTCAAAGGAGTAACGCCAGGCCCAGGGGCTCATTGCACGGCCCCCCTGCTACTAAAGGCTATATTCGGCTTCCCCGATAACTTCCGTAGCGAACATTTAACCTTCAACATCGCTCCGTTCTAAAGTGGCTATCAAGCACTACTCGGACGCGAAGCTTTCGCTCGCTTTAATGCAATACCGCACTACGCTTCCCTCACACTCAAGATGCCCGGCCCACGTGGCATAATTACAGTAAACAGAAGTACTAAGCGATCTTTGCGCGCCGAAGAGAGTGCGACTGCCTTGGCAGCCGCACACTAAAAACAGCCTCACCAACTAAAGCATTTAACAGGTCGTCAAGACCTCGGACACGGTTAGACGAGTCCGGCGCAGCTATATGTAATTCATACCAGATCAATGGTCACACCCCTATTACAAATACAAGGGGCTCAACGCGCGCAGACAAGTGGCAATTTTTACTCATCTTGAATTATACATGGTTTCTTTAAAAACTATCTTTTTGCACGACAACTTTTTCACCTAAGTTTCTCTATTTTACAGATGATCATCGTGCTACACCCGTCCAGGATACGGCACAACGGAGACACAGGCACAGACGTGCAGCAGGGACCCTCTCCAAGGATTCTTTTTAGATTAAGATCCTGCGTAAACCTTTTTTACTGTCTCTTGTTGATACATATCCACCAAATTCTCAGCACAGTTGAGAAGGATGCTGACGTCTTGGCATGTGGCCACGTCAGAATAATGCACGTACCTGGACACAAGGGGCTTCTTACAAAGGGCATTATTTAGGCCCGGTTTATAACATAAAGACCGAATACCTTAGGGAGTGTTCGGCGTCGCGAGTTTGGCCTTATATGCATCAGCTCCGAATCATTGTCTTTGGTCAAATGTTGGGTTTGACCGGCTCCTGTGTTTTGGTGCCTTATGTTCCGCTTTATCGGCTAAGGTAGCACCAGGAGAACTACTGCGATTGTGCCCTGGTTCATCCGGATGAGCACCTTAGTAGAGAAAGCCGAAAATTGACTGTCATGATATAGCGTGAGACTAGTCAACCACTCGATGACCTATCGGAATGTTAGAATTCCTTCACCTTAATGAAGGGCCGCTTTCCGGCCAGGCATGGACACACCCCGCGATCGGGAGAGTGCAGAGACACCAGGGGCTATCTAGTAGCCCCACTGTCAAACTCCTATGGCTAAGTGAAAGTGTTAAAGAATTATAGTCCGGTTGCCTCGCTCGCTACGCTATCACCTCCTTAATAGGACCAAGACGTTGGGCTAAGTGTGAACACACGTTTTTTGCGAGCACCTCCGCATTATATGCGTGGGGGTTGAAGCCGACGGCTGCAATCTTTCAGGTTATAAAGATGTATACATAAATGGCCGCACAGGAGGCATCATACTACTTTCAGGCAAAAGTATAAACATAGCCTTATAAAAACTTCATAAAAGCATTGTGTTTACAATGAGAATACATATCACTCAAACATAATATTCTTCGAGCACTGGGCCTCTATCAAACGAGCACCCTCGAAAACCTCCTTGAAATAATGCTCGGCAGCCACTCGGCCTATGGCCGAACCGTGCACCGCAACAGTGGTAGCGTCCATCTCCGCCCAGTATGCTTTAACACGGGCAAGGGCCATCCGCGAGCCTTCTATGCACGCCGACCTCTTCATTGCATTAATGCGCGGCACCGCACCAAGGAACTGCTGCACTAAGCTAAAATAGCTGTTCGGCTTTGGCTTTTCTGGCCATAGCTGATCCACAACAGACCTCATGGCAAGTCCGGACAACCTATTCAGTTTGGCCCATTCGGCTAGCTGGTCAGTCAATGAAAGCAGACGTCCTGGAACGTGGAATTGCGACCAGAAGAGCTTGTCCACTTCACGATCTGTCTGACCTTGGAAGTACTTGGCTGCATCAGTAGCGCTCGCCGCCAAATCCATATACGCATCTGCCGAATTCCACAGCCGATCCAGAGGGGCATACCATGGATCTCCGAACTTCCTCCGTAACATGAAGGGTTTCCCAGCCGCAATATCTCCGGCTTCCCGCAGCTCCTCCTTCTTCGCTCCCATAGCAGAACGGGTGTCTTTGTCCGTCGCCGTGGCCTTCTCAAGGTCTATTGCCTTTGCTCGGTTTCTTTTTCAAGGACCCGGCAACGGTCGGCAGTGTCTTTTAATTCTACGGCCATCTTCGCCATCTTCTCTTGGCTCTCGCAATGTGCGGCCTTCTCGGCTTTTAACTCTTCGTCCGCCTTCAAAGCAGCGGCATTACTAATCCTCGCTTGTTCCTTGGCTCGGGCAAGTTCTGCCCGCAAGGTTTCCACGGTGGCAACTCCATCTGCAGTCACAACATATTAAAGATACTGGCATCATGCTGCTCTTACTATGGGGCATTCACCAGATCATAACACTTACCTGTGCCTCGTCAAGCCTCTTGTTAACAAGCTCGATGTCGGCGTCTGCCGCATCCAGTTGCCATTTTAATTTAGCAAACTCACTAGTCCGGCTAGCCATCGGAGCTCCCACCACCTGCACATAAGGGCAGTCTGGTTATTGCCTGGGAATATGATCCTCTATTCGCCGCCGTTCTCGACGACAACCAGAGTCTCAGGGGCTACTATCTACACAGGGCACACCTAACATGTGCAGTACTATCACATATTATCTCACGTACCTCAAAGCCTGTCAGTAGACTCATAAAGGCTTCATGTAATCTGCTTACGGCGGACGAGATTCTCTCCATCACCGTACCCATCAGCATACGGTGTTCTTCTGAGATGGCCGCTCGCCCCACCAACTCCCTCAGAACGTCCGAACGCACACCAGACGGTGCCGGACTCTTTTGTCTGCTCTCTTCGGAGCCGGACGCTCGGGACTTTGGGGGTCTATGGGATTATCTTCTGGCCTCACCGGATCTAGAGAGGCCCTCCGTGAAGACACTTCGGGGTCGCCCGCTTCTTGAGCGGAGGAGTCCGGGGGAGGCGTTTCGCTCTCCGTCATCTCTGGAAGAAGATCCCCCGAAGACGAGCTCAGCTGAGAGGGGCTAAGGCCCGAACTGCAAGATATATGCGGTGGTTATTTTCTCAGAAATAAAGATAGCATACCTTTACTATTAAAGTATTTTGGATCACTTACGACTTGTTGGAGGGCTGATCCCCCCGCGGACTTTGTGTGGAAAAAGCACCCCCCGAGGCAGGACCCTCTGTGGGAGACTTCTTCTCCCGTTTGGAGGCTTCAGCTTCCGGATCCTCGGAAGCAGTCCTTTTCCTCCCCCGGTTGTCCTCCTTCGTGGAGACGCTCATTCCCTCAGTTGGAATGGGCAGTGATGGGGGCCCGCGTCCGCCCGTGTTATCTCCCCCGGTATCTTCCTTCGAGGGCTCCGGGCAAGGTGCGACCTCGAGCATCTTTTCCAATACCGGATTTTCCAAACCCTCAGGGAGGGGGGCCAAACACCGAATCATCTTTGCATTTGTTAGCCAGTCCTGGTCAAAAAGCGAATTCTCAGAAATAACTTCGTGACGAATAAAAGACAGTGTGTTCGGCCAGAGGATTTCTTACTTGTTCGGCGGCACGGTTACTGCTCAGGCCCATGTCCTCGGTAATATCCGAACACTCTACTTGAGGTCCGAAGAATGACTTGTACATCTCCTCATGCGTCAGGCCGAGGAAACTTTGAATGGCACGCGGTCCCTCTGGGTTGAACTCCCACAAGCGAAGGGGCCGGCGTCTGCAAGGCTGGACTTGATGAACCAGCATAACTTGTATTACCACAGCCAAATTAAAATCTCCCTCAAAGAGATCTCGGATGCGGCTTTGCAGTATAGGCACGTCCTTGGCTGGACCCCAGCTTAGACCTTTGCGAATCCATGACATCAGTTGTGGTGGGGGGCCTGAGTGGAAAGCGGGGGCAGCCGCCCACTTGGCACTTCTGGGAGCCGTGACGTAAAACCACTCCCGTTGCCATAATTGGACACCTCTGGAAAGGAACCTTTCGGCCATGGAGCTCCTGCCATCTTGCCTATTGATGCACCTCTGCACGCTGCATGTTGCCCTTCGATCATCTTCGGCTTTACTTCAAAGGTCTTGAGCCACATGCCGAAGCGAGGGGTAATGCGGAGGAAGGCCGCACACACGACAATAAATGTCAAGATGTGGAGAAAGGAGTCTAGAGCTAGATCGTGGAAATCTAGCCTGTAATAGAACATCAAACCCCTGACAAAGGGGTCCAGAGTGAGGCCTAGACCTCGGAGGAAGTGGGAGACGAACACGACATTCTCATTGGGTTCGAGAGTAGGGGCGATCTGCCCTCGAGTAGGCAGCCTATGCGAAACCTCAGCGGTCAGGTATCTGGCCTCCCTCAACTTCTTAATGTCCTCTTCCGTAACGGAGGACGGAATCCATCAGCCTTGAAGGCTGGATCCGGACATGATTGAAGATTCGGAGCACCTAACCTGGGCTTTGGGTGTTAGAACTCGAGGCGGGGGAAGGGTTCGATTGAGCACGAGAGGGAAAAAGCGAAAACCTTGTCCCTTTATAAAGAGGGTGAATATCAAGCGTCCTCTCCATAGCCGTTTAGGACTTGCCTATAATCTAGGAGTCCTAGACATGGTCGGGTTACCCATGACCGCATTAATGAGAATCCCGTAATTGGGGGAACAAGATCTCCGCTTCGGCAAGACGTGTCAAGAAACCGCCTCGCGTTATGTGTGGAGCTGGTTGAAGAAAAACGGTTCGAATAATTGCCGGGCCATGACACATTGTCATGCTGCCCAAACAAGCCAACAAATTAGATCTGCGGAAATATTATTCTCTCTACGGTGGAATGTGGAACTTATTTTGCAGGGTCAGACACTATCCTCGTATTCAAATTCTTCTGCGGTGTATTCGGAGAAGGAACCCTCCTTGCAATGTCGAAGACAATACTGCGCGTCGGACTCATCGTCATTGAAGCTTGGTTCAGGGGCTACTGAGGGAGTCCTGGATTAAGGGGTCTCCGGATAGCTGGACTATCTCCATTGGCAGGACTGTTAGACTATGAAGATACAAGATTGAAGACTTCGTCTCATGTCCGGATGGGACTCTACTTGGCGTAGAAGGCAAGCTAGGCAATACGGATATGGATATCTATTCCTTTGTAACCGACCTTGTGTAACCCTAACCCTCTCCGGTGTCTATATAAACCAAAGGGTTTTTAGTCCGTAGGACAACAATCACAACATACAATCATACCATAGGCTAGCTTCTAGGGTTTAGCCTCTCTGATCTCGTGGTAGATCTACTCTTGTACTACCCATATCATCAATATTAATCAAGCAGGACGTACGGTTTTACCTCCATCAAGAAGGCCCGAACCTGGGTAAAACATCATGTCCCCTGCCTCCTGTTACCATCCGGCCTAGACGCACAGTTCAGGACCCAATACCCCAGATCCACCGGTTTTGACACCGACAGCTTCCATGCAAAGATGTCCCAGTTCTCACGGAGGAACTGGATGAGCGCTCCTTCCTATTTGCTGTCGAGCGTTGATGAGATATGAGTCGGAGCAGCACTAGGATCGGTCGGGTGAACATGAACTTGCTTTGTCTCACCACATGACTGAAATGAAGATTCTGAAGCAGGTTTCTTGGCACGTAGCAAATCACTCGGATCTGCGGTCTTCTGGTACTCTTGCATTTCCACTGCTACCATCTGTTCATCTGCAATCTTTGAGCCCTTCTGGAAACACTCCTCTGCTCTCTGCTGATTACCAGTGATCATGATCACACCTTTGGGACCAGGCATCTTCAGCTTGAGGTATATGTAACATGGTCGATGTCGGTGTTCTGGGAACGGGGGTCCCCATACTTGCCTGCCTGCGGCCCGCGGTGCGGCTCTGCAAGCGGGCCCGTACAACCCATCTTCACCTACAAGCATTCAAGACCCTCACGAGGAGCCAAGCCTCGCGAGGCGGAGGACACAAGACCTCCTCGGGAGCGGCCTCACCAGGCTGGCTCGCGAGGGGCGGAGAGATCAAGGCCAGGAAAACCTCGTGAGGTTCCAATGATGTGAGCCATGACGATCGAGACTAGGCGGGCGCCAGCGCGCATAGTGTCCTTGTTTCCTCTTTGGTGCTAAGGAGGCAAGCGCGGGTGAGGAGTACCGAGGCGTTAAGCAAAGGTTTCCATATCGGTGCAACGAGACCAAGACTAGCAGGACGGCAAGACAGAGGTCACCATGGAGCCCAAGGCGGCGTCACCACCAGAGCCTTTGGTAGGCGAAGACTGCTTTTGTCAGGATAACTTATACCAGCTGTCCCCTTTCAAATTGGCCGTTGTTGGCTCCCTTCCCGCTCAATATTTGGGGAGAGGACTAGGGCCTCTATATATAGGATTAGCCATCACAGTAGGAAAGAGGAGGAAGAACAACAACAACAACAGGGCCTCAGCCATCTCATCTTGGACTAGATCCAACCCATCCACACACCCACCAAGCACAAGAACACCTCGCCTCAGGAGGCTGTTCTTCCCCTTGTACTATTCATCCTCAGCCCGAGAGGCAATCCACGACACCACACTGGAGTAGGGTATTACACCACAACAGTGGCCTGAACCAGTATAAATCTTGTGGCTCTTGTGTTGCGAGTTTGTCGAGCTTGCCTTTGAGATCGTTGCGAGGTTGAGGGTGTAAGTTGTTAGGGGGAGATCTTCCTGCACACCCCAGTGTTCGAACCTTAAGGGTTTTGCCGGAACCCGAGATCCGACATTTGGCGCGCCAGGTAGGGGTGTGCCGGAGCTCTTCTTCCGCCAGTTGATCCGCTCGTTGGTCCCCCGACACTCTGCGGCTCCGATGTTCGGCGACTCAAGGACCAACGCCGACCGCTGGGCAGCCTAGCCAGCCCGGGCGGCGCCGCCCGCTCAAGAAGACCTCAACCCAGCGCCCCAGGCAGCACGCGCACCACCAAACACTACGGGGCGTGGGCGACGCGGTCACCCGCCGTCCGCCCTTACTCTGCGACAAGTGCGGGCAGCCGCAAGAACCTCAAGCCATGCCGCGGCCACGACGCCACACACCCGATGGGAGCAAGCAAACATGAGGTCCGCGCTCATAGTGGCTTGGGAGCTACTGCGATGCCGGTTAATGGAGAGCGGCTGGGATGCATTGCTGGAGCGCATCGCCGAGCTCTTGGATGCCGCGGCCTCGGGAGCACCACCTTTCTGCTCTCTGCTCACGGCTCAAGCTGCGGCCGGGTCACATGGCGGGCCTTGCCGAGCCTGTGTGCCCACGGGTGCACCACCAGGCTTCATTGACACCAGCGTAACCAACGGAGCTGGACGCCCACTCACACCCGCACCACCTCTGGTGGGCGCGGGCACGAGCGGGGCCACCTACGGCCCCGACGAGATGCAACCCTACCATCCTCAAGGCGGCACGTTGGGCGGGGCAACATGGAGCAAGGGGCACTACAGCGAGGTCTTTGAGGCAGCGGCCTCGGAGGCCTATGTGCCCCGCATGGTGGTCCAGGAGTACATGTAGGAAGATGACCCTGGCTCGTTCCTCGAGCCGGGCTAGGAGGAGTAGGCGCTAGAAGTCGGCACATTTCAGGAGCCCTCCGAAAGCCTCACCAACCGCGCCGACGACAACTGCTACATGGTACCACTAATTCCTCAGGAGCAGGCTTACGCTAACCATGGGACGCAGGAGGATCAGGTCGCAACAGTGGATGGCGGCCCCAGCTCGTCGGCCTCCCTGCCGCCAGGGGGGCACGCTTGGGGCTGCAGGAGAGGGGCCAGGAGCAAGGCCCCTCGCCGCGCTTCACGGAGCAAGGCGTCCCTCGGAGGTAGGCCCTCTACCAGGGAGGTGCTCCAGAGCCTACACTACAAAAAAAGACACATCCGTGACATTTTGGGCCGAACAATTTTATTTCCTGTCATACATATGACACTTCTATGACGATAATTGTGACAAAACCCGGTATCATCATAGATGTGGTGGGCTCCTACTTCTGTGACAAAAAATCATGACCGAAAATAGGCTTTCATCTTGGGTGGTCCGGAGACGCAGCTGCATGACATTCTTTGGGCCGTCCATGACGGAAAAAACCATGGTAGAAGCGAGGGGGAGGAAAATTTTGGGGAGTTCCCGGTTACGGTGGGAGGTCGGGGGCCGAGCGATGCGCGTTTCTCTCGTACACGTAAGAGCGTGTGTGCGAGGCGTTGGCTCTAACTGAACCCGAGCGAGGCGTTGGGATCTAACTGAACTCAAGCGATTGCACTGCAGGCTATGCGTTACTGAACCCGAGCGATCGATCGATGGCTGTTAACTGAACCCGATCGAGCGATTCCTTCGCTACTGCTGCTAACTGAAGCCGATCGATGGGATGAACAGTGAGCATT
>NC_041386.1:40527663-40556823 GCF_002162155.2 Triticum dicoccoides | reverse complement strand
AGTAGACAGTGGAGGGGTGGTTGAACAGGACCCCGTGGTGTGGAGGGCTGGATGAACAGTAGACGGTGGAGGGGTGGTTGAATAGGACCCCATGGTGTGGAGGGCTGGATGAATAGTAGATGGTGGAGGGATGGTTGAACAGTAGCCGGTGGAGTAGCGCGCGGTGGAGGCTGGATGAACAGGAGCCCGTGGAGGCTGGATGAATAGGAGCCCGTGGAGGCTGGAGGAGATCGACGGTGGAGATGAACAGTATCCCGTGGAGTCCCATTTTGCGGTATGCCACACCCCTCCCGATGAACAGGACCCCCGTTTCGACCGTAGCGCTCCAACACAAGTCCGTTTCGTCCGTTTTGCGGTACGCCACACCCTTCCCGATCAACAGGACCCCCGTTTCGACCATAGGAGGTCCGTTTCCTCCGTTTTGCGGTACGCCAGACCCCTCCCAATGAACAGGATCCCGTTTCGAACGTGGCCGGTCGAACACAAGGCCGCTTCCTCCGTTCTGCGGTACGCCAGGCCTCGTTTCCATCGCCTGTTCCGTCCAAGCCCTCTCGATGAACACGACGCATTCCGTTGCCTCCCCATGAACACGACACATTCCGTTGCCTCCCCATGAACACGACACATTCTGTTGCCTCCCCATGAACATGACGACGATGCTGTTTCTCCGTTCCGACCCAGCCATGTACACGAGCCCTGGCCGTACGTATGCGTGAGTAGGCGTTCGAGACCCCGCCCATATGTACACATACGTGGCCATATTTTCTTTCTTGCACCCTGGCCGCTGTACGTACGTGTACATGCTACGTGCGCGCCTCTACTACGACACGTGTGCGCCTCTACTACGACACGTGCGCGCCTCTACATTGACCAGTATGTACGTACACGTTCGCAACCAGAATGACAACACTACGTACGCTTCGACCAGGTGGGTCTCGACTGTCAGGCACTTCCTTGCCTGCGAAGATGTAGCTGGTGGGTCCCAGCAGTTAGGGGGCGAATCATTTTTTACCCGAACGCACTTCCTTGCGTGCGAAGGTGTAGCTGGTGGGTCCCAGCAGTTGGGGGGCTGGTGGGTCCCAGCAGTCAGGGGGCGAATCATTTTTTTGGACGCACTTCCTTGCGTGCGAAGATGTAGCTCGTGGATCCCAGCAGTCAGGGGGCGAATCATTTTTTTCGCGGAATACGGTGGCCCGTCCGGTGGGTCCCCGTTGTCAGGTGGAGGAATAATTATTTTGCGCGTAATGAGGAGGCACTTCCTTGCGGCTGCCGTGGACCCAGCTGTCAGCCTTTCCACGTACAGTACTCTTCCGATGGAAGTCGGTCGTTGACCACGTTGACCACGCCGTGCCGAGAGCACCATGGCAGTGGTCTGGACAACGGCGAGGCCTAGGAAGGGGACGGCGCGGAGCCGGGAAAGACGCAGCAGTGGAAGCCCGTGAGGAAAGGAGTACGAGGGTTCACTGGTTCGGCTGCAGTGTGAGGCTGCCGTCGCCGCAGAATAACAGGGGCTGTGGGTGAGTAGAGGGATGGCCTGGCCAGCGGTGGGAGCAGTACGGGGCGGTGAGGCCTCCGCGGCATTACAGCCGGCCACGGGAGGCAGGAGCACGCGACACGACCGGCGCTGCTTTGGGCGGCTGGAGCAAGAAGACCAGAGGTTGAAGAAGCACTACGGCCGTTGGATGGACATCGTATGATCACTGCATCTAGAATCATTTATATTGACTAAGTTGACAAAGCCCTTGGTACGCGTCAACTTAGTAGGCCCACAACTCGGATTTGGCAGAGGATATATAGCCCATTTGCGATTTGTAAGAATATATAGCCCATTTTTAATTCTAATGGAATTTACTACAGCCCATTTACAGTTTGTTAAAAGTACAGCCCAACTTCTAGCTAGGACAACGATTAATAATTTCAAACAACCGCTCAAAACAGAATTCAAAAAAAAATTCCCACATTTTGATGGGATCCGAAATATTTTTATCCAAAATTTCTAGTCAGGTTAAATATAATTTCAAAATAAAGTTGTATTACGTTAAAATCCAACAAAATATTGCGCACGCAACAAGTAATGAAATTAAAATTTTCAAATTCCAAAAATAATATATTTTTCAAACTAATTACGTGTTTGGTGCATGGTAACTGTCTAGTTATTATAATTACATCCCATTTATTATTTCTTAAAGTCCATTTTCTTGTTAAGCCTAATGCATACCTCCTAAGAAAGTTTGCAGCCCAGCGGGGTGGAGAATAACAAGTTACCCGGATATTGTGTACAACTGTCGGCCCAGTTGCATTACTGATGTTGAAAAAAAGCTATTTTTTATACACACATTTAATTTTTTTTGTATAGATAAGGAACATTTTTTATACACATTTAACAATTTTTAAATACATGATTAACACTTTTTAAAACATATTTTTTAGTCAACAGTGGGCCCACAGCGAGCGGAGGAGGTCACAATACACATATTTTTTAAATACATGATTAACACTTTTGCAAAAACAATTAGCCCACAGCGAGGCAATTAGCTCCAGTCGGCCCATAGTGGGCTGACAGGACCCAATCAGCCCACAGTGGGCCGACAGGGGCCAGTCGGCCAGCTGTAGGCCGACTGGAATCCAATCGGCCTGCTGTGGGCCGACTAGGCCCAGTCGGCCTGCAGCGGGCCGACGGTGTATTATTTTTGAAAAAAATTTACCCAGCGTAATATTTATGAAAATTAATAAAAAATGTATTATTAAAAAAATAGCGAAAAGGCCTGTGTAGTACAGTACAACCTAACATGGTTACTCAGCCCACATTCAGCGACGCCGGAAAGACCCAAACAAGGCTTCTGTACAACTTTTTGAAGTCACTGAGCTCAATTAATAAATTAAGAAAAAAGTTAGATTACAGTGAAACCTAATTAAAAGCTGTCACGAGCAAATAAATAATTCAACGGGTCCCACTTGTGCGTGTGTGTGTGTGTGCGCGCGCGCGCGTGTGTGTGTGTGTGAGAGAGAGAGAGATAGAGAGAGAGAGACCCATCGGCCGATGCTCGTAAGTACATCTTTCAGCCATATGCATTGCTGATGCTCAGTAAAAACTTATATAGTTGACACAATCATATAGAACATCATAGCACACTGAACTTGCATACAAAAATTTCACGCAGGCGGCACAATCAGGATGGAAGCAGTGTATCGCTACGGGAAGGGCTATGTTGAAACCAACGAAGTCATACATAACGGTTCATCGTCTTTATCAATGACGGGGAAATATCTTGAATGTTGTGCAAAGAAAACAGACACACAACACAATAAGTTCTCTTAGCATATTAAGTTGACGTACAACCCTTTCTAAAAAAGGTTCAGGTACAAAATTAGAACAAGTCACAATCAAATGTATTGGCATATCAGTGCTTCACACCCATAGCTCGGATTTAACTAGTATCTGACAAGATTCAGTTGTTACCATCAGCACTTTGCCGGCAAACTGGTCGTCAAGCGCCGCCATGCCACTGTTGAGCTACAACACGCAGCGACCGAAGGTAGGACGGACCTCAGGATCTCCGGCTCGGAGATCCGCGTTGACCGGCGACATGATAGTGCGCTTGAGTACAGGGAGTACAGGAGGGGGATTTGGGGGAACTGGAGTAGGAATCGAGATTCCAGAGGTGGGGGAGGGGCGGGAGACTGCGGATGAAAAGGTAGCATGAATTTCGAGCACGCGCCAATATGCTCTCGGCGCGCAAGCACACGAAAACACCGGTGGCGCCCACATGTTGGCCTAAGAGTCCTTATTCATTCCTTTTTGGAGAGACCGACCTTTTTTTCCAGGATCTTTTGAGAGCCCGGCCTGAGAGTCATAATTGACCTGTTTGGCATTGCGTTACTACTCGGCCATATTCAACGACACCTCACTGGCCCAAACAAGTGTACATCATCGAAAAGACACTGAGCTCAAATTATATAACTTGAAAAAAGGAGATATACTCTGAACACTGGAGAATGGTGATGCCCTCATTTAGCCCACCAGTAGTTCGAGACAATAAACAGTTCTAAACAACGATATATACAACATTCAAACACTGACTAGTGACTACTACTGACGTAAACAACAAGACATGATAGTTCATAAGAAGTCTTTCTACACCACCAAAACGCACCCATCTGTAGCGCTCAGACTCTCATGACCCAGACGAGAATGACATTCTAAACAGAAGCAACTATTACATAGTAAGAGTGACATAGACGAGGATGACCATATGACAAGGAATATGCATAACAAAAGAAAGAACTACCCATCCAGAACCAGCAGCAAAGACAACAAAGTCATTCGAAGAGATGACCCAACACCATCATAATTTACAGCCCCGCTTCAGCGACCAGTGATCCGTAGACACCAGTACTCCACCCTTTCGATGCAATAGCCCAATTACCTATCAACCTGAAGGCTCGAACCACATCACTGCCTGTCGTAATTGAGACATCCAAGGATCAAAGTTAATCCGGATGCCTTTGTCATTCTCACCTTCTTTTGGCTGCAGGCTGTATCATTGACAATCAGGGGAGTTTGCTCCCGAACTCCTAGGGCTCGCCGTGTAGACACAATTTTCCATAGCAAACAGAGCCTCTCTGCCATCAAGGTCCTTGCCAACGGTGATCTCCTGGTTAATCGGATAATTGAATCCGAGAAACAGAGAGTGTGAACCAAGGCTGTTTACCCGCCTCCAACTAAAAAATCCTAAAGGCCCCAACAAGCTGGTATCCTGCTCATAGACGTAACAGCCACTGTCCGGATACTCACGTATTACATGGTGCTTGTATAAAGTGGGGGTTTTGCAATATAACTTTTCTGGCTCATGTGTCCGAATGATCAGCAGTCTTTTGCCGTCGTCTGATCGAGCGAGGAACCAGTTGTGCTTCCCTGTTTTTGGCAAAGCTGGTGTGATTACAAAGGGCAGTAACTGTAGGGACACTGCATCATATCAAAAAGCACATGCATTGTTAATGTAAGATCAGCATTGTTCAGAGTATGAGTAGGATAATGCAAGAAACAACATTGATATGTCCCTGTTGGAACTGGGAGGAAAATACAGGGAAATGTATACTGGGTTCGAAAATATAGAAGTGCCATGCATGGTTATACTCATGTTATCTCGCAATCGATTCTTCACAGGAAACTACCATGTCATGCATGTTATGTAATCATGTTCTGTCCTCACAAACAAATTCTTCAAGGTAACTAACATGCCATGCATTGTTATATACTCGTGTTCTGTGGGCAAATTTTTTGTGAGGATATTATTCTAGCCATTGATTGCTGAAGGGCGAATATAGGTATGTACACATGGTAAGCATTGCAGGATTTCACTACTTCCAAATATAGAGTTCTCCATATGCACATTTACTTCCCTAATGTATGGTTAGATGAAACCAACAGTGTGATGCATGTTTCTACATCATGAAAAATGAGGAAACTAACATGGCCATTGATACACACTCATATTTAGTAGTAGTATATAGATTACTGTAAAATAAGGATAATATCCATATATTCCTAACCGTTTGATTATTCAGGGTACAAATTGGCTGTAATGACATGGTCACAATCGCATGAATTAACTCATTCCAAATATAGCTGATTTATGGCGTCTCTAACACATTGCCATAGTTCTACTCAAATTCTGCTCACACAGAGATATGCCAATCATCACAAAAAGTTCAAACAGTGTCATGGCGTCATCATTAACATGAGAGGAAACAACTTACACGCGCCGTCCCAGCAATACGTGGTCCCATCTGCTTTGTCGATCGCATAGATGATGCCATTGTGTTCAATAGCATCACAGAAGTGTGTATCAGCTTTGACGATGATCCACTGCGAGCCGAGTTGTCTCCAGCTAAAGAAGGCACCGGCGTAAAGATACGTGAGTCCGCGGTCGAACAAGGCAATTAGCTTGAAGTCTGCGTAATTCGCATGTCGTGTGGGCACTTGGCAGATTACAATCTTCTGCAAAACAAGGTCCATCCAACTGACGTAGTAATCTAGATGACTTGGACCGCGATGGTAATACTCTATATAATCCAATGGAGGAAGGATAATCTCATGGGAGGTCTGGAAGTTCACTAGCACCAACTTTTTACTGTCTTCTCTGAAGGCAACCATCCAGTGGGAGTTCATGCCGACCCAGTACATACCTGCCAAGAAGTTTCGGGCGATGGTGATCGGATCGATGTCGAGGGAAATGATGTACGGCGACCCACTACATACCTGCAAAGAAGTTTTGGCTAATGGAGATCGGATTGAAGTCGAGGGGCATCATGCACACCTCCGTATCATGGTGAGCCAATCTCGCAAGACTAGATAGCAGCAAGCAGGGTGTCTTGAAAATCTTAGGCGCTTCGATGATGGCCGTGTGCATGTCCCTCGAGCATGCAGCCAGCCGTAGGGCGCTCAACATATCCATACACGAACAACAGAGGTCGAGGATGTCACTTGGGAGATTGCTCCAATCGCGGCTCATATGGATGCTCCACGGTTCGCGTTCGGCCATGGTGGAGTTTGGAAGGGGGCTTGATTTACGTGGGAGAAGGATGTCGGTGCTGGAGCGGCTAGCGAGGGAATAGTGGTACTAGGGGAGGTGAGTGAGGCAACGGTACACGGGGGCATAGTGAGATGGAGACGGAGAAGGACATGGAGATGTAGTGGTGCTATGGGAGCGGAGAGGGAGACGAGGCGAGGCGCCAATGTGCTGTACAGCCGCGGTGACAGACTGCACTGTGCACAGGGTGAGGCTGACTTTGGTAACCCGAACACGCCGCCTGGACTAGTGTCAGGCGCAGGGTGTTGTCACTTCACTGTGAGGACCTGATGAATAGTATTTTGACCATCAAGTGTACCACAGTTGTACTACTACTACTACTACTACTAGTAGGTACATGAGTACTCCAGTATTGTATAGCGTAAATAGGTCTCCCGTGCTAGCATACTTGTTCACTTCATCGCTCAGGTATCATCCATATTGCGAGCAGAACCAAATTCTCGTGCATGCTCAATCAACGCTCTGCCGTGATGCATGCAGTGGTCGTTCTGGTGGATCAAGGATGGCATGCAGATCGTTCCACACTTGAGAAGAGGAAAATGGAAAGGTAGAATGGGCAATAGAGGAAGAGAACGCTGGCTAACGAGGCTAGGAGGGGATCGAGCAGGAAGTTAATGCTCCACACCTAAAGGTTTTGGGAAAACCTGATTTTCATAAGGTGACTTATACTCACCTAAACGGAGGGAGTATTCCTTAATGAGAGAATGTTGTGTCTCCCACTCATGCGCTAAAAAAACTATGACACATTTTTTATCTGTTTGCATAGGTCCCACCTATCAGGAAGGATGGGCACGTACACGAACATGTACGACTCATCAGTCTACCCGCATAGCCTTTTTGATTAGTCTACCTAGCCGTCTAATCAACTGCCTGCACGCCACTTCTCCCATTTACTTCTTCATCGGGAACCGATTCTCCTCGGCTTCTTCACCTCCCCTTCGTCTTCATTTGCATCCAAACCCCACTGTGTTCACATTGTTTTAACCTCTTTAAATAATCATCTACTACTTCAGTTAGACTAGCCATCTAATCCTAATTCTCCAAACCATAGCCCTCCGTTCCAGCGGTTCCAAATGGCGATAGAGATCGAGATGCAGGTTTTTAGCGTCCAACATGTCCTCGTCGAAGGCTCGATGCGCATAGTTGCCACCGTCACCGTCCACCCAAGGGTTGTTCGGCAGTGGATCAACAATGTATCCAACTCCCTCGAAAAGGTAGAGACGAGGGTCATCGGTCTCGACGCAGAGTACACGGAGCGTGCCCCTGGGAAGATCCAGCGCGCCGCCGTCCTTCAGCTGTGCCTCGAAGATGATGTTTTGGTGTACCACATCATACACTCGCCCTTCATACCAGGTGAGCTTCACGATTTCTTGTCTCGGGAGGACGTATACTTCTGTGGGGCAGCCATCAAAGGGGACAAACAGAAGCTGGAGCCGTACAACCTTGATTTGAATAGCATCGCTGACCTACAAACTAGAATCAAAATTCCTGTAGAAGTTTGTGATAAACAGACACCATCCCTATTCGAGATAGCAAATTTTGTGCTCGGTACAAATCTTCAGAAGGGTGACGAGACGGTGGCATTAAGGTCGTCTGGATGGGAGAATTATCCCTTGACGTATGAGCGGATAAAATATGCTGCCCTCGATGCCCGTGTGAGTTTCGAGATAGATGTAAGGTCCAAAGAGCTTTTTGTGAAGCCGTCTCCCACAGAGAATGAGAACAAGAAGAAGAAGAAGAAGAAGACGAAGAAGAAGAAGAAGAAGAAGAAGAAGAAGAAGAAGAAGAAGAAGAAGAAGAAGAAGAAGAAGAAGAAGAAGAAAAGGCTGCACCAGTAGGAGGGCATTATGGATGGATGAACTATTTCCTCTCTTGTAAAAAAATTATTCCCTCTCGGTGTATATTGATATAGATGGACTATTTCGATGGTGTGCATGTCTTTGGAACAGAGTAGTAGCGTGGGTCCACTTGACTATAAGGAACTATTTATCCGCATATATAGCTTTCTCTGCTACTCCTTCCAGTGATCAGTATGCAGTGCATGTGTCCGTAGACATGACAACTTGTCCATGGAAGTTCAACTACGACAACCATCATGTTTCATCTCGCGATTCCCACGACGCCTCTCCAACCCACGGCACCACGCCCCCCGACGTGCGCCTCACCCCTCTCGGCTGCACCGCCCCTCTGCCTTTGTGTGCATGACATGTGGGCCACCTAAAATGCGGCAAGCATCAAGTTTCTACCACAGCCACCCATGATTCCCACGACGCCGCTCGAACCCATGAAACCACACGTCCCCCGACCTGCGGCTCACCCCTCTTGGCCCCACTGCCCCTCTGCCTAAGGGAGCATTACATGTGGACCAGTCACCTATCAGTCCCACATGTTATTGACTCAAAGGTAGGTGTAGTAAGGCGCTGAAGCTCAGTCTCGACGGCCCTGAGAGAGAAATGTAACTCCTGCGCCAGGGCTTGTGGTGCTCCTGCAGCACGAACTCGTGCCAAACTCGAGATTTGTTTCTTTACTATACATGCACGCAACGATTTAATGGACATTGTAATCTCAACATGTGATGGGGAGCTCTAAATTTGAATTTGAAACTTATGAAATGAAAAGATTCAAAACAAATAAACTGGGAGAGAGGGAGTATATCGTAGGATGTGTCCCATACAAAATAAGTCCCCTGGTTTGTCACCGCGAAGATGCGGTTAGAAAGGAGCACAACGTCTTCCTACTCGTACGGCAACAAATCGGCCACAGACAGCATGGTCCGCCTTGGACCGCCATGTGCAAGGTTCGTGCTATTTTATTCAATCTCACCGTGGTTCCATCATACCAATTCATGCGGTGGCCCGTTGCATGGCTGATCCCAATGTTGGACAAAGGTTCTACGGGAACGGTTTCACCATTGTAAATGTTGTGCAAATTGATGTTGGTACCCTCCCGTACATATGCAAGCCAATCTCCACTCGCACCGAGCCTAACCTGTGAAATAGTGGGCAGGGGGAGAATTAGGAAATGGACACGAAAGTAGTCTTTAGAATGCATTTACTACGTGATCAAACTCATCTTACCTGCTCATCAGAGGAAATCCGAGTGCCCCTCAACGTCGGCATCTCAAGGGGCATCAACTTGCAACTACGGCCACGCCGCGCTGGAGAGACCCCCAAGGAAACATCCTCGTGCGTTCCATGGAACATCCAGATCCATTTGTATGAGTAGTTTATCTTGTGAGAGAAAAGGATGAATGAGGGAAGGCCTCTAGAGATAGAGATGGACACTACTACTACCAATGTGCTGGCCCGTGCGTTGCAGTGGATCCAAAGTAGTAGAATAATACTTGTTCACGTGCTTGAAATATAAACACTCTAGTTTTGATATACATGTGTCACCAGACATGACAACTTGTCCATGGAAGTTGAACCACGTCGACCATCACGTTTCTTGTTTCTACCACTGCCACACCCACACGCGATTCCCACGATGCCGGTCCAACCCACGGCACGACGTCCCCCGACGTGGACATGGATCCTCTGATGTGGCTATCACTGCCTTGCCCTGCCTTTCCTTCGTTGACAGGTGGGACCCACGCTTATGGGTCCCACATGTCAGTGACAGAATGGTAGGATTGTTCGCGTCAGGGGATCCTCATCCCCCCAACGTGCCCCTCATCCCTCTCGACCCCACCGCTCCTCTGCCTTTGTGTGCATGACATGTGGGCCAGCTGAACTGTGGCGACCATTAACTTTCTACCACAGACACACCTGATTGGACGCAGTTTGCCTGCCCCGCTGCTGTGCTCCGATACGTACTCCCGCACCATCGAATTTTCATCCAGCGGCTGTGACACATTTCGTCCCGGGCATCAATCCTTAGCTGGAGTACTTATGTACTACAGGTAGTACCCGCCGGTGTGGCCATCTACGCCTCGTAATGCCCCGACGCCCAGCTGTGGCACCCTCGCCACGGCCACGCCACCACCGGCTGGTTCATCTCGAACGAGTGAGTCGTGAACCACGCCACCACCATGAGAATGACATGTGGGCCAGCCGCATTTAAGGTCCGCATGTCATTGACTCATAGGCCGGGCACTAAGCCACTGAAGTTCGGTCCCGTGGGCCTCAAGAGGGAAATGTAACTCCTGCGGCATGCCTTGTGGTGCTCCCGCAGTACGAGCTTGTGCCAAAACTGGAATTTGTTTCTTACTACTACTCCTACCAACTAGTACTAGTAAGGTACACGTGCATTGCACGCATGAGACTCTGGTGGTTTGTCCATTATGCTTCTACATGTGGAGCTTTCTGGATTCTAACATGTGGCAAAATATCGTGGAATGTAAGGTTAGGCAAGTTTGATTAACTTAGGTGAGTGTTTGGTTCAAGCCACACCTTAGGCAAGCTACACTAAGGCCCCACATGACATACACACAATCTAAGATGACTTATTCACCTAGACGGAGGGAGTAGTGTTTCTAGCAAGATGCCCGCGCGTTGCACGAAGTTGATGGAAAAGGTAAGCACAACTTATAAATTGACGGATGGAGTACTAGTTACAGTGATGCATATAATTAAGCAAAGGGATCACACATGTCGGTATTGACTGGAACAAGAATGCAACAACACAATAAGAATTAAGGCCACGATGATGCGATCGCAGTGGTGGTTACAGAAGGCAAGAAGAAAGATGGATCCACGAACGTACGACCTCCTCCTCCTCAACTTAGTGGCCGGGCCACCGACCGGTGGCTAAGGAGCGGCGACTTTTGTGGCGAGGTTGAGGTGCTTCTCAGCAAAGGCATCCAAGGCTTCCAGCTGGTTGAGGAAGGCCAACGTCGTAGCATCCTCACTGGCCTTGTAGATACCTATGTACGCAATTTGCTCGTACACGTGGATGTGTAGGTCGACGAATTCTTGCAGGGCGAGGCGCCTCGCGATGAGCGCGACCTCCAGGTGGACATCCTTCGTGGCGTCGGCGGGCAGTCGCAGGGCCACCAATGCTTGAAAGAGGTTCCGGCCATGGAGGCCGATTAGGGTGGCAGGCAATGAGGAGCCCGGGCGCGAGGGCTGGAGGAGTACGGCGATGTCGTCCGCGAGCTTCTTGATGACGGTGAACTTGTTGCTGGTGTCAACGATCATCTGGTCCAACTGAGAGTCATAGTTGGCTCCGACAGCGGCCATCCACCAGCCGGTCTCCAACACCGCCTGGAGACGATTCTCGGCGCCATGCCGCAGGCCGGCGTCGTGGACCATCTGGCGTAGCCGCTAGCCACTCATGCGCATCGCCGCCATGGGTCTGGAGTGAGCTCTTTTGCGCTTAGTGTAGGTGCTTAGGCAAATGCTTAGGTGCGTACGATGTGGTAGATGCATTGGAATGGAGGGGCACCTTTATATAAGGGCAATGAGGGCAAACTGCGTTGCATTCACATCATGCAACCTCTTTTCCCGGACCTCCTCCCATTACTTCCCTCATGCATTAATTGAAGGAGGATGCATTGGCCGTTCAACATATCGGGAACCGCTACTCCCTCCCTCGTCTGCATTAAAGCCGTATCGGGAACTGCGCTGCCCACTGTCAAATTGAATACTCCCTCCGTCTAGGTGAGTATTAAGTCATCTTACGAAAACCACTCGTTTCTTCACATTATATACGTACAATATATATGGCCAACATCATATAGCCAGCAGTTTAGTTGTCAAAGAATTTCAGGGTGCTTAGTTTTGTCAAAGAATTCCAGGGTGCTTAGTTTTATTTGAGGGGTGGGTTGTGCACTTATGCTGGACAACATTATTGTGACAAGCCTTTTTAATAGTACTACTGTACAAAAGTGGAGTATATACATTTTTTAAAAGGCTAGAGGGCGGGGCAGTCTAGCTCGGTTGGTTTCACGAGAGGTGAGGGCTGTCGGTGTCAAAACTGGCGGATCTCGGGTAGGGGGTCCCGAACTGTGCGTCTAGGCCAGATGGTAACAGGAGGCAGGGGACACGATGTTTTACCCAGGTTCGGGCCCTCTTGATGGAGGAAAACCCTACGTCCTACTTGATTAATATTGATGACATGGGTAGTACAAGAGTAGATCTACCACGAGATCAGAGAGGCTAGACCCTAGAAGCTAGCCTTTGGTATGATTGTATGTTATGGCTGTTGTCCTATAGACTAAAACCCTTTAGTTTATATAGACACCGGAGAGGGTTAGGGTTACACAAGGTCAGTTACAAAGGAGGAGATATCCATATTCGTATTGCCTAGCTTGCCTTCCATGCCAAGTAGAGTCCCATCCGGACATGAGACAAAGTCTTCAATCTTGTATCTTCATAGTCTAACAGTCCAGCTGTCGGCGTTCTAGGAACGGGGGTCCCTAGACTTGCCTACCTGCAGCCTGCGGCGTGGTTCAAAGGGGGGCCCAGCACGGCCCATCTTCACCAACGCGAACTCAAGACCCTCGCGAGGGGCCAAGCCTCGCGGGGCGGACGACACGGAGCTTCCTCAGGCACGGCCTTGTCAGGCTGGCTCGCGAGGAGGCGGAGAGATCAAGGCGGGGTACCTCACGAGGTGCCTGTGACGCAAGCCATGACGACCAAGGGCGCCAGGCGGGTGCTAGCTCGCACAGTGTCCTCCTTTCCTCTTTGGTGCAAAGGGGGCAAGCGCAGCCGCGGAGTACCGAGGTATCAGGCAAAGGTTGCCATTCCAGTGCAACGAGACCAAGACCAGGAGGACTACGAGACGGAGGTCACCGTGGAGCCCAAGACGGCGTCATCACCAGAGCTTTGCGCAGGCGAAGACTACTTTTGTCAGGATAAAGAATACTTGCTGTCCCCCTTCAAATTAGCCCGCCATTGTTGGCCCCCTTCCCGGTCAATATTTGGGAAGAGGACCAGGGCCTCTATAAATAGGACCAGCCACCCACAGAGCAAAGGAGTTGGGGGGTAGGAAGAAAGAGGCTTGTCGACCGGTGGGAAGCAGAGAGGGAGAGAGAAAGAGAAAGGTGGCTGAACTCCTCCCAGCAGTTCATCGCCCCAGCCAAGAACAGACCCTCGCGAGGCTGTTCTTCCTTGTATTGTTCATCATCATCAGCCCAAGAGGCAATCCACACACCACACACTGGAGTAGGGTATTACACCACAACGGTGGCCCGAACCAGTATAAACCCTGTGTATCTTGTGTTGTTCTTTCGATAGTTTTGATCCTAGCACGACGGAGGGGTGCAGGTAGGTAGGAGGCGAAATCTCCGCGCGCACCCTAGTGTTCGAACCTCAAGGGTCTGCCGGAACCCGAAATCCGACATTTGGCGCGCCAGGTAGGGGTGCGCCGGAATTCATCTTCCACCACCCCGTTCTCCTCCGACCATTGCGCCCATGTCTGACGCTCGTCAGGCCCGCACGGAACGCCGGGCCGCCTTTGCTTCCCGCGTCGCCCAGACGGCCCCTGTCGGCGGGCATCCCTGCTGTTCCCCGTCACCTGCCGTCAACGCCGCCATCGGACCGGCGGGGGACGAGCAGCAAGCATCGTCCCGGCATCTGTCCGTGCGGCAAGACGACCGGACCGCAACTCCCTCGCTCACCCCAGCTGGTTCTTCGTCCCGTGTGCTCCACGCGCCCATGGAGCCCCGCAACCTCTCCCCCGCCTATCGCACTGCACCAACACCCCCAGTCGTCACGGCCCTCCTGGGCGGCTCGCAGGCGCCGCCTACAAGTTACCACGTCAAGCCATTCATCCGCCTGGTCAGCGCCGCTTCCACGCGGCAGGGGGCTCCCCTGGATCGGGCGGCGCCCAAGACCGGCCTGAGCTTCAGCTCGGAGGACCACCCCTCCAACTCGGGCGCGCTCCCCATGCTATGCACCCCCACCATCTGCCAGGTGGCCGTCACCAGAACTCTCATCGATGGAGGGGCGGGCCTCAGCGTGCTCTCAGTCGAGGCCTTCAACCTCCTCTGCATACCCCTGGAACGGTTGCAGCCCAGCCGACCCTTCTCAGGCGTTGGGGGCAGGTCGTCCAGCTCCTTCGGGCAGATCCGGCTCCCGGTGACCTTCGGCACCTACGACAACTTGCGCACGGAGCTGGTCGACTTCGACATCGCCCCCTTCGGCCTCCCCTACAACGCCATCCTCGGCTACCCAGCGCTGGCCCAGTTCATGGCCACCACGCACCCGGCGTACAACCTCATGAAGATGCCCGGGAGCAGCGGTGTCCTCACCGTGCACGGGGATACCGGTGACGCTCTGCGGGTGCTCAAGCTCGTCTTCAAGACAGCAGCGTCGGCACAGCCTGCCGACTTGGAGGCCCCCGAGCCCAAGGGGGCTGCGCCCGCGAAGAAGAAGCAGCTATTCACCCAAGACAAGGCAGAAACCAAGCAAATGCCTGTTGATGAGTGGGTCCACCAACGCCACTTTCACCATAGGCGCCCACCTCAAACCAGAGCAGGAGGAGGACCTGGTCGGGTTCCTGCGTGCAAACAAGAAGGTATTCGCTTGGGAGCCGGACCAGTTGGCAGGGATCCCTAGGAGTGTAATCGAGCATCACCTCAACGTGTGCCCCAACGTGCGCCCTGTGAAGTAGAAGGCCAGGCGGCAGTCCACAGAAAAGCAGGCCTTCATCATCCAAGAGACCCGCAAATTAGAGGCCGCTGGGGTCATTCGTGAGGTCCGATACCCAGATTGGTTGGCCAACCCTGTCATTGTGCCGAAGAAGGGAGGGAAGGAACGCATGTGTGTCGACTTCACCAACCTCAACAAAGCGTGCCCGCAAGATCCGTTCCCGCTCCCGCGCATCGACCAGATCGTTGATTCCACTGCGGAATGCGACCTGTTATGCTTCCTGGATGCCTTCTCTGGGTATCACCAGATCAAGATGGCTGTGGAAGACGTCGAGAAGACGGCCTTCCTAACCCCGTGTGGGGTGTACTGCTACACCTGCATGCCATTCGGGCTGCGTAACGCAGTGGCGACCTTTCAGCGGCTGATGCATATCACCTTGGGCCCGCAGCTCGGGAAGAATGTTGAAGCTTACGTCGATGACATCGTGGTAAAATCTCGGGAGGCCAGGACCTTGATACAAGACCTGGAGGAAACCTTCAAGAGCCTCAACGCAGTGAACCTACGGCTCAACCCAGAGAAGTGTGTGTTCGGAGTCCCCTCGGGCAAGATCTTGTGTTTCCTCGTGTCCCACCGAGGCATCGAGGCTAACCCGGAGAAGGTCAAGGCGGTGGAAGACATGAGCCCGCCAAAGACCCTCAGAGAAATACAGAAGCTCACGGGGCGCGTGACCGTGCTAGGGCGCTTCATCTCCAAGTTGGGGGAACAAGCCCTGCCCTTCTTCCAGCTAATGAAGAAAAAGGGACCCTTCGAGTGGACTGAAGAGGCTGACAAGGCGTTCCAGGATCTCAAGAGATACCTGACCAGCCCACCGGTCATGGTGGCCCCGCGCCCTCTGGAGCCCCTGGTGCTCTACCTTGCCACCACTCCCTACTCCGCCAGCGCAGCCTTGGTAGCAGTCAGAGAGGAGTGCCGGATCAAAACCACGGCAGCAGCCCGGGACAAGGCAGAACAGGGACAAGGAAGGCCCACAGAAACCGCCATCACGGCTGAGGAGGATCAGCCGCCGCTGAGGGGTGCACCAGAGGCGGAAGAGGCCCCTCTTCCAGATGGCCAGTCTCAGGAGGCCCCATTGCCTCAAGAGGCGCCAGGGTCTACGAAGGGAGCCACCAGCACTGACGCGCTCCACCTTGTTGAGCACCCAGTGTACTTCGTCAGCACAGTGCTGTAGGATGCAAGAGCATGGTACCCCATGCCTCAAAAACTCCTCCTCGCGCTACTGGTGGCTTCACGCAAACTGCGGCACTATTTTCAGGGTCACCCCATCAAGGTCGTCTCGTCATACCCCCTGGAGAGGGTGCTCAGGAGCCCCAATTCAGCTGGGAGGGTTGCTGGGTGGAACATAGAGCTGCAAGCGTTTCAGCTCGAATTCAGCACGACCAGAGTCATCAAGGGAGCAGCGTTGGTGGATTTTGTGGCAGAATGGACGGAGGCGCCAGGCCTCAAGGCCTACGAGGATCGGTCCCTGTCCCCGGGAAGCGAGGCGCCAGAAGGCTGGGTCATGTACTTCGATGGGGCATTCTCCAGACACGGCGCAGGGGCTGGGGCGGTGCTTATATCACCCACCTAGGACAAGCTCTATTACACCGTGCAACTTTGTTTCCAGCAAGGCGAAAAGGTCTCCAACAACATAGCGGAGTATGAAGGTTTAATAACGGGCATGAAGGCCGCAGCTGCCCTGGGGGTGAAACGCCTCACCATCAAGGGCGATTCGCAGCTCCTTGTCAATTTCTCCAACAAGGTGTACGAGCCGAAGGATGAGCACATGGAGGCCTACCTTGCAGAGGTCCGCAGGATGGAGAAGCAGTTCTGGGGGTTGGAGTTGCAGCATGTGCCCCATGGCACCAACCAGGAAGCTGATGACATCGCCAAACGCGCGTCTAGGCGGTTACCTCAGGAGCCTGGCGTTTTCGAGGAGCGGCTCTTCAAGCCTTCAGCCTTACCGTCATTATCAAACATGGCTCAGCCCAGGGAGGAGCTCCCTCAGCCACCTGCCTCAGGAGCTCCGGCTTGTGGCCCGGCCTCGGGAGCACGCCTGCTCCTGATGATGGAACCTCAGGAGGGATGTTGGATCACGGAGCTCCGGAGCTACCTAACGCAAGGGACCCTGCCGGAGAAGGAGGAGGAAGCAGAGCGAGTGGCGCGCCAGGCCACAGCATATTGCATCAAAGATGGAGAGCTCTACCGGAAGCGACCAAATGATGTATCCCTGCGCTGCATCTCCAGGGAGCAAGGGAAGGAACTACTGGAAGATATACACGGCGGAGACTGCAGACATCATTTGTCATCACGGACCCTCGTTGGCAAGGCGTTCCGCAGTGGGTTTTACTGCCCACCACGCTCAATGACGCCATTGAACTAGTGAAAGCTTGTGAGGCCTGCCAGGTCCACGCCAAGCAGATCCATCAGCCGGCAGGGGGCTTGCATACTATCCCCCTTTCGTGGCCATTCGCAGTCTGGGGGCTCGACATCTTGGGTCCGTTTCCTCGGGCGCCAGGGGGCTACCGCTACCTTTACATTGCCGTGGACAAGTTCACCAAGTGGGCTGAAGTGGAGGCTGTCCGCACCATTCCTGCGGGTTCCGCAGTCAAGTTCATCAAGGGCATCGTGAGCCGGTTCGGGGTGCCGAATTGCATCATCACGGACAACAGTTCACAGTTCACCAGTAACCTCTTCAAAACATACTGTGCTAACCTTGGAACGCAGATATGCTACGCTTCAGTGGCGCACCCCCGGAGCAATGGCCAGGCCGAGCGAGCCAACACGGAGGTCCTGAGGGGCCTCAAGACCAGGACGTTCAAGAAGAAGCTGGAGGCTTGCGGCAGAGGTTGGTACGACGAACTGCAGTCCGTGCTGTGGTCCATCCGCACCATCGCGACCAAGCCGACTGGAGAGACCCCGTTCTTCCTGGTCTACGGAGCAGAAGCAGTCCTCCCTCACGAGGTCAGACGTCGCTCCGCACGGGTCCTGGCGTTCAACGAGGCGCAGCAGGACGCCATGCGGGGGACGGACCTTGTGCTGGGGGAGGAGCATCGCCGGGAAGCCGCGCTGCGAGCGGCGAGGTACCAACAAGCACTGTGGCGATAGTACTGCCACAACATCCTCCCCAGGACTCTTGAGGTAGGAGACCTCGTGCTCAGGCGGGTTCTCTCCAGGGAGGGATTGCACAAGCTCTCTCCCATGTGGGAGGGCCCCTTCAAGGCTGTTCATGTTTCCAGGCCCGGCTCCGCGCGCTTGGAGACTCAGGAGGGAGTGCCGGTCCAGAATGCATGGAACCCAGCACCTCCGGAGGTTCTACCCCTGAAAAGGCCCAGAGCCTATGAAGCAAGGCGAGTGCCTGTGAAGCAAGGCGAGTGCCTGTGAAGCTATCGCGTTTTGGAAAAGGCCCAGAGCCTGTGAAGCAAGGCGAGTGCCTGTGAAGCTATCGCGTTTTGGAAAAGGCCCAGAGCCTGTGAAGCAAGGCGAGTGCCTATGAAGCTATCGCGTTTTGGAAAAGGCCCAGAGCCTGTGAAGAAGGCCAACGCCTGTGAAGCTCGCCGCCCGTGACACTCTCACGTAATAATGAGTTGGGGTTGTACACGCCCCGGAGTCTCAGGAGCGCCGGCCTCAGGCCCTGGGGCTCCCTCCCACGCCTAGTGGCAGCAGTTAGCTTCATGCTGGTGAGAAGACGTCGAAGACTAGACTAGGTGCCGGACGCGGCGTTTCATTTGCTTTCCGCAGTTGGCTTGTTCCTCTTCGTTTGAAGTTTTATTGAAGTTGTTGCCATCTTTGGCTTGCGGTTCTTCGGCTTTTCACTCTCCTGCCTCGATTTCTCTTGTGCAAGGCCTCGCGAGGGGGAGAGCCGAGCGCCCTCGTGAGTGTTCCTATCCTAGTCACTCAAAGAGTTCGCGACCTGGGCCCCTTACAGGAGCACCCCTCCAGTCCGTGCCCCACGGGCATCGCGACACAAACAAAGGGCCTGGGTCGGTTGCCCCCCCACAGCCAGGGCCGGGAACTATCCACGCTCGGCACATAGCCGGAAGGTACGGTAACGAAAGCAAAATGATGATTAACAAGCAATAACCCAAACACGCCCCCCGGGGCTCCGCACTATTGTCATTGTTACGCAGGAAAAAGGGAAAAGGAAGAACAAATACGGCGCGGCTCGCCTCACACCAGCCCATAGGGAAGGCCCGAGCTGCCCCCGGAGCTCAGGCGGACTCCCTCTCGCGCTTCACCAGGGCGCGACGGCGGGCGGACGCGTTGCCACCCCCAAGCAGATACGACGGCGTGGAGGCTGATCGCGGCCACCGCTAGAGGAGTCGCCGCCTGAAGAAGAACCGGAGAAGCTTGGGGAACCCCGAACGCCGCCAGCCGTGCGAGCGCTGCTCTCTCCATCATCACCGGAGCTGTGTTCCCAGCCGCGGTCGTCACCCTCGGGGCAACACCCTGCGCGGCGACCATCTTCCCCAAACACCCTCACGTAGAGGGTGGCGTCGCCGTCGAACTTGAAGTGTAGGGTGCACCAACGGGTCAGGCCACGCACGCGGGCAAACGTCTGCCAACCGCGGGCCAGGGACAGGCTCCCAGCCGCGGAGACCTCTAGATAGACCCATGAGGCCCGGCTGCAGCAGCCGTCGGCCTGGAGCCAGAGGCCGGCCGGGGCACCGGCCGGGAGCTCGCCGAGGAGGAAGCGAGGAAGCGGAAGCCGGGTGCTAGCCGGCTCCGCCGACCACACGATGAACTCCGGCAGCACTTCAGCAGCACGAACGCGCGGCCTGGGGGGACGCGCAGCCGGAGCGCGCCCCCCCGGTTGCAGCAATCCGCCCGTCACCGTGCTGAAGATCGCCTCCACGGCCGCGGGGAGCCACTGTGGTGGCCATAGGATGCTTGCGCGGGCGCCCTCGGCCGCGCTTGGGTGGGGGAGAGGCGGGCTCAACCCGGCAAGCCTTCCCCTTCTCGGCGGCTGAGAACCTCCTCGACGGGGCCTTGAATAAAAAGGAGAAGCAAGGGGGGATGAATTGGAAGGGCGCGCGCCGGTCCATACTTATGGCTGGCGATGGCCAACCAACGGCCCCCACGATCGCAGGTAATTATGACCCGCTTTGCATGCAGGGACTTGTCCAATCCGTGTAGTTACCGAGGTGCCGTGGGGAAGTGGAGACGCCCACGTCCAATCAACTGCCACGCGGCGCCCAAGACTGCAGGCTGTTAGGGCCCATGGCGCTTCGCTCTTGCCCTTCCGCCTCCCTGCCCGGCCTAGTCCGGGCGCGCCTTGGGCCCAGGGCTACTGTCAGCGTTCTGGGAACGGGGGTCCCCAGACTTGCCTGCCTGCGGCCTGCGGCATGGTTCAAAGGGGGGCCCAGCACGACCCATCTTCACCAACGCGAACTCAAGACCCTTGCGGGGCGGACGACACGGAGCTTCCTCAGGCACGGCCTCGTCAGGCTGGCTCGCGAGGAGGCGGAGAGATCAAGGCGGGGTACCTCACGAGGTGCCTGTGACGCAAGCCATGACGACCAAGGGTGCCAGCCCGCGCAGCGTCCTCCTTTCCTCTTTGCTGCAAAGGGGGCAAGCGCAGCCGCGGAGTACCGAGGCATCAGGCAAAGGTTGCCATTATAGTGCAACGAGACCAAGACCAGGAGGACTACGAGATGGAGGTCACCGTGGAGCCCAAGACGGCGTCATCACCAGAGCTTTGCGCAGGCGAAGACTACTTTTGTCAGGATAGTTGATACTTGCTGTCCCCCTTCAAATTAGCCCGCCATTGTTAGCTCCCTTCCCGCTCAATATTTGGGAAGAGGACCAGGGCCTCTATAAATAGGACCAGCCACCCACAGAGCAAATGGGTTGGGGGGTAGGAAGAAATAGGCTTGTCGACCGGTGGGAAGCAGAGAGGGAGAGAGAAAGAGAAAGGTGGCTGAACTCCTCCCAGCAGTTCATCGCCCCAGCCAAGAATAGACCCTCGCGAGGCTGTTCTTCCTTGTATTGTTCATCATCATCATCAGCCCAAGAGGCAATCCACACACCACACACTGGAGTAGGGTATTACACCACAACGGTGGCCCGAACCAGTATAAACCATGTGTCTCTTGTGTTGTTCTTTCGATAGTTTTGATCCTAGCACGACGAAGGGGTGCAGGTAGGTAGGAGGCGAAATCTCCGCGCGCACCCCAGTGTTCGATCCTCAAGGGTCTGCCGGAACCCGAAATCCGACACCGGCCAATGGAGATAGTCCGGCTGTCCGGAGACCCCCTAATCCAGGACTCCCTCAGTAGCCCCTGAACCAGGCTTCAATGACGATGAGTCCGGTGCGCAGTATTGTCTTCGGCATTGCAAGGCGGGTTCCTTGTCCGAATACATCACAGAAGAATTTGAATACGAGGATAGTGTCCGACCCTGCAAAATAAGTTCCACATTCCACCGCAAAGAGAATAATATTTTCGCAGATCTAATTTGCTGGCTTGTTTTGGCAGCACGACGTTATGTCATGGCCCTGTGATTATTCGAACCGTTTCTCCACACATAACGCGAGGCAGTTTATTGACACGTCTTGTCGAAGCGGAGATCGTGTTCCCCCAATTATGGGATTCTCATTAATGCGCTCGTGGGTAACCCAACTGTGTCTAGGACTCCTAGATTATATGCAAGTCCTAAACGGCTACGGAGAGGATGCTTGATATTCACCCTCTTTATAAAGGGACAAGGTTTTCGCTTTTTCCCTCCCGTGCTCAATCGAACCCTTCCCCGGCCTCGAGTTCTAACACCCAAATCCCAGGTTAGGTGCTCTGGATCTTCAGTCATGTCCGGATCCAGCCTTCAAGGCTGATGGATGCCCTCCTCCATTACGGAAGAGGACATTAAGAAGTTGAGGGAGGCCAGATACCTGACCGCCAAGGTTTCGCATCGGCTGCCTGCTCGAGGGCAGATCGTCCCTACCCCCGAACCCAACAAGAACGTCGTGTTCGTCTCCCACTTCCTCCGAGGTCTAGGCCTCACTCTGGATCCCTTCGTCAGGGGTTTGATGTTCTATTACGGGCTAGATTTCCACGATCTAGCTCCGGACTCCTTGCTCCACATCTCGACATTTATTGTCGTGTGTGAGGCCTTCCTCCATGTTACCCCTCACTTCGGCCTGTGGCTCAAGACCTTTGAAGTAAAGCTGAAGATGATCAAGGGGCAACATGCAGCATGTGGAGGTGCATTAATAGGCAATATGGCAGGAGCTCCATGGCCGAAAGGTTCCCTTCCAGAGGTGTCCGAATTATGGCAACGGGAGTGGTTTTACGTCACGGCTCCCAGAAGTGCCAAGTGGGCGGCTGCCCTGGCTTTCCGCTTGGGCCCCCACCACAAGTGATGTCATGGGTTAGTAGAGGTCTGAGCTGGGGTCCAGCCAAGGACGTGCCTATACTGCAAAGCCGCATCCGAGATCTCTTTGAGGGAGATTTTTATTTGGCTGTGGTAATACAAGTTATGCTGGTTCGTCAAGTCCAGCCTTGCAGACGTCGGCCCCTTCGCTTGTGGGAGTTCAACCCAGAGGGACCGCGTGCCATTCAAAGTTTCCTCGGCCTGACGGACGAGGAGATGTACAAGTCATTCTTCGGACCTCAAGTAGAGTGTCCGGATATTACCGAGGACATGGGCTGAGTAGTAACCGCGGCGCCGAACAAGTAAGAAATCCTCTGGCCGAACACACTGTCTTTTATTCGTCACGAAGTTATTTCTGAGAATTCGCTTTTTGACCAGGACTGGCTAACAAAGGCGAAGATGATTCAGTGTTTGGCCCCCCTCCCTGAGGGTTTGGAAAATCCGGTATTGGAAAAGATGCTCAAGGTCGCACCTTGCCCGGAGCCCTCGAAGGAAGATACCGGGGGAGATAACACGGGCGGACGCGGGCCCCCATCGCTGCCCGTTCCAACCCAGGGAATGAGCGTCTCCACGAAGGAGGACAATCGGGGGAGGAAAAGGACTGCTTCCGAGGATCCGGAAGCCGAAGCCTCCAAACGGGAGAAGAAGTCTCCCACAGAGGGTCCTGCCTCGGGGGGTGCTTTTGCCGCACAAAGTCCGCGGGGGGATCAGCCCTCCAACGAGTCGTAAGTGATCCAAAATACTTTAATAGTAAAGGTATGCTATCTTTTTTCTGAGAAAATAACCACCGCATATATCTTGCAGTTCGGGCCTTAGCCCCTCTCAGCTGAGCTCGTCTTCGGGGGATCTTCTTCCAGAGATGATGGAGAGCGAAACGCCTCCCCCGGACTCCTCCGCTCAAGAAGTGGGCGACCCCGAAGTGTCGTCACGGAGGGCCTCTCCGGATCCGGTGAGGCCAGAAGATAATCCCATAGACCCCCAAAGTCCCCAGCATCCGGCTCCCGAAGAGAGCAGACAAAAGAGTTCGACACCGTTTGGTGTGCGGTCGGACATTCTGAGGGAGTTGGTGGGGCGAGCGACCATCTCAGAAGAACACCGTACGCTGATGGGTACGGTGATGGAGAGAATTTCGTCCACCGAAAGCGTATTACATGAAGCCTTTATGAGTCTACTGACAGGCTTTGAGGTATGTGAGATAATATGTGATAGTACTGCACATGTTCGGTGTGCCCTATGTAGATAGTAGCCCCTGAGACTCTGGTTGTCGTCGAGAACGGCGGCGAACAGAGGATCATATTCCCAGGCAAGAACCAGACTGCCCCTATGTGCAGGTGGTGGAAGCTCCGGTGGCTAGCCGGACTAGTGAGTTTGCCAAATTAAAACGGCAACTGGATGCGGCAGACGCCGACATCGAGCTTGTTAACAAGAGGCTTGACGAGGCACATGGTAAGTGTTATTATCTGGTGAACGTCCCATAGTAAGAGAAGCATGATGCCAGTATCTTTAATATGTTGTGACTGCAGATGGAGCTGCCACCGTGGAAACCTTGCGGGCAGAACTTGCCCGAGCCAAGGAACAAGCGAGGATTAGTAATGCGGCTACTTTGAAGGCGGATGAAGAGTTGAAAGCCGAGAAGGCCGCACATTGAGAGAGCCAAGAGAAGATGGCCAAGATGGCCGTAGAATTAAAAGACACTGCCGACCGTTGTCGGATCCTTGAAAAAGAAAACCGAGCGAAGGCAATGGACCTTGAGAAGGCCACGGTGGCGGACAAAGACACCCGTTCTGCTATGAGAGCGAAGAAGGAGGAGCTGTGGGAAGCCGGGGATATTACGGCTGGGAAGCCCTTCATGTTATGGAGGAAGTTCGGAGATCCATGGTATGCCCCTCTGGATCGGCCGTGGAGTTCAGAGATGCGTATATGGATTTGTCGGCGAGCGCTGCCGATGCGGCCAAGTACTTCCAAGGTCAGACAGATCGTGAAGTGGACAAGCTGTTCTGGTCGCAATTCCACGTTCCAGAGCGTCCGCTTTCATTGACTGACCAGCTAGCCAAATGGGCCAAACTGAATAGGTTGTCCGGACTCGCCATGAGGTCTGTTGTGGATCAGCTATGGCCGGAAAAGCCAAAGCCGAACAACTATTTCAGCTTAGTGCAGCAGTTCCTTGGTGCGGTGCCGTGCATTAATACGATGAAGAGGTCGGCGTGCATAGAAGACTCGTGGATGGCCCTTGCCCGTGTTAAAGCATACTGGGCGGAGATGGACGCTACCACTATTGCAGCGCAGGGTTCGCCATAGGCCGAGTGGCTGCCGAGAATTATTTCGAGGAGGTTCTCGAGGGTGCTCGTTTGATAGAGGCCCAGTGCTCGAAGAATATTATGTTTGAGTGATATGTATTCTCATTGTAAACACAATGCTTTTATGAAGTTTTTATAAGGCTATGTTTATACTATTGCTTGAAAGTAGTATGATGCCTCCTGTGCGGCCGTTTATTTATACATGTGTATAACCTAAAAGATTGCAGCCTTTGGCTTCGACCCCCACGCATATAATGCGGAGGTGCTCGCAAAAAACGCGTGTTCACACTTAACCCAATGTCTTGGTCCTATTAAGGAGGTTATAGCGTAGCGAGCGAGGCAACCGGACTATAATGCTTTAACACTTTCACTTAGCCATAGGAGTTTGACAGTGGGGCTACTAGATAGCCCCTGGTGGCTCCGCACTCTCCCGATCGCGGGGTGCGTACATGCCTGGCCAGAAAGCGGCCCTTCGTTAAGGAGGAGGAATTCTAACATTCTGATAGATCATCGAGTGGTTGACCAGTCTCACGCTATATCATGACAGTCAGTTTTCGGCTTTCTCTACTGAGGTGCCCGTCCGGATGAACCAGTGCACAATCGCAGTAGTTCTCCTGGTGCTACCTTAGCCGATAAAGCGGAACGTAAGGCACCAAAACACATGAGCCGGGAAAACCCAACATTTGACCAAAGACAATGATTCGGAGTTGATGCATATAAGGCCAAACTCGCGATGCCGAACACTCCCTAAGGTATTCGGTCTTTATGGTATAAACCGGGCCTAAATAGTGCCCTTTGTAAGAAGCCCCTTGTGTCCAGGTATGTGCATTATTCTGACGTGGCCACATGCCAAGACGTCAGCATCCTTCTCAACTGTGCTGAGAATTCGGTGGATGTGTATCAACAAGAGACAGTACAAAAGGTTTATGCAGGGTCTTAATCTAAAAAGAATCCTTGGAGCGGGTCCCTGCTGCACGTCTGCGCCTGTGTCTCCGTTGTGCCGTATCCTAGATGTGTCTTGCATGATGATCATCTGTAAAAGAGAGGAACTTAGGTGAAAAAGTTGTCGTGCAAAAAGATAGTTTTGAAAGAAACCATGTATAATTCAAGATGAGTAAAAATTGCCACTTGTCTGCGCGCGTTGAGCCCCTTGTATTGTAATAGGGGTGTGACCATTGATCTGGTATGAATTACATATAGCTGCGCCGGACTCGTCTAACCGTGTCCGAGGTCTTGATGACCTATTAAATGCTTTAGTTGGTGATGCCGTTTTTAGTGTGCGGCTGCCAAGGCAGCCGCACTCTCTTCGGCGTGCAAAGATCGCTTAATACTTCCGTTTACTGTAATGATGCCACGTGGGCTGGGCATCTTGAGTGTGAGGGAAGCGTAGTGCGGTATTGCATTAAAGCGAGCGAAAGCTTCACGTCCGAGTAGTGCTTGATAGCCACTTTGGAACGGAGCGATGTTGAAGGTTAAATGTTCGCTACGGAAGTTATCGGGGAAGCCGAATATAACCTTTAGTAGCAGGGAGCCCGTGCAATGAGCCCCTGGGCCTGACGTTACTCCTTTGAAGGTAGTATTGCTATGGCAAATTTTTGTTGGGTCTGTCCCCATTTCGCGGGTTGTATCCTGGTATATCAGGTTTAGACTGCTGCCACCGTCCATCAGGACTCGTGTGAAGTGGTATCCATCAATTATTGGGTCTAATACCAGGGCAGCCCATCCTGCATGCCGGATACTTGCTGAGTAATCACGATGGTCGAAAGTTATTGGTTGAGACGACCAGTGGCAGGACTCTGCGGTGATAGGCCTTTGTGATTTGCCGGCTCATTACTGTTGTCAAATCGAATAGTACTGCGCCGCCCGCTGCACGCCCGACGCCTCCATTAAACCCCTCCATTAAACCCACATGAAAACCGAGAATCCTACTCCGGCCACACGTCCGTTCATGAGCGGGCCGGAATTAAACGCAACACTGGCCGAGATCCTCCCGTCCGCCCTCAGTTTAAACGAGGCCAGACGTCAGCCAAGCTCCTACCATCCGCCCTCTATTTACACGAGGCCAGACAGACAGCGGGCAAGAATCGCACCCCTCCGCCGCTTCCCCATATCCTCCTTCACCATTTTCTCCACTCTTCCGATGGCTTCCGATGAGCCGTTCACCGGCATATTACCCCGCTGGGTGGCCCGCCGAGCCCTCCGGATACGGGCGAGGCCGCTCGGTGCTTCACCAACCTCGCTTGGCCCGACGAAGCCAGTTGCCGCCCCAAGCAGGCGCGTGGTTCAGCAACTTGTCGCTCCAGTTCAGCTCGATGAGGAGTGGCGAGTTGCTCCTCGCCGGCACGGCGGCGAGCACGCCGGTACGGGCGCCGTCGCTGCTGCGTCGTACCGCGCCACCAGTGTCTTCGGTGGCCGCGCCTCCCGTGTCTGTGGGCGCGCCTCCCGTGCCTGTGGCAGCGCCATGCAGGCAGAGACAGAAGCCGGGTGCATGGAGAGCGACGAGAAGGTGGCCAACTTCTCCATGTCCGCCGCCATCATCGAGGAGAAGTAGAACACGGGAGGCCGCCGCCACTTGGGACCCATGAAGGCCACCGCCAAGGTGACGACCACGGATTCAGGTGGTTTCTTTGCTGCTTCATCTCTTCCGAGGACCTTCGTCGACCCCGCAAGTGTCTGGCGAACATGAGGAAGACAAAGGGATCTGCGGGCGGCCATTTAGAATTAAAATAAGTCTAGATACATCCATTTCTAGGGCAAGTATTTCTGGACGGAGGGAGTATTAATTATACAAGAGAGCCGGATTGGCACCTCTTAGTTCATGTAAATGTAATGAAATCCATCATGTTTATATGAAGATCCGGCTTTTTTATACGAAATCCTTCATGCTTATATGAAACCAGTCCGTGTTCACACGAATTTCATCTGGTTGATTAGAGTTGTAAAAATGTATGCCGCTGGCGTTTGATGTCGTCCTCCGCTTAAGGAAGTGGGAGGAAATTTGCCGGCTACCGTTGGAGATGCTCTTTATGTTGGTGACATCCAATCCATTTGAGTTAATTGCCTGTATGATTGTCCCTCTATAAAAAGTTAATTGCATGTACAGTGTAGACGTGACTTGCAGGGTGGCTACAGCTTCGTACAGAAAGTTAAAAAGAAACAAGTCCATCCTTAATCTTGTATTCTAAGTACTCTGTGGGTTCCACTGTCAGTACAGTAGCGAAAGAAGTATATATTAAATAAGTAGAGTAATATATAATATAAAAATATAAAGTTAAAAGACAGAATTCGAACTCATGTCATCGCGTTGCGAGCATCCGGCGTTAACCAGCCCAACACATTTTTGTTGTAGACCATGCTGGAGATATATCTCCATGCCTACTCTTATATATACTCCATTTGTTCCTAAATATTTGTGTTTTTCAGATTTCAAATGGACTACCACATATGGATGTGTATGTAGACATATTTTAGAGTGTAGATTCAGTCATTTTGCTCCGTATGTCTTTTCAGGAAGGGGTCAGATTTGTCCTTGATTTATTTATGAGGTATCCAGATGGCACTGCACCGCCAAGAAAAGAGGGTAACATCAAAATTATGGACTACTTTTTTGAGTATGTTGGTAAGGTCCGGTTATAGTCACTTGTTGAAATCTCTAAAAAGAGAAATACTCCCTCCGTCCGGAAATACTTGTCATCAAAATGGATAAAAGGAAATGTATCTATACGTATTTTAGTTTTAGATACATCTCTTTTTATCCATTTTGATGACTAGTATTTTCGGACGGAGGGAGTAGAAAAAGAGTTGGTGATGATGGTGTGCGTGCCATCCTGCAATATAGGCCGTCGGATTTATATCTAACGGATAGGAAAGAAACTATGGCAATTTTGCGAAAATATACCCACACGTCCTTCCACGTTCACAAATAAGGCCTTCCCTCATTCAACCTTTTCTCTCACAATATAAAGTACTCATACAAATGCATCTTGATGTTCCGTGCAAAGCACGAGTAGCTAGCTAATTTCTTTTAAAATAGTTGCTGCGATAATTGGGTTGAAGTGATATATTTTATGTCTGCCCCGAATGATTTCAGATGCACTAGTAGTAACAAAGAAAAGGTTGCCTTGTTAATTAACAGAAAACAGGGTGAAAACTATCACATGAGGCCGGTAAAAACAAGGCACACTGGGTTCAGCGTCATCGTCACTACAGCTGTGCGCGCGCGAGAAGTCTACATATCGAAGGGGCTACCGAGCGAGGCACTGAGACACAATGTTTGAGAGAGAAACCAATTGACAAATTATGATCAGATTGAGTTGTCACCCTTTTGCTGTC
>NC_041386.1:40516559-40527316 GCF_002162155.2 Triticum dicoccoides | reverse complement strand
TGAAAGAGGAGTAGATAGATTATTATCAAGATCGATGTGCCACCCTACTCCTTCGATGCCAGGTAGTGTGTGTGTGTATGTTTGAGAGAGAAGCCAGTCGATAGATTAGTATCAAAATCGAGGTGTCACCCTACTCCTTCGGTGTTGGGAAGTGTGGGTGTGTGTGTGGGGGGGGGGGGCAGTGACACTCACATATCTCTACTCTTATAAAAAACAGAGTTGGTGATGATGGTGTTCCTGCCATCCTGCAATATAGGCCATCCGATTTATATCCGACGGACAGGAAGGAAACTATGGCAATTTTGCAAAAAGATACCCACGCCCCTCTCCGCATTTGCAAATAAGGCATTCCCTCGTTCATCATTTTCTCCCACAAGATAAACTTCTCATACAAATGCATCTTGATGTTCCGTGCAACGCATGGGCATCTTGCTAGTAGGGAGAAGGAATTTGTGTGACACATATCTAGCTATATTAAGGGATAGGTAGATAGCATATGTGTGAGAGACATTAGTGGCTGTGGGTGGGCGGAATTAAAGGGGTGGGCGTGTTAGACATAGAGAGCGTGTGTGTTTCTGTGTGATAGACTTGTAGGACGGGGTAGAAAGACGAATTTAACCCTGACGAAGGGAGAGAAATACACGAAGTGCGCGTGTGTGATTCCGATGCCCACAGGGAAATGAGATATGTATGCGTGTGAGAGAGATTGCACAATTCATTCACGTATCACTATCTAGCGATCGTGGACGTGCATCGCTTGAACATAAGTCAATATCTACTTCGTATCGTGGCCAAAGGTACAATATCGATTCAATGCTATAAAGATTGGACACTCACATATCACATTTTTTTCTATTTAAATAAGCCTTTTTAGTTGTGCATGCCAAAGTACAGTGATGTTTCTTCAAACAACCAATGTAGCTATCATGAACATGCACCATTGTTACTCTTGCATTCAAATTCATTAGTCTTGGATGATTTAAGTTTCTATTTTGAAGTAATATATGTAATATTCATATATGAATTCAACGGGTACGCAATTTATGAAATGGAGGCTATGTAATCATATGAGGTAACACTTTTAAGTAGCTGACTACAATATCCATTTATTTTTGTGCACCTCTACACTAACACGTCAATGCATTATGTTTAAAGTAAATAACCAATGGCACTAAATTATCTATTTACACGAGAAATACATAGGATGAGCGTTTGATCCCTTTTTTTGTGAACGCACCACTACACCTGTACGATTGGCCGCGCCCGTCTGAACGTCCAAGTTATCAGCGCATCATCCCGAGTTATTGTCTTTTTTCTGGGGTGGACTTCACACCAGTTATTAACTGCTGACGTGTGCCCCGTGTACACAGCCTAGCATGACCTTCCCGCTAGCACGGTCCAAAATTAGTTGAAACTGGATACGAATGATCCCGCGGGCGGCAAAATCTCCTGCCTCCTTCTACAATTTCCGCCACCTTAGTCTTTAGCATGCGAAATCCCCCTTTTGTCCTTGGTGCACGGAGACCAACAGTTACAATACCGCCCTCTTCTACATGATAGGTCGGGGCTGCTTTGGTAACTTCCGGTTCCCCCACTACATGGCACCCCCATTTCCTCTCCCCCTCCCACAAAAACGACTAACTCCACATCACCAGAGAATCTTACATCACGCTGTCCATACTTCATCGCCCTTTCTCCCCTCCCCTCTCGAAACCCTAGACTGCTCATCCACCGGCGTACCATAGCCCATTCACTGCCAGCGGCGTCCACCTTGCTGGATCTGCTTCTGCGGCCGCATCTACCCCTCCCACCTCCCCTAGAAACAAGTAGACTGCTCATCCACCACTGTACCACATCCCATTCAGTGCCGGCACTCTCACGGCGCCAGATCTGCTTCGCCGGTACTCTCGTCAACCGTCGCGCATCTGCAGCGGCTCATTCGTACTCCCCACCGGAGATGCTTCGTCCACACCCCCCGGAGCCACCCCACCGACGTCCCCATCGACGGCCTCTGATCCTCTTCGCCGACACCTTCCTCAACCCTACCGGAGCCGCTTCGCCGACACCTTCCTCAACCCTACCGGAGTAGCTTCGCCTATACCATTCTCAACTCTACTGGGGCCGCTTTGCCAACTCACAAGTCCACGGCCTCAGATCCGCTTCATCGCACCCTCATCCAACCTACCGGAGCAGCTTCTGACGCCCCATCCACGGCCGCAGATCTGCATCATCGACACCACCCTTAACCCAACCACCGGAGCAGCTTCTGACGCCCCGTCCATGGCCGTAGATCCGCATCGTCGACATTATCCTTAAGCCAACCACTGAAGCAGCTTCACCTATGCCCTCGTCCACGGCCATAGATCCGCTTTGCCCACATCGTAGTCCACCCTACCGGAGCCGCTCCACAAACACCCTACTCGACGGTTCTAGATCTCCTTACCGGACCCCGACAACCAGTGCATCGTCATCACACTCGACGTTTCTAACCTGATTCCCACAGTCTGGAGAGATGCCAAGCACCCGCCACGGCCTAGGTACTTGTCACCTTTAAACCCGTCCAACATCACCTGCCCGATGTACTTCAAATATACTAACCGGTCGCTGTTACCTGTTATGCAGCTGGCAAAAACTACAAGGACAATGTTTCTTCTGGATCTAACAGCTTGGCCAACCAAGATCCTGGACTGAGGCATTTCTATGGTCTTGTAAGCGCGTCTCCCTCTCTTGTATTGTTCTGTGCCTGCCAGCGTGCTTTGCTAGGATTTTCGACCAGTAATCCCTTTGTGCAGACAATGATTTCTACTACTGGCTACTAAATTAGATATGTAGATGTCATACATGATACTACCTCGTACCTCCGTTCCTAAATATAAGTCTTTCTAAAGATTCCACTATAGGCTACATACGGAGCAAAATGAGTGAATCTACACTCGAAAATGCATCTATATACATCTGTATGTGGTCCATACTGGAATCTCTACAAAGACATATATTTAGGAACAGGGGCAGTACATTACACAAAATCGTAGGTGGCATGTAGGAATTCCAGTGCACTACATTAGGCTCCCTTAGAGTGCCTGCTAGTCCAGCATACAGAGTCATGGCTAGTTTATGGTACGCACACAATCGTTAATTGGTGGTTTAAATATGCGCAAGGTATATGCAATGTAGTATCATGTAGATATGTCTGAAATTAGCCGTGTCAACTTGCAGATAGGGTTACACAATGAAAAAGTACAAGATGTATGTGGCAATTTCATGGAACATCGCAAAAAAGGGGAGGCAGTGGTGAGCCTATACAGTGTGCCATGGTACGTCACTCCTCCATTGCAATCATCGTGACATGTTATTTGTATGCCAGTTCTATTAGCCAAGTTTCTTAGGGACAGTTATTACGAGTTATCCTAAGAAAATAAGCACCTGTGAATAGAAGCTCCATGTAATAAGCCAACCAGTTCTTTTCATTGCGTTTTCAGCTTATCTTTGGTATGATCAGTGGAAAGTCTAGATTGCATTATATTTTTTTCATTTTGCTGCCCATATGGAAATTAATTTGACTTGCAAACATCACAAATTGAACCCAGTGCAGTAATTAATATGATAGGAAAACATACCATCACTATTTGCTCAAAATGCAAATACAAAGATACCATCTACTTGGCACAATCTACTTTGGCCAATGTTTTCCATAGAGATCCCATTGCCTAATTTAAACGAAGAACGCATGACCCACATTTAAATGAAGAACAATTATTTATTTAAATTCGATGGTCCAAGTGGCTGGTTATTATCGTATAGCAGCACCACCTGAAAGCATCATATAGCAGCAGCAGCTCATAGCAACTAATCATACAGCAGCAGTAGTCTGCAATTCATCATATACCAGCAGCAGCTCATAGCAGTTCATCATATAGCAACAGCAGGAGCAGCTTATAGCAGTTCATCATATAGCAACAGCAGGAGCAGCTCATAGCCATTCATCATATAGCAGCAGCAGGAGCAGCTTGTAGCAACTCATCATATAGCAGCAGCAGGAGCAGCTTGTAGCAACTCATCATATAACAACAACAGCAGCTCATAGCAATTCATCATATAGCAGCAGCAGCTCATAGCAACTCATCATGCAGCAGCAGCAGCTCATAGCAATTCATCATATAGCAGCAGCAGGAGCAGCTCATAGCAATGCATCATATAGCAGCAGCAGAAGCAGCTCATAGCAATTCATCGTATAGTGGATCAACATGAAAATTTGGCAAAAAATCAGAGGAGATCCTCACCTTGTTGGATGAGCTCATCCTTCAACAGCACCTTAAGGCCATGGCCTGGGAGGAGGGGAGGGGGAATAAGGTGCCTTCTGCCGTAGTGTGACATCAGCCGTAGTTGTGCAGCGCCCGATGGAGTAGTGCGTTGGACGAACCACAGTGGAGCAGCTGCTGGAGACCATGAGAATGAGGGGCGGCGCCAGAGGGAGGAGAAGCCAGGGAGATTTGCCCCTACCCGCCGGCCATGTAGCCTAGCTGGACATATCATCGTCGAGGACAAGGCCAGATGGGACCAGTGGCGACGGCTCGCTGGAGGAACCCTAGTGCTGCAGGCAGGGGATCGAGGTAGAGGGAAAGGGGAGAGGAGATGCAAGCGGGCAGGGCAATGAATGCTTGCGTGTTTGTTTTTACTTGAGGGTCAGGTGTGACACGGGCATCAATAGTTGCATATTGAGTGTAATATAAGCAGACAACAGAGTCATTTCACTATTCCCCTTCCCTTCAATTTTTAGTGAGGTTCTACCCGAAACACCCCCTCTAAAGTGAAATTAGTTAAGCCCAAGCCCATAACTCAAAAATGACTTCTTTACATCTTTTATGGCTTATTTTGACAATATGCCCTGAAAAGGCGGAATCGAACCGGCCCTTAACCTGCAATTCAATTATGCGTGCAATGATGAATCACTCCTACCTGCTATCTGTACATTTAGGCATCATCATGCATGGCATAACCTAATACATGTGCATTCCATTGTAGAATCTGGAATATGCAATGTTTATGTTAGTTCATACGTTGCACATGATGTTTAAATGCCCCTTAAATCTGGTCAGTCAAGTGATGGTCTTTAAGCCTCCTTCTTTGCTTATTTTCTTGATATGTAAGATTTGCTCACACATCTGTTCAATTGCTTGTTTGCATCAGCCAGCCATACTAGGACTGTTTGCTTTGATTACTTGCTATTCTTGACCTAACACTCTAACAGAGCTTGTCAACGATTTAAACACTAAGGGCTGATGTAGTGGGGCCTTGTCTAACTCATAGGTGACATAAAGGTTTGGCTGTACACTACAGTAGGCAAGTATGTTAGGAAAGTATGCATATTTATCTTCCAAGGAGACGAGTAACTAGTTGACATAATTATGTGGTGTTGTTTTTTTATAATCTCATCCTTTTGTGTTCACAGACTGGAAAGTATGCATATTTATCTTCCAAGGAGACGAGTAACTAGTTTGTGTCACCTTGGAGAAGGGGTGCAATGAAGATAAGATTGAGGATTTCCAAGTACAAGATGTTAGGAAGGAGCCTTGCAAGAGAAGTAGGAGCTGCGCTGAGCCTCTTCAACCTGCTAAGGTAAGTCACTGTATGCAACTCAACAGTTCAATTCCTTGTTTGTTTCAGGCATAGTTAATTTTCTCTTTTCAATTGCTTTATTTGTCCTCAGTTAATGAGATGCCCAAATAATCATGCCTGATGTTCGGTACTTGTATCACTATTAGTTGACATAATTAAAGGCCTTACCATTTAATTACTCTGCCGAAGTGTGCCTGAAGCTTTGAAGTCTATTAACCAACTATTATTGCATGAGGCTCACAATCTAGTTTATACTACGCTAATGATTGCGTAGTTTTGCATGCTGTAGTATGTTTGTATGAAACCCTCTCTTGTTCATTATGCTCCCTAAGACTTTAATTGAGGCACAGAATGGCCAACTGCTTGCTTACTTATACGCAACGTGCTGTCTAAATTTGTAACTTGTCTGTGTTTTCGATTGGGCCCCAACATCATGCTCCTCTGGTGAGCTAAGAGGGATTTCTGTATGTAGGCTGCACAGACTATCTTTTTTATAAATTTTAAAATATCAACTACTTATGCTTCATGACGTGTAACATTTTTTTTGAAAGTGACATGTAACATTATTGTTAGTCCTGTTTTGCCATGTAGTACAAAATAGTGTCTTGTTTGCTTCACTGTTGTAACTATATTTTTGCCCTAGTCATGTGTACTTACAGAAACATTTCAGGATGAAGTGACATCATCACAAAGATCTGCGAGCAGTGCGGCATGGCCGTTACTGAATGATTTTGGATTGGAATTGGAATGTGCTGATGTTCTCGAGCATCAACTAGAGGTGGCAAGAAAACGTGTACATGATTGTCAACATATAATCAACAAGTTGAGACTGGACATGCAGGTATTAGATGCAGGAGTCAAAAAAATGAAACAAGACACTGAGGTAACCATGAAGGAATTGGAGATTTTGCAGACTGAAATTTGTGCTATCTGAATCCGGCCAATCCTATTTTCTGAAGAGATTATAGTTCAAATGGAGTTAAGTTGATGTGCGTCCATGATGTATGAGCTGTATTTGCCCAGTGTATGTAATTTGCTGTTTGTGTATGCTTTATTATCACCTGTGCCGAACCATAATGCCCAGTGGGAATAATCGGCTGTAATTTCTTTATTGTATAGTGTAGGATTATTCTACCTTTCTATTCTTTGATCTCTTTGTTGTAATAGTGTAGGCTTTTTAGAGGTGATAGTATTGAGTAGGATAATTCTTTGAATATGCTATATCGTTCAAACGAGGGCCAATTCGCCCGACCATGGCCGTTCACGGGCCGTCGGATCCATGGGCCTTCTACGTCTGGTAGGATCCATGGGCCTTCTACGTCTCGTAGGATCCATGGGCCTACTATGTCTCGTAGGATCCATGGGCCTTCTACGTCTCGTAGGATCTATGGGCCTTGTATGTCTCGTAGGATCCATGGGCCGCCGGCTCATTTATGGCTCTTGTACGGGCCTTTAATGGGCCGTAGAAGGGCCTTTAATGGAAATCATACATTTTATGGGCTGACCATAACGGGCCGTTAATAGGCCGTATTTGGTGATGCTATGAAAATGGCCCAACAGACTAATGGTCCACAAACGGGCCGACTCTAACGACGGGCTGAATTTGGCCCACAAACAGAAAATGACATGTAACACCCTCGATGCGACTATATCTCCCACGTGTCGAGGCACGACTTAGAGGCATAATCGCATTGAAGGCATATCTCGCAAGTTAGGCAATCTTCACAACATCCCATGTAATATAATTAATAAAAGGGGAGATAACATAGTTGGCTTACACTCGCCACGTCAATCAAGTACATAAATAACATTACATCATTCAAACACTCATGGCCCGGCTACGGCGCCAAAATAAAAGATAACCCAACATGCGACACGGTCCCGATCACCCTCAACTGGGCACCACTACTGATCATCAGGAAAGGAAACATAGTATCGTTGAGAGTCCTCATCGAACTCCCACTTGAGCTCAAGCGCGTCACCTGGAGCGGAATCATCAGGCCCTGCATCTGGTGTAATAGTAATCTGTGAGCCACAGGGACTCAACAATATCGCACCCTCGCGATCAAGACTATTTAAGCTTATAGGTATGGCAAGGTAAATATGTGGAGCTGCAGCAAGCGACTAGCATATATGGTGGCTATCCTGTTTGCAAAAGAGAGCGAGAAGAGAAGGCAAAGCACGGTCGAATAACTAAAGGGCAAACTTGTGGCAAGCATTACTCCAACACCGTGTCCACTTCCCGGACTCCGCCGAGAAGAGGCCATCACGGTAACACACTCAGTTGATTCATTTTAATTAGGTTAAGGTTCAAGTTATCTACAACCGGACATTAACAAATTCCCATCTGCCCATAACCGCGGGCACGACTTTCGAAAGTTCAAATCCCTGCAGGGGAGTCCCAACTTAGCCCATGACAAGCTCTCACGGTCAATGGAGGAATAGACCTCCTCCCAAGATGTTCCGATCAGACTCGGTATCTCGGTTCTTCAAGACACTTCGACAGGTTAAAACAAGACCAGCAACACCGCCCGAATATGCCGACAAATCCCGATAGGAGCTGCACATATCTCGTTCTGAGGGCACAATCGGATAAGCAATCCGTACAACTAAAACCAGCCCTCAAGTTTCCCCGAGGTGGCGCTGCAAGGGGCTCTAGGGTGGACCAACACTCAGAGGAGCACTAGCCCGGGGGGGGGGGGGTTTAAAATAAGATGACCCTCGGGCTCCGAAAACCCAAGGGAAAAAGAGGCTAGGTGGCAAATGGTAAAACCAAGGTTGGGCATTGCTGGAAAAGCTTTAATCAAGGCGAACTATCAAGGGGTTCCCATTATAACCCAACCGCGTAAGGAACACAAAATCCGGGAACATAACACCGATATGACGGAAACAAGGGCGGCAAGAGTGGAACAAAACACTAGGCGAGAGGCCGAGCCTTCCACCCTTTACCAAGTATATAGATGCACTAAGATAACATGGCAATATAATGATATCCCAACAAGTAAAATAATGTTCCAACAAGGAACGGTCTCCAATCTTCACCTGCAACTAGCAACGCTATAAGAGGGGCTGAGCAAAGCGGTAACATAGCCAATCAACGGTTTGCTAGGACATGGTGGGTTAGAGGTTTGACATGGCAATTTGGGAGGCTTGAAAGCAAGTGGTAGGCATCGTAGCATTGGCATAGCAAAAGAGCGAACAATCTAGCATAGCAAAGATAGTAGTGATTTCGAGGGTATGATCATCTTGCCTGCAAAGTTGTCAGAGTTGACTGGATCCTCGAAAGCAAACTCAACGGGCTCCTCGTTAGCGAACTCATCTCCCGGCTCTATCCAAACAAGACAAACAAGCAATAAGGACACAATCAACCACGTGCAAGGATCAAACAATATGATGCAAGGATGGTATGCTATGCGGGATGCGATGCGGGATGCATATGCAAGATTTGACAAGGGATGCATAAACTTGGCCCCAACTTGGGATCCCAAGTGTGCCATTGGAAAGATGAGATGAAATCGCTTGAAAACGATATAAAGAACGCCGGAATCGGAGTTACGGTTTGGAAATGGCAAGCGATTCAAATATGACCATGTCTGCGATTTACAGCAAGTAGCCATCTAAATGCAAAGAGAAGAACAAGCTACAGCACTCAAACATGGCATAAAAATACATGGCAGGGATGCATTCATGATGCTTAACAAAAGTCTAGCACTGAGCTACAGCCAATTCATCCATTAACAGGTTCAAACAAGCATGGCAAAAATGCATATGGTAAACAGATTTCAGACACAGTGAAATTAACACTTGTCTGGAATTTCAGATCAGGTAGCACTCTTCGGAGCAAAAAAACTATATGCTACAGGACATGAACATGGCAAAGTAAAGCATGGCATGGAGCTACTCAAAGAGCTTAACAAAAGTCCCTTAGTGACCTTGAGCCAAAAGGGATCAGAAAATACAATTGTAAGCATGTGAACATGGCAAAAACACAATCTGCCCAGATTCACGAAGTAGCAAAAGTAGAGCTCGATTGACTCAAGCTAGGGTGCTCCATAATTGCAAACAAAGACATGGATGGATATAGCACTACAAGATTAACAAAACATACTTACTGATCATCCTCAAAAGAGGCACGGATCATTAGGAAACAACATGAACATATGGCATAATGAGATAAACAGGCTAAGGACTTGGTGGAATTACTAAGTCCCTGAAATCAGCATTACCAAGTGCCTCACTTTGCAAGCTTGTGCTAGTCACCACACACATCACAAAAATACATGGGTTGCACCTCTGGAAAGACGGCAAAACCCTTAACAAAACATATGTACAGCTCATGGGCATATCATGCACACAATAATCATGGCAAAAATGACAAATATCTAAATGGAGTAGCAGATCTGACAATTATCTCAAGTAGCCCTCTTCTAACAGCATTTCGGGCATCAAGATGAACTCAAATGAAAATGATGCAATGGAATGAAATGATGTGCTCTCTGAGGCGAACAATTTGATATGCTATATGCCCAAAACGGAGTTACGGATGAAGAGTTACGACATTAATAAGTTGCAAGAAAAATATAAGGGAGAGGGGGAAAGTCAACCCTGAGATCTAGGGTTTTACTGTAGCAGCGGATCGGGAGCACTGTAGCAAGCCGCCGGATCTAGGTCGCCGGAGACTTCATTCACCGGAGACAAGGCGGGGCGGCCGGATCTCTCGCCGGAGAAGTCGCCGGCGTCGAGGAGGGGGTCGACCGGAGCTTCAAGGAGGCGGGGCGAGGCATCGCGGGGCGGCACCCGATCTGCGGCGGTGTCGGGCTTGGCGGCGGAGGCGGCGTCGGAGAGCAGGCGGAGATGGTGCGGCGGCAGAGCTCGCCGGCACCAGAGTTGATGGCGGAGAGCGGCGGCCGGCTCGGGCGAGGAAGGAGGAGGCGCGCGCGGGCGGCGGCGCCCGGGAGCCGTGCTGGGAGGGCCGGCCACGGGTCTAACGGGCCCGCGCGGTCGGCGGCGATGTGGGGACCGGCCCAGGGACATGTGTCGCGTGGAGATTGGCCGAGGAGGAGCGGGGCGGACATGTCCGGCCGTCCGGATTTCGTCCGGCGGTGGCGGGTGGAGTTTTTCTAGGGTTTCGTCCGTGATTT
>NC_041386.1:40506928-40516247 GCF_002162155.2 Triticum dicoccoides | reverse complement strand
TTTATATAGGCATAGGAGGAGCTAGGAGAGTCCAAATGAGGTGCGGTTTTCGGCCACGCGATCGTGATCGAACGCTCTAGATGATGGAGAGGGTTTTGGTGGGTTTTGGGCCAAATTGGAGGGGTGTTGGGCTGCAACACACACGAGGCCTTTTCGGTCCCTCGGTTAACCGTTGGAGTATCAAACGAAGTCCAAATGATACGAAACATGACAGGCGGTCCTACCGGTAGTAAACCAAGGCCGCTTGGCAAGTCTCGGTCCAATCTGGAAATGTTTAATCCCCACACACAAAAGAAAGGTAGAAATGACCACCGAAGGAGAACGAAGCGCCGGAATGCAAAACGGACAACGGGGAAAATGCTCGAATGCATGAGATGAACACGTATGCAAATGCAATGCACATGATGACATGATATGAGATGCATGACAACGACGACAACACACAGAGACAAAGACCCGAACCCGAGAAAATAACTTAACGCCGGAAACGGCAAGAGTTGGAGTACAAATTGGGTAAGTTACATCCGGGGTGTTACAACACTCCACCACTACGAAAGGATCTCGTCCCGAGATCTAGGACTGAAAGAACGCCGGGTACTCAGAACGGAGGTGATCCTCGCGTTCCCAGGTAGCTTCACGGTCGGAATGGTGTGACCACTTGACTTTGAGGAATTTGATTGACTTGTTGCGAGTCTTGCATTCAGTCTCTTCGAGAATAGCAACGGGGTGCTCACGATAGGAGAGATCTTCTTGGAGCTCAATGTCCTCGAAGTTGACGGTGCGGTCAGGAGTCTTGAAGCACTTTCGAAGCTGAGAGACATGGAACACGTCATGAACATTTGCAAAGTTTGAAGGAAGCTCGAGTTGACAGGCGAGGTCGCCTCTCTTGCTGACAATCTTGAAAGGTCCCATGTATCTGGGGACAAGCTTCCCTTTGATACCGAAGTGATGAGTACCTTTCATTGGAGAGACGCAGAGGTAAACATGATCTCCGATCTCGAAAGCCAAATCATGGTGCTTACTGTCATAGTAGCTCTTCTGGTGGGATTGGGCTGCTTTGAGGTTATCTCGAATGACTTTGCACATTTCCTCTGCCTCTGTGATTAAGTCATTTTCCAAAAGCTGACGTTCACCGGTTTCAGACCAGTTGAGAGGGGTACGACACTTCCTGCCATACAGAATTTCAAATGGGGCCTTGCCCGAACTTGCTTGAAAACTATTGTTGTAGGAGAATTCAGCATAAGGAAGACAATCCTCCCACTTCATGCCGAAGGAGATCACACAAGCCCTGAGCATATCTTCAAGAATCTGGTTGACACGCTCGACTTGACCGCTAGTTTGAGGATGGAAAGCTGTGCTGAAGCGGATGTTGGTGCCCATGGCCTTCTGAAAAGAATCCCAAAATTTGGAGGTAAAGATGCTGCCACGGTCTGAAGAGATCACTTGTGGAATACCGTGTAGAGAGACAATTCGAGAGGTATAGAGTTCCGCCAATTGAGCTGCAGTGATTGACTCTTTGATAGGCAGAAAGTGAGCCACTTTAGTGAGTTTGTCGATGACAACAAATATAGCATCATTGCCACACTTGGACTTTGGAAACCCAGTCACGAAGTCCATTTCAACGTGGTCAAACTTCCATTCTGGAATGGCAAGAGGTTGGAGGAGACCAGCTGGCCTTTGGTGTTCTGCCTTCACTCTTCTGCAGACATCACATTCATTCACGAACTGAGCAATCTCGCGCTTCATTCGAGTCCACCAATAAGCCTGCTTGAGGTCCTGATACATCTTCATACTCCCAGGGTGGATGGAGAGGAGAGAATTGTGAGCCTCGTTCATGATCACTTTACGGAGGTCACCTTTGGGCACAGCAATACGATCCTCGAAGAAGAGAGTGTCCTTGTCATCAAGGCGGTAACACTTGTACTTGGGTTGACTCTTGGCAATCCCAATCTTCACCTTTTTCACCATAGCATCAAGAAGCTGGGCTTGGCGAATCTGGTCTTCCAAGGTAGGAGAGACTTGAAGGTTGGCGAGGAAACCTTGAGGAACAACTTGTAGATTAAGTTTGCGGAAAGCTTCACAAAGCTCGGGTTGATAAGGCTTGAGAATAAGACTGTTGCAATAAGCATTTCTGCTCAATGCGTCAGCAATCACATTGGCCTTGCCTGGAGTATACTCGATACTCGGAATATACTCTTGAATCATTTCGACCCATTGAGTTTGCCTGAGGTTGAGATTAGGCTGAGTGAAAATGTACTTGAGACTCTTGTGGTCAGTGAAGATGTCCACTTTTCTTCCCAATAAGAGATGTCTCCAAGTCAAAAGAGCATGCACAACTGCCGCCAACTCGAGATCATGAGTGGGGTAGTTCTTCTCATTGGGCTTCAATTGGCGAGAGGTATAAGCAACAACTTTCTTCTCTTACATCAACACTGCGCCAAGACCTTGGAGAGAGGCATCACAAAAGACCTCGTATGGCTTGGATTCATCAGGCGGAGTCAGAACTAGAGCAGTGATCAATTTCTCTTTCAAAGTGTTGAAAGCAATGTCACACTCCGTAGACCAAACGTACTTGACGTGCTTCTGGAGAAGATTTGAGAGAGGCTTCGCGATCTTAGAAAAGTTTTCAACGAATCTTCGACAGTAGCTTGCGAGACCGAGGAAGCTATAGAGTTGCTTCACGTTCTGAGGAGGTTCCCAATTCACAATTGCAGACACCTTCTCAGGATTCACGGCAATGCCCTTGGCAGAGATGATATGACCAAGATAAAGAACCTCATCGAGCCAAAATTCGCACTTGGAGAACTTGGCGTAGAACTGGTGTTCCCTCAACTTATCGAGTACCAAACGCAAGTGCTTGGCATGATCTTCCTTATTCTTCGAGAAAACCAGAATGTCGTTGAGATAGACCAAAATGAAGTCATTGGTGTAGGCGTTGAAGATGAAGTTCATCATGCGAGAGAACGTCGGAGGAGCGTTGACGAGGCCAAAAGACATGACAGTGTATTCATATGAACCATAGCTTGTCCTGAAGGCCGTCTTGGGAATATCTTGCTCACGGATTTGAATCTGATGATAATCCATACGGAGATCAAGCTTGGAGAATACTTGGGCACCTTTGAGTTGTTCGAACAACTCGTTGATGTTGGGAAGTGGGTATTTGTTCTTGATGGTCTTCTTGTTCAATGGACGGTAATCAACACAAAGTTGGTCCGTTCCATCCTTCTTCTTCACAAAAAGAACACCACAACCCCACGGAGAAGAACTAGGCCGGATGAGACCCATTCTCTCTTGAATATCGAGTTGCTTCTTCAGCTCCTTCAACTCTTTAGGTCCGAGCTTGTAAGGACGCTTGCACACAGGTTCCGTGCGGGGCTCAAGATCAATAACGAACTCAACTGGCCGGTGCGGAGGCATTCCTGGAAGCTCTTCTGGAAAGACGTCTTGATATTCGCAAACGACTAGAATTTGCGAGATGGCATCGAGTTCACCCTTCTCATTAAGAGAAAACAGACGGATAGTATTATCCCGAGCAGCAAAGACAATTACATACTCAGACGAATGAGTCAATTGAATCTGCCTGGCTGCACAATCAAGCTGAGCCTTGTACTTAGAAAGCCAATCCATCCCGAGAATAAGATCAATATCCGAGTCACCCAGAACATTTGGAGAGGACAAGAACTTATAGTCACCCAAAGTGATTGTAACATCCGGAACGCATACTCGAGATGTCATTTGACGAGCCGGAGAGACAATAGCCAACGGTTTCGGCAACACTTGAGTAACAAAATCATGCTTAGATGCAAAAGGTCTCGAGATGAAACAATGCGATGCACCAGTGTCAAAAAGAACTCTTGCGGGAATATCGTTAACAGGAAGGTTACCCATGATTACATCTGGTGAGTCCTCTGCCTGAGCTACGTTCATCAAGTTGACCTTGGCGTGCTTGGGGTTATGCTTGACCACAGCTGTACTTGCCGATCTGACAGGAGGAGGAGGAGGAAGACGCCTCTGGTTGAAACACTTGTTGGCATAGTGACCCTTCTGTTGGCACTTGTTGCACGTGACCTCTAAAAGCGGACGGTGATACGGAGCACTCGATCTTCGAGCTTGAGACGAAGTCTTGTTCTGAGAGCCAGGGTTGGGTGGGTGGGAAGATCCACTGCCACCTTTGCTCTTCTGCTGATACGGCTGACGGAAGGGAGGAGGAGGAAGCCAATACTTCTGCTGCTTGGCCACTTGAGTAGAAGAAGAAGGAGTAGCATCTCTGACTCGCTTCTTGGAAGCATCACACCTCAGTTGAGCAGCCTCTTGCTTCAATGCCATGTTGTAGAACTCATCGTATCTCAAGGGTTCAAAGAGAACAAGAGTTAACTGGATTTCTTCTCTGAGACCACCCCTGAACTGGTATATCATGCTCTTCTCGTCAGGTACGTCCTGCTTGGCAAAGCGGGCGAGCTTATGAAACAACTTGTTGTAGTCATAGACAGACAAAGAGCCTTGCTTCAGGTTGCGGAATTCCTCACGCTTGCTTTCAACCACGCTCTGAGGGATATGGTGAGCTCTGAAATCTTGACGGAATTCATCCCAGGTAATTACACGTCCACCTCTGGAATCCTTCTACTGCTGGAACCATTCTGCAGCTTGATCTTTGAGTTGGAAGGAAGCGAACTTGACAAAGTCCTCAGGCCTGACGTTACTGCACTCGAAATGCTTGCACAGATCCACAAGCCAATCGTCAGCATCGGTTGCCTCAACACAATTGCTGAAAGTCTTTGGCCCGTTAGCAAGGAACTGGTTGAGTGTAGCAAAGTGATTCTGATTGTTGCCTTGGTTCCCTTGGTTGCCTTGATTGCGCTCTTGAAGAATTTGCATGATCAACTGTGTGTTTGCATTGGTTGCGGCCATCACAGCTTGCCATGCCTCCGGAGGAGGGGGAGGTGGTGGCGGATCAGGATTCGGAGTCGTGCGCGTTGGAGGAGCCATCCTGAAGAGGTTGACATCCAGCACATTGATAGACAAATATTGAAGCTGAATCCAACAGAATGAAAATTGCAACATATAGTCTTCACATCCGAACAAAATGAACGAATGCATTCCTCTTGAAATGGTCACATATCCATAAATTGAGAAGCCACTTAGAATTTAGGTAGAGAAATAAATCAACAAGGTACAGATCAAGAATGAATAATCGGTAAGAAATCCCAATCTCAAACCAATTATCCGTGGAAGAAGAACTAGAGCTACTAGAATTCCCACCTATGAAACTCCCGAACCTTTCCGGTTATGCAATTAGGTGTTGGGGATACAGGGGAAGCATAATATCTCACCCAAATCTAGCAAATTCTACATCCAGTTGTATCCATCCTTCAACACATAACCGAGAAAAAACTTCGGAAACCATCTACCTCAACCTTCGAAAAGCATCCGTTATACAAGTTATGGCGATACTCCCGAACTCCCACCCTAGTACTGGGTGGTGTCGAGGTTATCTCACCAACGAACTGCATAAAAGAGGTTTTCGATGTCGGCGTACTAGACTCAGGTATTCCAGAACTGCAACGATAAAATTATGACGACAACACCTCAGAGCTCAACTCCCTGGGACACTTCCACAAAACCCCTGACAGGAGGCACCAAGACAATGTTCTCATCATAAAACCATCAGAACGATTCCAAGATACCCGCGTGATCCTAATTTTTTTTAGTGAAATTTGAGAAGAGAAGAGTCAAAACTCTACGTCAGGATGCCTTACCAGAGCGATGAGGAGACTGGGAAGTAAAAAGAATTCCTAAACTCTCCGATATATAATTCCTAAATGACTCAAAACATTTTTTTAGACACAACTCGGCCGCTAAAAACGATCAAGCAATGGGGCTCCTAAGGTCGGGGAAGGCTCTGATACCAACTTGTAACACCCTCGATGTGACTATATCTCCCACGTGTCGAGGCACGACTTAGAGGCATAATCGCATTGAAGGCATATGTTGCAAGTTAGGCAATCTTCACAACATCCCATGTAATATAATTAATAAAAGGGGAGATAACATAGTTGGCTTACACTCGCCACGTCAATCAAGTACATAGATAACATTACATCATTCAAACACTCATGGCCCGGCTACGTCGCCAAAATAAAAGATAACCCAACATGCGACACGGTCCCGATCACCCTCAACTGGGCACCACTACTGATCATCAGGAAAGGAAACATAGTATCATTGGGAGTCCTCGTCGAACTCCCACTTGAGCTCAAGCGCGTCACCTAGAGCGGAATCATCAGGCCCTGCATCTGGTGTAATAGTAATCTATGAGCCACGGGGACTCAACAATCTCGCACCCTCGCGATTAAGACTATTTAAGCTTATTGGTATGGCAAGGTAAATATGTGGAGCTGCAGCAAGCGACTAGCATATATGGTGGCTATCCTGTTCGCAAAAGAGAGCGAGAAGAGAAGGCAAAGCGCGGTCGAATAACTAAAGGGCAAACCTGCGGCAAGCATTACTCCAACACCGTGTCCACTTCCCAGACTCCGCCGAGAAGAGGCCATCACGGTAACACACTCAGTTGATTCATTTTAATTAGGTTAATGTTCAAGTTATCTACAACTGGACATTAACAAATTCCCATCTGCCCATAACCGCGGGCACGGCTTTCGAAAGTTCAAATCCCTACAGGAGAGTCCCAACTTAGCCCATGACAAGCTCTCACGGTCAACGAAGGAATAGACCTCCTCCCAAGACGTTCCGATCAGACTCGGTATCTCGGTTCTTCAAGACACTTGGACAGGTTAAAACAAGACCAGCAACACCGCCCGAATGCGCCGACAAATCCTGATAGGAGCTGCACATATCTCGTTCTGAGGGCACAATCGGATAAGCAATCCATACAACTAAAACCAGCCCTCAAGTTTCCTCGAGGTGGCGCTGCAAGGGGCTCTAGGGTGGACCAACACTCAGAGGAGCACTGGCCAGGGGGGTTTAAAATAAGATGACCCTCGGGCTCCGGAAACCCAAGGGAAAAAGAGGCTAGGTGGCAAATGGTAAAACCAAGGTTGGGCATTGCTGGAAAAGCTTTAATCAAGGCGAACTATCAAGGGGTTCCCATTATAACCCAACCGCGTAAGGAACGCAAAATCTGGGAACATAACACCGATATGACAGAAACTAGGGCGGCAAGAGTGGAACAAAACACTAGGCGAGGGGCCGAGCCTTCCACCCTTTACCAAGTATATAGATGCATTAAAATAACATGGCAATATAATGATATCCCAACAAGTAAAATAATGTTCCAACAAGGAACGGTCTCCGATGTTCACCTGCAACTAGCAACGCTATAAGAGGGGCTGAGCAAAGCGGTAACATAGCCAATCAATGGTTTGCTAGGACATGGTGGGTTAGAGGTTTGACATGGAAATTTGGGAGGCTTGAAAGCAAGTGGTAGGCATCGTAGCATTGGCATAGCAAAAGAGCGAGCAATCTAGCATAGCAAAGATAGTAGTGATTCCGAGGGTATGATCATCTTGCCTGCAAAGTTGTCAGAGTTGACTGGATCCTCGAAAGCAAACTCAATGGGCTCCTCGTTAGCGAACTCGTGTCCCGGCTCTACCCAAAGAAGACAAACAAGCAACAAGGACACAATCAACCACGTGCAAGGATCAAATAATATGATGCAAGGATGCTATGCTATGCGGGATGAGATGCGGGATGCATATGCAAGATTTGACAAGGGATGCATAAATCTGGCCTCAACTTGGGATTCCAAGTGTGCCACTGGAAAGATGAGATGAAATCTCTTGAAAACAATATAAAGAACGCCGGAATCGGAGTTACGGTTTGGAAATGGCAAGCGATTCAAATATGACCACGTCTGCGATTTACAGCAAGTAGCCATCTAAATGCAAAGAGAAGAACAAGCTACAGCACTCAAACATGGCATAAAAATACATGGCAGGGATGCATTCATGATGCTTAACAAAAGTCTAGCACTGAGCTACGGCCAATTCATCCATTAACAGGTTCAAACAAGCATGACAAAAATGCATATGGTAAACAGATTTCAGACACAGTGCAATTACCACTTGTGTGGAATTTCAGATCAGGTAGCACTCTTCGGAGCAACAAAACTATATGCTACAGGACATGAACATGGCAAAGTAAAGCATGGCATGGAGCTACTCAAAGAGCTTAACAAAAGTCCCTTAGTGACCTTGAGCCAAAAGGGATCAGAAAATACAATTGTAAGCATGTGAACATGGCAAAAACATAATCAGTTCTCAGACTTTGTGAAAACTGGAGCATGCTGTAACAGATATCAAGTAGGCATGTTTACGAGCTCGATGCACTCACTACAGAGAAAGTCATGGCAAGCTATGCATACACCTATCAAGAATACGCAAAATGCAAGCTAGACATGGCAAGAACAATAACATAGCATGCACGGATCAACTACAACATCCTCGACAAAATCGCTAACAAGTAGACAATCTGCCTAGATTCACGAAGTAGCAAAAGTAGAGCTCGATTGACTCAAGCTAGGGTTCTCTATAATTGCAAACAAAGACATGGATGGATATAGCACTACAAGATTAATAAAACATCCTTAGTGATCATCCTCAAAAGAGGCACGGATCACTAGGAAACAACATGAACATATGGCATAATGAGATAAACAGGCCAAGGACTTAGTGGAATTACTAAGTCCCTGAAATCAGCATTACCAAGTGCCTCACTTTGCAAGCTTGTGCTAGTCACCACACACATCACAAAAATACATGGGTTGCACCTCTGGAAAGATGGAAAAACCCTTAACAAAACATATGTAGAGCTCATGGGCATATCATGAACACAATAATCATGGCAAAAATGACAAATATCTAAATGGAGTAGCAGATCTGACAATTATCTCAAGTAGCCCTCTTCTAACAGCATTTCGGGCATCAAGATGAACTCAAATGAAAATGATGCAATGGAATGAAATGATGTGCTCTCTGAGACGAAAAATTTGATATGCTATTTGCCCAAAACGGAGTTACATATGAGGAGTTACGACATGACGAAGTTGCAAGAAAAATATAAGGGAGAGGGGGAAAGTCAACCCTGAGATCTAGGGTTTTACTGTAGCAGCGGATCAGGAGCACTGTAGCAAGCCGCCGGATCTAGTTCGCTGGAGACGTCGTTCGCCGGAGATGAGGCGGGGCGGCCGGATCTCTCGCCGGAGAAGTCGCCGGCGTCGAGGAGGGGGTCGACCGGAGCTTCAAGGAGGCGGGGCGAGGCGTCGCGGGGCGGCACCGGATCTGCGGCGGCATCGGGCTTGGCG
>NC_041386.1:40491909-40506706 GCF_002162155.2 Triticum dicoccoides | reverse complement strand
TGGTGGCGGAGAGCGGTGGCCGGCTCGGGCGAGGAAGGACGAGGCGCGCGCGGGCGGCGGCGCCCGGGAGCCGGGCCGGGAGGGCCGGCCACGGGCCTAATGGGCCCGCGCGGTCGGTGGCGATGTGGGGACCGACCCAGGGACAGGTGTCGTGTGGAGATTGGCCGAGGGGGAGCAGGGCGGACACGTCCGGCCGTCCGGATTTCGTCCGGCGGCGGCGGGTGGAGTTTTTCTAGGGTTTCATCCGTGATTTCGAATGGGGGGGCTTTATATAGGCATAGGAGGAGCTAGTAGAGTCCAAATGAGGTGCGGTTTTCGTCCACGCTATCGTGATCGAACTCTCTAGATGATGGAGAGGGTTTTGGTGGGTTTTGGGCCAAATTGGAGGGGTGTTGGGCTGCAACACACACGATGCCTTTTCGGTCCCTCGGTTAACCGTTGGAGTATCAAACGAAGTCCAAATGATACGAAACTTGACAGGAGGTCTACCGGTAGTAAACCAAGGCTGCTTGGCAAGTCTCGGTCCAATCCGGAAATGTTTAATCCCCACACACAAAAGAAAGGTAGAAATGACCACCGGAGGAGAACGAAGCGTCGGAATGCAAAACGGACAACGGGGAAAATGCTTGAATGCATGAGATGAACACGTATGCAAATGCAATGCACATGATGACATGATATGAGATGCATGACAACGACGACAACACACGGAGACAAAGACCCGAACCCAAGAAAATAACTTAACGCCGGAAACGGCAAGAGTTGGAGTACAAATTGGGTAAGTTACATCCGGGGTGTTACATGACAGTAACGGGCCGTAAGTAACCGAATGCTACAAATGAGCCCAAGAATAAATGGGCCCTCATAAGGCCGAAAGTTAACTTGGGCTGGAAACGGCCCAACAGAATAACGGGCCGTTAATGGGTATAAAGTGATACACTGTTCATTACGGGCCAGTTTCACCATGGTCCATTAATGGGTGTAAAGTAATACACTGTTCATTACGGGCCGGTTTCAGCACGGGCCGCTAATGGGCCAAGAGTTACAAAGGGCCTCATATGGGCTGAAAGATGTCATGGGCTATACATGGGCCAGAAGTGAAGACGGGCAGGAATCATATTGGACGGCCCAGATGACGCTACTGGGCCTAATTTGGATAGGGCATAACGGGCCTTGGGTTAGCGGGTTGTAAATGGGCTATATGCGAACAAGCCGTTAACAGGCTTTCCATGGGCCGGTCCGCCAGCTTTTGACCAAGTCAAATGGGCTGGCCTTTTCACAGGAATGGGCCACTGTTGGGCCTTGCCACGTGTCGACATATCATAGGCGCCTTCTGTCCAGTGAGTGGATGACATCTATCCCAACAATGAGCCGACACGTGTTTCCTCTAGCCAATGATGATTTTACACGTGGAAAATCCCCATTGGTCGGGGCTGTTAACGGGTTATCGAATCCAAAACCCGACCCGATAGCTTAACGGCGTTCCGTTGCGGTGGATGCCACGTGTCGGTCACCCTTGACGAAAGCACTTCTGTGACGCATGATTTATTGTCATGGAAGTGGACACTTCCGTGATGATAATTTTGGTAATGTCATGGAACACTTCTACGACAGCACAGGTATGCCTATCTTGATTCTGTCATAAATTTATCATGGATGTACATGCATGACAAAAAAGCGACCTACTGTGACAAACACGTATCATCACGGAAGTGTATTTTTTTTGTAGTGCTACCCCCGGCAGAGGACCCGTGGTTGCCGAGGGCGCCACTGGCGTCCCCTTTGCCCCTTGGTGTCGTCCTGGTTTCCGGTGGCCCACAACGGTGTCGAGGGAGGCGCAAGGCAGGGCCCTCGTCTGGCGATATGAAGTAAGGCTCATGCCTGTGAAGATCTCCGCTCGTGACACTCTCACGTAATAATGAGTGGGGCTGTACACGCCCCGGAGTCTCAGGAGTGCCGCCCTCGGGCCTCGGGGGCTCCCTCCCACGTCCTAGTGGCAGCACTTAGCTCCGCACTGGCGAGAAGACAAGAAGACTAGACTAGGCGCCGGACGTGGCGATTTGCTTTGGATCTCTTTTCTGTAACCCTGCCTTCTGGATTTGGATTTAAGTTGAAGTTGAATTTTCATTGATGCGCACGGGGGTGCCTTTTCTTGTTCGAGCGATTTCTTGCTATCTGGTTCTTGCCTTAATTCGGAGTTCACGCCTGTTGCTTCCCCCTCGTGGGCCCCTCACGAGCGGGGCTAGGCATGGCGCACACGCGCCACGAGCATGTCGCGCCACGGCTAGCGTTTGCTTATCACGCGACCCCCCTCGGGCGTGTCGACGAGCTCCTCAAGAGCTTCCGAAAAACTCGCAACCTCACGACCCGGTTTAGGGCTCGTCCAGGCTAAGGTAAACCGAAACAGCAAACTTGCCCCAGGATACGTGAGTTCATGAAGACACATATTCAACTCGGCCTAAAAGGATAGAGGCAGTAGTATATTTACATGAGGGGCTTCCCCTCCAAAAATGCTCTTACAACCTCTAGGGCCGTTCCCAAGCTTTTGCGTGCAGGACAAACAGCTGGGAAACAAGGGATCAGTCAGACATGTCACTCGTTGCGTCCCCCGGATCGCCCTTAGACGCGTCGCTGGCATCGCTGCCACCGTCGCTAGCATCACCATCACCACCACCAGCGCCGCCATCACCATCGTCGACCACGTCGCCTTCGTCCATCGCGACCACCACCGCATCGTCATCGGAAGTGAAGGCCCTGACCAGCATGTTCATATTGTCTTCCACCCATCGCGCCAGGTCACCCCGGATGGCCTCGGGTACGGGAGCAATGGCGGCGTCAAAATCAAAATTGGGATCGGTGTTTTGGAGATGGCTGAAGACGCGAGCGAACGCACGCCCAAGCAGGCCGCGGCTCCTCTCTTCAACAAGTTGGCGAGCTCTCTCAGAACGATTCTCTAGGCACGTCACCACGTTGGTAAAGAAGCGGAGGTGGCCGACATAGTCGTTCGCTTGGGGATGAGGAGCATTCTCATCGCAGATGTGGCCCAACGCCGTGTTGGCCCTGTTCCTGAGGCCCTCAAGCATGGGGGCATGCACGCGCTCCAGCATTGGCCATTGAAGCGCTTCCTCCCTGTTCTGCTGCGTGATGGACTCGGCGTTGGCGACCCGCTGCTGGAGAGGAAATAGCTCGGCACAGGCAGAGGCCAGCTCAGCCTACACTGAGGCCAGGGCAGCTGCGGTGGCCTCCTCGCGCTGTTCTGCCTTAGTCAGCTTGGACTTGAAGGCAGCAGTCCTACCCGCGGCCTCGGCCGCTACAAACTCCAACTTTAGGTCGTACCTGCCATCAAGATCCGCACGAGCCTCGGCCACCCGGCGATTGACCTCCTCCTGGGCCCTGGCCTCGCACGCGCCAATGACGTCTTCTGCTTGGGAAACCTAACGCTCCCTCGTCTCTAGTCGCTCGAGCCCAAGGCTACACTCCACGGCTTCTAGCACCAACGCCTCCTCGCGCTTCCGGATCTCTTCCTCTTCGGCGGGCGTCCCCCTCAATGATGCAAGGGCGGTTCTGCGTGCCTCCACTTTCTGCTCCAGGCTTGGAGCTCCCACGCGCGCTTCTCCACGGCCTCGCGATGACGGTCAGCTTCTCGGGCCTGTTCCTGAGCTCGGGAGCAGGCCTCGCGCGAGGCTGCGAGAGAAACCTTGGCCTTCGTGTTATGAAGCTCGCGCTGGTGGCGCCCGAGGTTGATAGTCACCTTTAGCTTATGCCGCTCCTCCGCCAACCGAAGACCCTCGGCCATGAGGCACGCATCCGCATCCACGAGTTCTTCACCAAGCCGGTTCATCGCGCCCATCGCCTCCAGAAAGAGCTCATGGCGGACGATGCTCCTTTCGTGCGCTGATTTGAGCATGCTGTTGACTCCGTCCTCCGCCGCGGGGACTGAAGATGGGGCCTGAAGCAGCTCGCCCCTTTCAGCAGGGGGCTGGGGGCTGGCGCCCACCCAGTTGCAGGCCAGGCCTCGCGAGGAGCCCGAACGAGTGGAGGCCCGCTGCTTGAGGAGGAGCCTAAGACCAAAGCCACCCAGCCTCCGTCCACGACCGGGGAGGAACCCTTGGCACGCTTGCTATATTCCAAGCAAGGCCGCGAAGGAAAGATAGCGAGGGTGCGAGATCAAGACACCTTGTCAATGGGCTGGCTTCCCCAGTCGACTCCACGCTGTGAGCAGAGCGCGGGCTTGCAGCGCTCAAGTCTAGCGGGAGAAACGAGGTGAGAGGAGGTCACGTTTCAGGAGATTCCGCGGCCTTGGCGGAAGGGATCCTGAAGAGGCATCGTCAGGAAGGCAAGCAACACGCAGAGAATCACCAAGATAAGGTACTTACTCGTCAACGGCGATGTACTTTCTCCATTTTAACGGCCCGAAGGTGCCACTGCCGCGGCTTGGGGCCCCTTCCTCTTGCGGAGCTCTTCGAAGTCCATGCAAAGCCGACCGAAGTGCTGGACATGGCGGCTAACACGAGGCGCAACCAGAGAAATGCTTGAAGGGGCAACCTCAGGAGCGTCGAGCTGAGGGGAGCTATCGGGCTCTGCCTCACAGCGACCTGCCGAGGCCTGAGGCGCCTCAACTTCGGGAGTCATGGGCTGCATCGCCCCCTCAACCGCCGCCCCAAGGCAAGAATCACCAGTTCCCGAGGACGACGCCTCGGGAGCCCTAAGCGGCATCAGCACCTCGGCACCTGCGCCATCAGCCTCCAGTGGTGCTCGCCCCTGCATCCACACTTGGGGTGAGCTCGACGCCAGCGGCAAGGAGGGGAACCACGTCGACGGGGTTCTCACAGGGCCCCACCAGACCGACTGGACGGAGCCCCCACTCATCGAACGAGGGCATACACTCCACAAATTCCGCCTTGTTCAAGCAGTGGTACAACAGGCAACTCTTCCCCAGCATGTCATCTGGCAACGGGACACCCATCAGGACCTCGAGCACCGTTCTCCGCGCCTCAAGGGGGAGCCCGGACTCCTAAAGTCTCATGCGGTCCTTGCTACTGAGCAAGGCCCACATTAGCTGGTAATGGCGCTGAAGCGGAGCAACCCGGCGCCGGACGAACTCCTTCACCACCATAGGCGCAGTCATGCCAAGGTATTTCAGCCCCTTCAGCTTGAGCCAGATGGGGACGAGGCGCGAATCGGCGAGCCTTTGATGGAACCAACCGGAGTTGGGAACGGCAGGCACCGATGGGGAATGGAGCAAAGGGCTGAGCACTCCGACATCAACAAATACCCACCGTGTCCGAAACTCGCTTGTGGATGGTGGAAGCTCGAAGTCAATCCTCACGCCTGCCATCGCCGCCACGGCCTGGAAGCTCAGGCACCCCGAGCTCTATCAGGGATCAATCAGGTGCAACAAGAAGAAGTGGCGGAGAAGGGCCACGGAAGGAGAAATGCCCACCATGGCCTCGCAAACAAAGGCGAAGACGGCAAGAAGGGTCACAGATTGGGGATCAAGGTGCAGCATGTGGATCTGATAATGGGCAAGCACTGTGTTGAAGAACGCGGAGAAAGGAGGAACCAGGCCTGCCCAAAGGGCGTCGATGAATAATGGGACCTCAGTGGCTGTCCGGTCGATACGAGCACGAGACGCAGGCCAAGCCACCGTCCCTCCCCACTCATTGAAGCTGGAGGTGAGCATGGGACGCACCTTATCCATGGCTTCTTGGTTGAGCACCAGCGACCTGCCAACACTAGGCTTAGTGGCCGGGCGTAGCCTGGTGGAGGACAGGGGACTCTTCCCTTTCTCCGACTGGTCCGGTGCCATGGCAATGGGAGGATTGAGCTCAGATCGGATCGGAGGAAGAGGCTGAGCTTGGAGGAAGTGGAAGAATTGGGAGTGCGCCGCAATAACGGTAGGGAAACCGTGTTGACCACGGTGGCTGCCAAGCCAGACGGGTATCAAGGCAGTGTGGGGAAGCGGAGACGCCCACGTCCAATCAACTGCCATGCGTTGACCAATGCCACAGGCTATTGGGGCCCGCGGCGCTCCATGCTTGCCCTTTGGCTTCGCCTCGAAGCCAAGTCCGAACACGCCTTGGGCCCGGGGGCTACTGTCGGTGTTCTGGGAACAGGGGTCCCCAGACTTGCCTACCTGCGGCTCGTGGCGCGGCTCTGCAAGCGAGCCTACAGCCCATCTTCACCAACAAGCATTCAAGACCCTCGCGAGAGGCCAAGCCTCACGAGGCGGATGGCACAAGACCTCCTCGGGAGCGGCCTCACTAGGCTGGCTCGCGAGGGGCGGAGAGATCAAGGCCAGGCAAACCTCGCGAGGTTCCAATGATGTGAGCCATGACGATCAGGACCAGGCGGGCGCCAGCGCGCACAGTGTCCTTGTTTCCTCTTTGGTGCTAAGGAGGCAAGCGCAAGCGCATGCGAGGAGTACCGAGGCGTCAAGCAAATGTTTCCATATCGGTGCAACAAGACCAAGACCAGCAGGATGGCAAGACGGATGTCACCATGGAGCCCAAGGCGGCGTCACCACCAGAGCCTTTGGCAGGCGAAGACTGCTTTTGTCAGGATAACTTGTACTAGCTGTCCCCTTTCAAATTGGTCGTTGTTGGCTCCCTTCCCGCTCAATATTTGGAGAGAGGACCAGGGCCTCTATAAATAGGATTAGCCACCACAGTAGGAAAGAGGAGGAAGAACAACAAGAACAACAACAACAACGGGGCCTCAACCATCTCATCTTGGACTAGATCCAACCCGTCCACACTCCCACCAAGCACAAGAACACCTCACCTCAGGAGGCTGTTCTTCGCCTTGTACTGTTCATCTCAGCCCGAGAGGCAATCCACCACACCACACTGGAGTAGGGTATTACACCACAACGGTGGCCCGAACCAGTATAAATCTTGTGTCTATTGTGTTGCGAGTTTGTCGAGCTTGCCTTTGAGATCATGGCGAGGTTGAGGGTGTAAGTTGGTAGGGGGTGATCTTCGTGCGCACCCTAGTGTTCGAACCTTAAGGGTTTTGCCGAAACCCGAGATCCGACATTCGAGCCATGAAGTGGGCATATGCAGGCCTACCCAGAATAGCATGATAAGCACCATGAAAATCCACAACTTCAAATGTCAACGTTTCCTTGTGATAATTCTTCGAATCACCGAAAACCACGTCAAGAGTGATCTGGCCGAGTGAATCAACTTTCTTCCAGGGATGACACTGTGGAAGCGCATATTGCTTTCACTGAGCTTGGACATCGGGATGCCCATCTCTCAGAGAGTCTCAGCATACAAAATGTTCAAGCCACTGCCACCATCCATCAGGACCTTGGTCAATCGAGTGCCCCCAATGATTGGGTCGACCACCAACGCTTGACGCCCTGGGGTAGCAACACGTTCCGGATGGTCAGATTGGTCAAAAGTAATGGGAGTCTTAGACCACTTCAAATACGTTGGCGTTGCCGGGGCAACCATGTTTACTTCTCTGCTAATGACTTTCAGTCAGCTTTTGCTCTCAACGTCAGCAAAAATCATCAAATTGGCATTGACATTGGGGAAACCATCATCCTCCTCTTTGTCTTCATCCTTATCAGATTTCTTCTCTTTCTCGTTGGGCTGGCCCTCTCAGAATTACTGGATAAAGAGTCGACACTGTCGAGTGGTATGCTTGGGATAAATTAGGTTTCCCTCTTCATCCACCTTGGTGTGTATATGACACGGCAAATCTAGTACATCATTTCCTGCTGAGTCTTTCACCTTTTTGGGACCCTTGGTCCTTTAGGTTTTCCCTTGAATTTTCCCTAAGTCACCACTGCGGTTTCAGCATGAGCGGCAGGTTTGTCCTTGCGCTTCTGTTTCCGATTGGAATTACCCCCTCTGGCATCTTGGGTGACTGGTTTGTTCTTGACACTGCGGAGTCGGTCTTCTTTCTCACTGTTAGCATACCGAGTGGTTATTTCCATCATTCGGGTCAGAGTCATATGTCATGTCCGACCGAATTTCAGGTTAAGCTCTCTGTACCGAACGCCCTCCTTGAAGGCGCAAACTGCTTGGTGTGGTGACATGTTTTCCACTGTGTGGTGTGAAGTGGTCCACCTCTGGATGTAATCCCTAAAAGTTTCATTCGGTTTTTGAACACAATGTTGCAATTCTATCAGCCCTGCAGGCCGCTTGCAAGTGCCCTCAAACGTCCTAACAAACACTCGGGCCAATTCTTCCCAAATGAATATGCTGCCAGGAGTCAACTGATTCAACCAAGCTCTGGCTGACCCTTCCAACATGAAAGGAAGATGTTTCATGGCTACCTCATCATTACTGCCACCAATCTGTACATCCACTCGGTAATCCTCTAGCCAAGTGTTAGGTTTGGATTCACCAGTAAACTTACTTACCGCAGTTGCCAACCTGAAGTCGGGAGGGATTTCTGCGGCCCTGATGGCACTGCTGAAACACTCAGGTCCTGATACATGTACTCGACTACTCGTTGGTCGATCTCTGTCCTGTTCTTCTCTGTGAGCTCTATTCCGGTCGACCAGACCTTGTACCAAAATTAACCTTGCATCAAATCCGGGTTCTCTGGGGTCCACTGGATTTCTTCGCTCGTCACCATACAGACGCCTGTCATCGGGTCGTCGGGGCGCATACGATCCGCCCCTAGGAGGGGGCGTGGGCACTCGACGGCGGTCCTCACGGCCGAATCGATGATCATATTGCTCGTGGTTTCGACCCATGTACTACTCTTGACGGTGTCCTCATCCCTCACGCCGCAGAGGCGATCTTGGGCTGTGGGCTGACTGGATAGTGTCCGCTACCACATATCTGCTATGGATCTTGTCGCGCGACTAGGAAACTACTGTGTTCTGCTCTCCCGCTGCTCGGAGCAGCGATCGAATCTGCATCAAACCCCTTCAAGCCTTTGATTGGGATGGCTGGATTGACTCTGCTATGTGGGCTGCAGCAGTAAGATTCTGAATTGGAGTATTGTATACCTGATGTTCGGGGGGGGGGACAATTGCCACTGTTGTCGACTGGATTCAGGGACTAGTCGTCGAGTGAGTTCGTCGGGTGAATGCTGAAGGTTCTCCCGCCGTGTGCGCTAGCCAACATGGTCAGGCGTGCAGCCTCCAAGGCCCGAGCCTCAGAGGTTTCCCCAATGATGGGAGTGTGGAGTGCCTCCGTATTGCAATGATGCAGCTCCCCTCGCTGATGCGAACTAAGGGCTTGAGGACGATATTCCTCATGAACATGCGACAGATCACCACCACCATCGCTGTCGTCACTGTGGCGGAAACCAGGCAGGCTGCATGTCGTGTCGACCATCAGGACTTCTGCCGCAGGGTCACTGCTGTCACACTCGAACAGGGTCTCGACGGAGCCAGTCGACAGATCGAACATCCTGTAGAAAGATTCGTCGGGCTTGATTGCCGCGACTTGAGGGGTGGCCGACCGGCGAGCCACTGCATGCTTAATCCACCGCTGAAGCCACGATCGACCGGATCGCTTGCGGCGACAAACAGCGGGGAGCGAAGACGTTGCGGGAGCCGACCGATACTGGGTCGACGGTTGCCGCAGAAGGACACCACGGACGCACGCCCGAAAGTGGGTCACCCCACAGACGGGGAGCATGTCGATGTCGAGGGGAGCTTCTTGAAGCCAAGAGGAGTCCCCGGCGATGAAAACAAGTGCGCCGAGATGGATCTCGCATCCCTCAGCCAAACCTCCGCCGGAAACCATGATGACGGGAATCGAAAAAATCACAACCTCACTGGAAGTCGCTAAGACACCTGGCCCAAGGTGGGCGCCAACTGTCGTGGTTCTAAGTCTGACAATAGAAAGGGGGTACGTAGGAGGAGGCAAGATCCTAGCTACGACGAGATTGTGCACGCAAGAGTTACGAGTTCAGGCCCTTCTCGGAGGAAGTAATAGCCCTATGTCTCGGTGCCCTGAGGCAGTCAACTGGATTATGCGTGAAGTTACAGGGGTGCGAACCCCTGTCTTAGTGGAGGGGGGTGGCTTATATAGAGTGCGCCAGGACCCCAGCCCTCCCATGTTACAAGGGGTTCAATGTACATTAAGGTGAGACGTTACTGGTAACGCCAGCAATAAAGTCATATAAATAATCATTAACGCTACGATGTGAACGCTTGACTGTTGCCATCCTGAGTGACTTTAGGTCTTCTGTGCTCCGAGTGGTTTCTTGTACGGTCGAATGATGATATACTGGTCGAATGGAATTGGGTTATCCGAGTGGAGTTGTTGGTCGAGTGGATTGCACTCTAAGGTGATTCTAGTCGGTGGATGTTGCTATGCTTTGAATGCTGTTGATCTTAGGGTAGTGTCTTTGGGAAGGGCGTCTAGGTCAGGCCTATTACCCTACCCTAGGTACATGTCATCGTCAGGTCCTTCCTTAGTTGACCTATGGCTATACCGCACAAGCAAGCAATAAATGGCCCAGGTCAGACAATAAATTTCCAAATCTCCATATCCATGACTCACCAAATATGATACTATGAAGGAATATATGGAATGGAGATTTGCATCAAGAGCATATCCAACTTTAATGTTTATAGTTATTGCAATATATTATTATGTGTAATGTAGTATTAAACACATTATCAATCAAATTCAAAAGATATGATTTGAAAAATTAATGAATATCTTCTTAGTGAAAATAATAATGAAGAGTTAATGTTAGTGTTGAGCATGATCATTGTCGCATATACATTAGGCAGCTAGGATTGTATTTTATTGTTTCCTAGTCTAGAGATATATCTCGATCCTTCTCTTGTATAGTGGATACAATTGAGATATTCCTGCCCGTGTACTCTTTATATGCTACGGCATACGATTAATGCAAACATTGTCTCAAACTACATGGTATCAGAGAAAAGAGATCTTGAGTTCAAGGCCCGACTGACGCAATTCAATTGCAGCTCACTTTTGGTCCATGTTTAGGCCTATGGGAGCCAAACGTGAGGGAGAGTGTTAACGTATAAATGTATTGCCTAGTCTCTTCCATCAGATCGGTCTTTTTGTTGCATTGTCTAGAGCATGCACTTCTACATGGTATCGGATACCGAACCTTCATAACCTAAGCTTCCGCCGCCGCACCTAGCCGCTGCCGCCCCTCTCTCCCACTGACCACCGCAGCTTTGCTGTCACTGTCCCCTCCCCTCTTCCACCGACCGCCGCAGCCCCGTGCCGCTGTCGCCCCCATCCCACCTCTCCTCTCCCCACCACCGAACCCTAACCTAACCTACCACCATGGCCACCAGCACCACCCTCTCTGGCGGCTCCAACCCCTTTGCTGGCCCCGAGCCTGCCTCCACCGAAGTCCTCCGCAACCTCAACATCCTTAGCCGCATCCCCGTTCGTCTCTCTCATGACGGTTCGTCCTACTACTCACTACTAGGAAAAGGCCTACTAATGGCGCACCAGTTTTGCCTACTAATGGCGCATCTCTGGTACGCCATTAGTATCACGCCACTAGTATTTATTACTAATGGCGCACCACTGGTGCGCCATTAGTATCTGGTATACTAATGGCGCACCACACAGTGCGCCATTAGTATATAACACCATGCGCCATTAGTATGCCTCCCAGGGGCCATATTTAACCATGTGCTTTGGCAAACTAATGGCGCACTATTTGGTGATGCGCCATTAGTATACTTTGGCATACTAATGGCGCACTCTGTAGTGATGCGCCATTAGTATGAATATTAGGTTTTATTTTTTTTACTTTTCTGATTTTTGCACAGGTTACAAAATATATTATTTTACAGAATATAGACAGTAGCACACAACAACAGCAGATTCATCGAATACAATAGAATATTAGTCTTCGAATACAATTCATCATATTAGTCTCCGAATTCAAAAGACCGAACAAAGATAGAACATTACAAGTCTCAAGACCGCGAGTAGCGAGTTTGTCGGAAGTAATACTAATCCTAACAAGTCCTACTAATCATCATCATACAACTTCTACTCGTTATTAATAACAAGTCATACGATCATCATCTTGATAGTCATCGAACCAATCCTACTTAATTGTTCTTAGCACATGATCATCAGTATTAGGCAGGACCTAAATACCCTATTTAAGCTAAAATAGCATAAAACAATATAGACCCTGACTCTCCATTATGGAGAATGGAGAACATCCTGTCTCCAATTCTTGCGCTTCGCTTCCTTTTGCTTCCAAGAAGCTCCTTACGACTGTCCATACATTTTTTCCATCCTTTGATTTTCATGTCTCCACTTCTTTTAGAAATCTCGTATGGACAGTTGAGATTCGTAGGATGACCTGGCTGTATGTTCAAAACATTAAGACTACCTTTCTGATACATCAAATGAGGCACACAATTCTCTGGGATTATCTGTTGAAAAACATAGTAATAACTTCATAGTTAGCAATGATGTACTAGTTTTAGAAGTATGCAAAAGATGCACGGATGTCGTAATAGTGAAAATCTTACCAGGGTATCTCCATGGTAGTTACCGTAGTTGAACACATGCACTAGTGGCACGTATTTACCATAATGTTGAGGAGTTTGATTGTGGATATTGTAATTCTCAATGTCAGTACAAAATCCGACCAGATGATTTTTCTCCTTGTAAGTTGTTAATTCGGAGCCATCGGTGTAGTGGGTTTTGTCTACCATCTCCCGCACATTCTTTGAACAATAAAAATAAGCTGTCAATGGAAATAAGCCGTCAACTATTTTGAAATAAACAATATAAATTAGCTAATAACTATGTTTGAGAAACTCACATAGCGGTAGAACTAGAGGCGTATCAACAAGGACCCAAATGTCCATATTGTCTTGGTTGATGTCAGGATTACAAGATCCATGGTGATAAGCATACCCTCATCAAAACCATACATCTTGCAAAATGCCTCCCAATTTTTGCAACCAAAATGGGTTACGCTCTCAGAATTATATAGATTTACTTCAAAGTCCACATCGTGATGAGTCCTTAGGTGAATTTTCTTTGTTTCAGAAATTTCATGGTCTTCAAAATCCATCCTCTCCAAGACATAGTGTCTTGCATGGCATGGGATAAGCTATACTCGAATTGTAAAAGATGAAAATTACACGTTGAAATAATTGAAGTCATGCATAATTATGAAAATAACACTTGTCGTCGTTGTGTACCGTTTCAACTTCGAAGGTCTCCTCGAGCTTAATGCTGAAGCGCCGATCATCGTCCAGGTGAGGCATGTCGCACAGACCTCGATCATCGTGGCACCAGTCGCACTCCCCCGGGAGACTTTCATCGTCCGATGACAACATATCCTACGTTCATAATTCAAAACTACATCATTTAGGGTTTGTCGACACCGAGGCATCCTAAAAGCTAAGCTTTTACCATTTAGGGTTTGTCGATGCCGAGGCACCCTAAAAGCCTAAGCTTTCATCATTTAGGTTCTTATCGACACCGAGGCATCCTAAAAGCGAAGATTTTATCATTTAGGGTTTGTCGACGCCGAGGCACCCTAAAAGCCTAAGCTTTCATCATTTAGGTTCTTATCGACACCGAGGCACCCTAACAGCCAAGGTTTTATCATTTAGGGTTTGTCGACGCCGAGGCACCCTAAAAGCCTAAGCTTTCATCATTTCGGTTCTTATCGACATCGAGGCACCCTAAAACCTATGGTTTAATGCAGCAAGAATAAAGGGGCAGTTGATCCTACTTAATTAAGTACTAAGATACCCCGGCCCATGCATTAGTCGCAAGTACCCCATATGTCCTATTTTTAGCAAAGTCATGCTAAAATTCATGGAAAATTTCAGCATGACCTTTGCTGAAAATAGGACACATGGAGTACCCGAATTTGCCGGAACGGAAGTTAATCGACATTCCGGCAAACTCAAGGGCCTCTCGGGGTACCTGCAAATTCATCACGACACAATGGTCGGAGACAAAACCCAGCAAACTAGCAAGATGATCATCATCTTTGCAAGTCATTACTTGTCAAACGCAGAAGTGCATAACACAAGATCACCGACATAGACCAAGATGATCATCAATTTTGAATCAATAGACATACTTCTCAAAAGAAGACCCTAAGCTTTAAAATGACAAGGTACTTTCTCTACCTAATAAACTCCATATGACCACATAGAACCCTGTTTAACACATCTGTAAAGAGGAACAACCCCCCTAAGGAGCTAGAAAGCTATATGAAACAAAATTATCAAGCATAGACGTACAAATTCAGTACTGTATGAAACAAAATAGGTACAACAAGTAGCTGCTAGAGTCATATGCTGAGAGTAGGTGTCAGCTTAAGACATTCTGAAATAGTAAATAACTAAAGGGCACTTGATTATGCACTTAGTAACAAGGTATATTGCATGATTCATAATTTTATAGGAGACCAATAGTAGAAATTTGATTGGGAGTGCTCCATTTCACTAGCGGCCCATTTCACTCACTTTTGCAAAGCATCAGGGCACCAAAGTGTCCATAGGCAGCAACAACTCTACCCCGGTTTCAGCTAAAGACAAGGCGAGCACGGCTAATCCAGCTACAATACACGAAGCTACAGAGAGTAGCTACCCAATGATGCCCGCGTTCATGAGTGCCATGGCGATCTCGACGACAAGGTAAAGAAAGGCCAAGGAAACCAAATCCCCAAAAAATGTTTACCCTCAATCAAGGCATGATCCATCCTTCCTAACCATCACTGTCAATCTAGCTACTAGCTCTAGGTGGCCCTAGGGTTTGCAGGGGAGGGGGTGGAGGAGAAGGGAGGAATCACCTGGGGGAGGGGATGGAGGAATGGAGGAAGACGTCGGGGG
>NC_041386.1:40490978-40491505 GCF_002162155.2 Triticum dicoccoides | reverse complement strand
CGGGGGAGCTACGGTGGTGGGGGCGCGGGGGCGCGGGGGCGGCGGCGCGGGGGAGCTGCGGTGGTGGGGGCGCAGGGGCGGTGGGGGTGGAGTCCGGCGAGGGTTAGGGCGGCGGCGTCGGGGCGGCGGGGGTGGAGTCCAGAGAGGGACGAAGGGGATCTGGCGAGAGAGAGAGGGAGGAATTAGCTAGGGGGGAAGCGTACTAATGGCGCACCCGCGGTCGGTGCACCATTAGTAATTATTTTTACATAGCAATGGCGCACCAGGCAGAGGTGCGCCATTAGTAATCTTTTTTTATAAATAGCAATGGCGCACCACCCAAAGGTGCGCCATAAGTAATTTATTTTTATTTTTTGTTGCATGTAATAATTTTTTAGAAAATGAATATGAATATGAACCAGTAATATTTTTTTATAAAAACAGTAATAATTGTTGTTTAACAACAATTGTAGTCTACACTTTATTATTATTATTTTCTAAAAAATGAATATGAATATGAAACGGGGGGTGCTCGTCGGCAGTGGTGG
>NC_041386.1:40475983-40490704 GCF_002162155.2 Triticum dicoccoides | reverse complement strand
CGGGGGAGGGTGCATCGGGTGCTCGTCGGCGGCGATGGGGCGGGGGAGGGTGCGGTGGGTCGTCGTCGGCGGTGGAGCTAGAGGGGGAGGGTGCGGGTGGGATCGAGATCGAGATGGAGGGGGATAGCGATCGAGAGGAAGGGGCATCGAGATCGAGATGGAGGGGGATAGCGATCGAGATGGAGGGGGATCGAGATCGAGTGTCCACTACTAGGAAAAGGCCTACTAATGGCACACCAGTTTTGCCTACTAATGGCGCATCTCTGGTCCTCATGAATATTCAATATTTTATCATATTGAATATGAAAAAATATCATCAAATTTGAAAAAATATTCATGAATTCAAAAAGTGCCCATTAGTAGTTTTGCAAAAATATTAAACTAGTAATGGCGCACTATGCAACGGTGCGCCATTAGTAGTTTTGCAAAAAAGTAAAAAAACAAAATACAGTAGTGGCGCACTCTGTGGCTGGTGCGCCATTAGTAGTTCTAACTACTAATGGCGCACTCTGCCCGGATGCGCCATTAGTATGTTTGAAAAAATTAAAAAAACATTTTGATACTAGTGGTGCACCGTGTGCCTGGTGCGGCATTAGTGTCTTCCACACTAATGGCGCATCTCCACATGGTGCGCCATTAGTATATACTAATGGTGCACCACATGTCTGGTGCGCCATTAGTGTCATTTCCATCTATAGCCCTTTTCCTAGTAGTGACTCATGGAAGACCTACTTCAACCTCGTCTTCTATGAGTATCATTGTTGGGGAACGTTGCATGGAAAACAAAAAAAAATTCTACGCACACGCAAGATCTATCCAAGGAGATGCACAGCTACGAGAGGGGAAGAGCATCTACATACCGTTGTATATCGCTAAGAGAAAGATTTTATCAATGCGGTTGATGTAGTCATACACCTTCAGGATCTGCTCTGATCAAGCACTGAATGTACGACACCTCCGCGTTCAACACACGTTCAGCTCGACGACATACTCGCCTTCTTGATCCATCAAGAGGGGCGAAGTAGAAGATAAGTTCTCGCAGCAAGGCAGCATGGTAACGGTGGTGGTGAAACTATTTCCGCAGAGCTTCGCCAAGCACAAAGAATTTAGAGCAGAGGATGAACTAGAGGGAGAGGGGGCGCCGACACACAGCTTGGTGAATCGTGGTGTGTTCTAGGGGCTAGCCCTTCCCCTCTATTTATATGTTGAGCCATGGGGTCGTTACTTGGAGAGAGGGCCTCTCCAAAGTTGGTTTGGTATGCAAGGAAGAGTCCTTCTCAGATTCCAGCACCAGACGCCCGGTCCTCGGCGTGTGGCCTAGACGCTATGGTCCTCGGTGTGTGGCCCAGGGCCAGGCACCAGGGTCCCTGCCGTCTGGTTCCTGACTTCCGCAAAACTTCCTTTTGCACTGAGCTAAAGCCCCATGGGCCTTACCCCTTGGCCCAACCAAAGTGTCCTTGCACCAGAACATTTCTGGAAACATCCTAAACCCTTTCGGAGAACAAACACTATCATCCTATCTATCGATCTTTACCTTCGGACCATTCCAGAGCTCCTCGTCATGTTCATGATCTCATCTGGGACTCTGAACAACATTCGGTCACCAGCATACATAACTCATATTATACTATATCATCAACTAACATTAAGCGTGTGGACCATACGGGTTCGAGAATGATGTAGACATGACCGAGATGCTTCTCCGGTCAATAACCAATAGCGGGACCTGGATGCCCATATTGGTTCCTACATATTCTACGAAGATTTTTATCAGTCAAACCTTTATGACAACATACGCAGTTCCCTTTGTCCACCGGTATGTTACTTGCCTGAGATTCGATCGTCGGTATCTCCATACCTAGTTCAATCTCGTTACCGGCAAGTATCTTTACTCGTTCCGTAATACATCATCTTGTAACTAACTCCTTAGTCACTTTGCTTACAAACTTCTTATGATGCTGTATTACGGAGAGGGCCCAGAGATAGCTCTCCGTCATACGGAGTGATAAATCCCAATCTCGATACATGCCAACTCAACAGACACCTTCAGAGATACATGTAGAGCACCTTTATGATCACCCAGTTACGAAGTGACGTTTCATAACACAAGGCATTCCTCCAAAGTCTGGGAGTTGCATGATCTCATGGTCGAAGGAATATGTATTTGACATTAAGAAAGCAGTAGCAATAAACTGAACGATCATATGCTATGCTAACAAATGGGTCTTAACCATCACATCATTCTCCTAATGACGTGATCCCATTATCAAGCGACAACTCATGTCTATGGTCAGGAAACCTTAACCATCTTTTGATCGACGAGCTAGTCTAGTAGAGGCTTACTAGGGACTTGTTATTTGTTTATGTATTCACATATGTATTTAAGTTTCCGATCAATACAATTAAAGCATGAATAATAAACCTTTATCATGATTAAGGAAATATAATAATAACCACTTTATTATTTCCTCTAGGGCATATTTCCAAAAATCATCTCCAGGAGCACATCGATGGATCCATCGATGCAGTGGCCATGTAGCACGATGCCGAGTGGTCAGCCACCGAGGCCACTCTTATTCGCTGTTTTTTCCAAACCATCTCGGAAGACCTCTTCTACACGGTGTTGCAGGATGATGATGACGCCTATTCCGTGTGGAAGAAGCTGAATGCACTCTTCAATGATAACCATCTCCAGCGGCTCATGTTTCCAACAAGAATTCTTCACGTGCCACCAAGATAACTCGCCCATCAATGAGTATTGCTTGCTCCTGAAGCATATTTGCGATAAGTGATACGTCTCCATCATATCTACTTTTCCAAACACTTTTGCCCTTATTTTGGACTCTAACTTGCATGATTTGAATGGAACTAACCCGGACTGACGCTGTTTTCAGCATAATTGCCATGGTGTTGTTTTTGTGCAGAAATAAAAGTTCTCGGAATGACCTCGAGATCAATGGATAATATTTTTGGAATATATAAAAAATACTGGCAAAAGAATCAAGGCCAGGGGGCCCACACCCTGTCCACGAGGGAAGGGGGGGCGCCTACCCCCTGGGCGCCCCCCCTTGCCTTGTGGGCCCCCTGGTGCTCCACCGACCTCAACTCCAACTCTATATATTCACGTTCGGGGAGAAAAAATCAGAGAGAAGGATTCATCGCGTTTTACGATACGGAGCCGCCACCAAGCCCTAATCTCTCCCTGGAGGGCTGATCTTGAGTCCGTTCGGGGCTCCGGAGAGGGGAATCCGTCACCATCGTCATCATCAACCTTCCTCCATCACCAATTTCATGATGCTCACCGCCGTGCGTGAGTAATTCCATCGTAGGCTTGCTGGATGGTGATGGGTTGGATGAGATTTATCATGTAATCGAATTAGTTTTGTTAGGGTTTGATCCCTAGTATCCATTATGTTCTGAGATAGATGTTGCTATGACTTTGCTATGCTTAATGCTTGTCACTAGGGCCCGAGTGCCATGATTTCAGATCTGAACCTATTATGTTTTGATGAATATATGTGAGTTCTTGATCCTATCTTGAAAGTCTATAGTCACCTATTATGTGTTATGATCTGTTAACCCCGAAGTGACAATAATCGGGATACTTACCGATGATGACCGTAGTTTGAGGAGTTCATGTATTCACTAAGTGTTAATGCTTTGGTCTGGTACTCTATTAAAAGGAGGCCTTAATATCCCTTAGTTTCCAATAGGACCCCGCTGCCATGGGAGGGTAGGACAAAAGATGCCATGCAAGTTCTTTTCCATAAGCACGTATGACTATATTCGAAATACATGCCTACATTACATTGATGAAGTGGAGCTAGTCCTGTGTCACCCTATGTTATAAATGTTGCATGAGGAATCGCATCCGACATAATTATCCATCACTGATCCAATGCCTACGAGCTTTTCACATATTGATCTTTGCTTAGTTACTTTTTCGTTGCCACTGTTACAATCACTACAAAACCAAAACTATTACTGTCAGTTTTGCCACCGTTACTGTTACTTCCATATTACTTTGCTACTAAATACTTTGCTGCAGATATTAAGTCTTTCAGGTGCGGTTGAATTGACAACTCAACTATTAATACTTGAGAATATTCTTTTGCTCCCCTTGTGTTGAATCAATAAATTTGGGATGAATACTCTACCCTCGAAAATTTTTGCGATCCCCTATACTTGTGGGTTATCAAGAGTATTTTCTGGCACCATTGCCGGGGAGCATAGCTCTATTCTTTGAGTCACTTGGGATTTATATCTGCTGATCACTATGAAGAACTTGAACCAAGATTTTTCCCTCAACTACAAGGGGAGGTAAGGAACTGCCATCTAGCTCTACACTTGATTCACCTTCTGTTTTGAGTGAACTTGTGACACCTACACATGCTATTGATTATGATAGGTCGCATGTTATTGATGATGCCACTTCTGCTTTGCATGATACTTATGATGAAACGACTTCTATGCTTGATAATACTATGCCACTAGGTGAATTTCTTGATGAACAACTTGCTAGGGCTACAGAGAATGTAATTATTGAAACCGATAATATTGATGAAAGTGATGATGAAGATTCTCCCCCTAGATATGAATTGCCTGTTGTGCCTGAGGGTTATGTTATGGATGAAGAAACTGCTAGAGACTTTTTAGCTTGCAATGATAGATATGATCTTAAGAAATTATTAGCTAAGCTAAAAGAAAAGTCTTTGAAGGCTAGAATGAAATATGACCCTGCTTTTGCTACTTCACCTATCTGTATTTCCGATAAGGATTATGATTTCTCTATCGATCCTGAGTTAATTACTTTGGTTGAATCTGATCCTTTCTATGGCCATGAATCTGAAACTGTTGTGGGACATCTTACTAAATTAAATGATATAGCCATCCTGTTCACTAATGATGAGAAAACTCGCTATTACTTTATCCTTAAGTTATTTCCATTCTCATTAAAGGGTGATGCTAAAACATGGTTTAATTCTCTTGATCCTGGTTGTGTGCATAGTCCCTAGGATATGATTTATTACTTCTTTGCTAAATATTTTCCCGCTCATAAGAAACAAGCTGCCTTAAGGGAAATATATAATTTTGTGCAAATTGAAGAAGAGAGTCTCCCACAAGCTTGGGGGAGGCTTCTCCGATTACTTAATGTTGCTTGATCATCCTCTCAAGAAAAATGAAATACTTGATATCTTTTATAATGGACTAACTAATGCTTCCACAGAACACCTAGATAGTTGTGCTGGTTGTGTTTTCAGGGAAAGAACAGTTGATCAAGCTGAATTGATATTGAATAATATGCTCAGTAATGAAAATGATTGGACACTTCCTGAACCAACTCCTAAGCCAACTCTGAAGAAAATGGGTATTCTATTTCTCAGTCCTGAAGATATGCAAGAGGCAAAGAAATCTATGAAAGAAAAAGGTATTATAGCTGAAGATGTTAAGAATTTACCACCTATTGAAGAAATACATGGTCTTGATAACCCGACACAAGTAGTAAAGGTAAATTCTCTCTATAGATTTGATGAAGGTGATATTCATCGTAATAATTCTGCTAGCCAATGCTTAGATGATTTTGATAATTTTATTGTTAAGCAAGAAAACTTCAATGCTTATGTTGGTAGACAATTGAAACCCAATGCTTATATGATTGAACACTTCAGTGATTATATGTCTAGAGTTAAAGGTGAGCTTAAACTTATTAGTAAACATGCTTCTATGGTTACCACTCAAGTAGAATAAGTGCTTAAGGCTCAGAATGATTTTCTCAATGAATTAAATAATAAGAAAAATGATAATGCTGTTACAGTTGTGACTAGAGGGGGTAAAATGACTCAGGAACCTTTGTATCCTGAGGGCCACCCTAAGAGAATTGAGCAAGATTCTCAGAGAACTAATGTTGATGCACCTAGTCCTTCTAAAAAGAATAAAAATAAAAATGATAGGACTTTGCATGCTTCTGGTGAACCTGTTGTTGACACACCTGAAAATCCCAATGATATTTCTATTTCTGATGCTGAAACACAATCGGGTGATGAACATGAACCTAGTGATAATGTTAATAATGATGTTCATGTTGATGCTCAACCTAGCAATAACAATGATGTAGAGACTGAACCTGCTATTGATCTTGAGAACCCACAATCAAAGAATCAACATTATGATAAGAGAGACTTTGTTGCTAGGAAGCATGGTAAAGAAAGAGAACCATGGGTTCAAAAACCCATGCCTTTTCCTCCTAAACCATTCAAGAAAAAGGATGATGAGGATTTTGAGCGCTGTGCTAAAATGATTAGACCTATCTTTTTGCGTATGCATTTGACTGATATGCTTAAAATGAACCCTTATGCTAAGTGCATGAAGGATATTGTTACTAATAAAAGAAAGATACTGGAAGCTGAAATTTCCACCATGCTTGCGAATTACACTTTTAAGGGTGGAATACCAAAGAAACTAGGAGATCCAGGAGTACCAACTATACCATGCTCCATTAAGAGAAACTATGTTAAAACTGCTTTATGTGATCTTGGAGTCGGTGTTAGTGTTATGCCACTCTCTTTTTATCGTAGACTTGATTTGAATAAGTTGACACCTACTGAAATATCTTTGTATATGGCTGATAAATCAACTGCTATATCTGTCGGTATTTGTGAGGATGTGCCTGTTGTGGTTGCAAACGTTACTATTCTAACGGACTTTTTTATTCTTGATAATCCCAAGGACGATAGTATGTCTATTATTCTTGGTAGACCCTTTCTGAATACTGCAGGGGCTGTTATTGATTGCAACAAAGGCAATGTCACTTTTCATGTTAATGGTAATGAGCATACGGTTCACTTTCCGAGGAAACAACCTCAAGTCCATAGTATCAATTCTATTGGAAAATTTCAATGATTACTATTGGAGGTCTTGAATTTCCTCTTCCTACTGTCAAGAAGAAATATGATATTCTTATTGTTGGGGATATGCATATCTCTGTTGAGGTAACCTAGTGTTATTCGAAAATTCTCTGGTTTCATGTTATTCGAAAAGAGTTTGTTAACAAGACTTGATCAACCTTGTAGGTGGATTCCTTTTGATGAGCATGAGATGGATGAAGTTAGAAAGCACAACTCTCTATACCCTCCTTTGCTTTTTTGATTTAGAGTAAATAAAGCAAAAATAGTATTTTCTGTCTGTTTTCCGAATTATCCTCGCAATAAAAAATACCCCGAAAATAAAAGTTCTCCAAATGTCCTGAAAATTTTATATGATTTTTTCTAGAATATTTAAGAATTATTGGCACTGAGAACACACTAGGGGGACCCACCATGTGCCCACGAGGGTGGAGGGCGCGCCCACCCCCTGGGTGCACCCCCTGCCTCGTGGACCCCACGTGGGCCCCTCCACTTATTCTTGCACCCACACACTTCGTCTTCCTCTAGAAAAAATCATCCACCAGCTCAAACCCGAGTTCTAGCTCATCTTGCTGCCATTTTCGATCTCCTTGCTCAAAGCTCCATTCACAAAACTGCTTTGGGGGATTGTTCTTCGTTATGTGACTCCTCCAATGTTCCAATTAGTTTTTGTTCTAGTGCTTTATTTATTGCAAATTTTTGTTTCTTAGGTGAGCCTGTTCTTGAGCTTGCATGTCAAATTTGTGTGGTCAAAAGTAGTTTCAATGCATGATATGGCCTCTAGGCACTTGTGGGAGTAGTTGCTATCAATCTTGTTGAGTTTGGTTTACTTTTATTTTAAGTTACTAATTTTTTTAGAAATTGATGAATAGATTTTTGAGGGGCTCTTCGAGCCGAAGCTCAAAGGATAAGCAAAGTGAAGAGAATAAGAAGCCCAAATATAATCCCCCTCGCAATACGGAGGTTCAGCCGTGTGAATGGCCTTGTGATGAGTTCTTGAGGGCAGCCAGGATTCATGATGACTTCGATTATTTGGCTGAGAATGCGGGCCTCGTCGACTTCCTCCGCGACCAGCGCGAACAGTATCTCCTACTCACTAATATTTTTGTGCAAAATTTTCATTTCCATGCTAGGAGGTTGCCACCTAGCATGGATTTTTATTTGTATGATGAGTATAAGGACATGTCACTTTATGACTTTTGTGCGGTTTGCAAGTTGCCCGTTCAGGGCAGCATAGAGGAACCACATCGTAATGATGTGGAGGGGTTTGTTGATATGATTGTTGTAGGGGAAACAAGGAAGGTTTCCGATGCCAGAATTACTAGCATACATTTTCTGTTCTACGTTACTTCGCAATATTTGCTAGTAGATGCTTAATTGGTCATCGGAACAGTGGAAATCTTAGTGCTCCTGATATTGTTATTTTGCGCCATGCTTTGTTTCGTGATACCACTTTTAGTTTAGGCGCTATTGTTGCTAAACGGTTGAATCTGAACCGTACAAAGGGTCCCGTCTTCGGAGGCATCTTTGCCTTGCGCCTTGCTGCACACTTTAACATACCTATTAGGCATTACGAGAAAGAGGAAAAGTTGGTGCCTCCTATTTTTCTGGATTATAAGAGTATGGTAGCACATGATTTTATTGTTAAGGATAAGAAGAAGATGCTTAAATATAGATTGATATTTGATAAAAATTACTTTGAGATTATTACCTTGCCTGCTCCCTCTTTGTTTAACATATTTTCAGGCACGTACCTCATTTTTTCGGAGTCCGTTTATGCATACTTGAGCGTGACATCAGCTCCAAAGCCTGAACAGGAGCCACTAGTTGATCCTTACCGTCAGTCTGTTTATCAGTGGGATCCGAAGGAGATCGCCAAACAGTGGCACCCAGAGGAAACTCCTCCATACACCGGAGAGGGCGGCTCTGAGCCGTGGCCATAGACCAATTTAGGCCAAAAGCCTAAGCTTGGGGGAGTACTTATTTCTCACCGACATTACATTTATGTTCACACAATCATGCCAGTTGTCGGTGCTCATACTTTTTCATTGTATTATCCATGCTAGTTGTCGGCGTTCTGGGAACGTGGGTCCCCAGACTTGCCTGCCTGCGGCCTGCAGCGTGGCTCAAAGGGGGGCCCAGCACGGCCCATCTTCACCAACGCAAACTCAAGACCCTCGCGGGGCGGACGACACGGAGCTTCCTCACGCACGGCCTCGTCAGGCTGGCTCACGAGGAGGCGGAGAGATCAAGGCGGGGTACCTCGCGAGGTGCCCGTGACGCAAGCCATGACGACTCAGGGCACCAGGCGGGTGCCAGCCCGCGCAACGTCCTCCTTTCCTCTTTGGTGCAAAGGGGGCAAGCACAGCCGTGGAGTACCGAGACATCAGATAAAGGTTGCCATTTCGGTGCAACGAGACCAAGACCAGGAGGACTACGAGACGGAGGTCACCACGGGGCCCAAAACGGCATCATCACCAGAGCTTTGCGCAGACGAAGACTACTTTTGTCAGGATAGTTGATACTTGCTGTCCCCCTTTAAATTAGCCCGCCATTGTTGGCTCCCTTCCCGCTCAATATTTGGGGAGAGGACCAGGGCCACTATAAATAGGACCGGCCACCCACGTAGCAAAAGGTTCGGCTTAGTCTCCTCCAAGGTCTCGACAAGTAGAGAGGTGGTAAGCAGAGAGAGAGAGGGAGATAGAGAAAGGTGGCTGAACTCCTCCCATCAGTTCATCGCCCCAGCCAAGAACAGACCCTCGCGAGGCTGTTCTCCCTTGTATTGTTCATCATCATCAGCCCAAGAGGCAATCCACACACCACACACTGGAGTAGGGTATTACACCACAACGGTGGCCCGAACCAGTATAAACCCCGTGTCCCTTGTGTTGTTCTTTTCATGGCTTTGATCCTAGCGTGGCGGAGGGGTGCAGGAAGGTAGGAGGCGAAATCTCCGCGCGCACCCCAGTGTTCGAACCTCAAGGGTCTGTCGGAACCCGAAATCCAACATTTGGCGCGCCAGGTAGGGGTGCGCCGGAATTCGTCTTCCACCGCTCCGGTCTCCTCCGACCATCACGCTCATGTCTGACGCACGTCGGGCCCGTGCGGAGCGTCAGGCCGCCCTCGCTTCCCGCGTCACGCAAATAGCCCCTGTTGGCGGGCGTCCTCGCCGTTCCCCATCGCCTGCCGTCAACGCCGCCACCGGCCCGGCGGGGGACGAGCAGCAAGCATCGTCCCGGCATCTGTCCGTACGGCAAGACGGCCGCACCGCAACTCACTTGCTCACCCCAGCTGGTTCTTCATCCCGCGTGCTCCGCACGCCCATGGAGCCCCGCAACCTCTTCCCTGCCTATCGCGCTGCACCAAGACCCCCAGTCGTCGCGGCCCTCTTGGGTGGCTCGCAGGCGCCGCCTACAAGTTACCACGTCAAGCCGTTCATCCGCCGGGTCAGCGCCGCTTCCACATGGCAGGGGGCTCCCCTGGATCGGGCGGCGCTCGAGACCGGCCTGAGCTTCAGCCCGGAGGACCACCCCTCCAACTCGGCCTGCTCGAGCGCGCTCCCCATGCTATGCACCCCCACCATCTGTCAGGTGGCCATCACCAGAACTCTCATCGATGGCGGGGCGGGCCTCAGCGTGCTCTCAGTCGAGGCCTTCAACCTCCTCTGCATACCCCTGGAATGGTTGCAGCCCAGCCGGCCCTTCTCAGGCGTTGGGGGCAGGTCGTCCAGCTCCTTGGGGCAGATCCGGCTCCCAGTGACCTTCGACACCTACGACAACTTCCGCATGGAGCTGATCGACTTCGACATCGCCCCCATCGGCCTCCCCTACAATGCCATCCTCGGCTACCCAGCGCTGGCCCAGTTCATGGCCGCAACGCACCCGGCGTACAACCTCATGAAGATGCCCGGGAGCAGCGGTGTCCTCACCGTGCACGGGGATACCGGTGACGCTCTGCGGGTGCTCAAGCTCGTCTTCAGGACAGCAACGTCGGCACGGCCTGCCGACTTGGGGGCCCCCGAGCCCAAGGAGGCTGCGCCCGCCAAGAAGAAGCAGTTGTTCACCCAAGACAAGGCAGAAACCAAGCAGGTACCCGTCGATGAAGACGGGTCCACCAGCGCCACTTTCACCATAGGCGCCCACCTCAAACCCAAGTAGGAGGAGGCCCTGGTCGTGTTCCTGCACGCAAACAAGAAGGTATTCGCTTGGGAGCCGGACCAGTTGGCAGGGATCCCCAGGAGCGTAATCGAGCATCACCTCAACGTGTGCCCCAACGTGCGCCCTGTGAAGCAGAAGGCCAGGCGGCAGTCCACAGAAAAGCAGGCCTTCATCGTCCAAGAGACCCGCAAATTAGAGGCCGCTGGGGTCATTCGCGAGGTCCGGTACCCAGATTGATTGGCCAACCCTGTTGTTGTGCCGAAGAAGGGAGGGAAGGAATGCATGTGTGTCGACTTCACCAACCTCAACAAAGAGTGCCTGCAAGATCTGTTCCCGCTCCCCCGATCGACCAGATTGTTGATTCCACTGCGGAATGCGACCTGTTGTGCTTCCTGGATGCCTTCTCTGGGTATCACCAGATCAAGATGGCGGTGGAAGACGTCGAGAAGACGGCCTTCCTAACCCCGTGCAGGGTGTACTGCTACACCTGCATGCCATTCGGGCTGCGTAATGCAGGGGCGACCTTTCAGCGGCTGATGCATATCACCTTGGGCCCACAGCTCGGGAAGAATGTTGAAGCTTACGTCGATGACATCGTGGTAAAATCTCGGGAGGCCAGGACCTTGATACAAGACCTGGAGGAAACCTTCGCGAGCCTCAACGCAGTGAACCTACGGCTCAACCCAGAGAAGTGTGTGTTCGGAGTCCCCTCGGGCAAGCTCTTGGGTTTCCTCGTGTCCCACCGAGGCATCGAGGCTAACCCGGAGAAGGTCAAGGCGGTGGAAGACATGAGCCCGCCAAAGACCCTCAGAGAAATGCAGAAGCTCACGGGGCGCGTGACCGCGCTAGGGCGCTTCATCTCCAAGTTGGGGGAATGAGCCCTGCCCTTCTTCCAGCTAATGAAGAAAAATGGGCCCTTCGAGTGGACTGAAGAGGCCGACAAGGCGTTCCAGGATCTCAAGAGATACCTGACCAGCCCACCGGTCATGGTGGCCCCGCGCCCTCAGGAGCGCCTGGTGCTCTTCCTCGCCGCCACTCCCTACTCCGCCAGCGCAGCCTTGGTAGCAGTCAGAGAGGAGCGCCGGATCAAAACCATGGTAGCAGCCCAGGATAAGGCAGAACATGGACAAGGAAGGCCCACAGAAACCGCCATCACGGCTAAGGAGGATCAGCCGCCGCAGAGGGGCGCACCAGAGGCGGAAGAGGCCCCTCTTCCAGATGGCCAGTCTCAGGAGGCCCCATTGCCTCAAGAGGCGCCACAATCTCCGAAGGGAGCCACCAGCACTGACGCACTTTGTTAGCACAGTGCTGCAGGATGCAAGAGCACGGTATCCCATGCCTCAAAAACTCCTCCTCGCGCTACTGGTGGCTTCGCGCAAACTGCGGCATTATTTTCAGGGTCACCCCATCAAGGTCGTCTCATCATACCCCCTGGAGAGGATGCTCAGGAGCCCCAATTCAGGTGGGAGGGTCACTGAGTGGAACATAGAGCTGCAAGCGTTTCAGCTCGAATTCAGCACGACCAGAGTCATCAAGGGAGTAGCGTTGGCAGATTTTGTGGCAGAATGGACAGAGGCACCAGGCCTCAAGGCCCACGAGGATCGGTCCCTGTCCCCAGGAAGCGAGGCGCCAAAAGGCTGGGTCATGTACTTCGATGGGGCATTCTCCAGACACGGCGCAGGGGCTGGGGCAGTGCTTATATCGCCCACCCAAGACAAGCTCTATTACGCCGTGCATCTTTGTTTCCAGCGAGGCGAAAAGGTCTCCAACAACATAGCGGAGTATGAAGGTTTAATAGCGGGCATGAAGGCCGCAGCTGCCCTGGGGGTGAAACGCCTCACCATCAAGGGCGATTCGCAACTCCTTGTCAATTTCTCCAACAAGGTGTACGAGCCGAAGGATGAGCACATGGAGGCCTACCTTGCAGAGGTCCGCAGGATGGAGAAGCAGTTCTGGGGGTTGGAGTTGCAGCATTTGCCCTGTGGCACCAATCAGGAAGCCGATGACATCGCCCAACGCACGTCCAGGCGGTTACCTCAGGAGCCTGGCGTTTTTGAGGAGCGGCTCTTCAAGCCTTCAGCCTTACCGTCATTATCAAACACGGCTCAGCCCAGGGAGGAGCTCCCTCAACCACCTGCCTCAGGAGCTCCGCCTTGTGGCCCGGCCTCGAGAGCACACCTGCTCCTGATGATGGAACCTCAGGAGGGATGTTGGATCGCGGAGCTCCGGAGCTACCTAACGCAAGGGACCCTGCCGAAGAAGGAGGAGGAAGCAGAGCGAGTGGCGCGCCAGGCCACGACATACTGCATCAAAGATGGAGAGCTCTACCGGAAGCGACCAAACGATGTATCCCTGCGCTGCATCTCCAGGGAGCAAGGGAAGGAACTACTGGAAGATATACACGGCGGAGACTGCGGACATCATTCGTCATCACAGACCCTCGTTGGCAAGGCGTTCCGCAATGGGTTTTACTAGCCCACCGCGCTCAATGACGCCGTTGAACTAGTGAAGGCTTGTGAGGCCTGCCAGTTCCACGCCAAGCAGATCCATCAGCCGGCAAGGGGCTTGCAGACTATCCCCCTTTCGTGGCCATTCGCAGTCTGGGGGCTCGACATCTTGGGTCCGTTTACTCAGGCGCCAGGGGGCTACCGCTACCTTTACATTGCCGTGGACAAGTTCACCAAGTGGGCTGAAGTGGAGGCTGTCCGCACCATTCCTATGGGTTCCGCAGTCAAGTTCATCAAGGGCATCGTGAGCCGGTTCGGGGTGCCGAATCGCATCATCATGGACAACGGTTTGCAGTTCACCAGTACCTCTTCAAAACATACTTTGCTAACCTTGGAACGCAGATATGCTACGCTTTAGTGGCGCACCCTCGAAGCAACGGCCAGACCGAGCGAGCCAACACGGAAGTCCCGAGGGGCCTCAAGACCAGGACGTTCAAGAAGAAGTTGGAGGCTTGCGGCAGAGGTTGGTACGACGAACTGCAGTCCGTGCTGTGGTCCATCCGCACCACCGCGACCAAGCCGACTGGAGAGACCCTGTTCTTCCTGGTCTACGGAGCAGAAGTAGTCCTCCCTCATGAGGTCAGACGTCGCTCTGCATGGATCCTGGCGTTCGGCGAGGCGCAACAGGACGCCATGCGGGGACGGACCTCGTGCTGGGGGAGGAGCGTCGCCGAGAAGCCGCGCTGCGAGCGGCGAGGTACCAACAAGCACTGCAGCGATATCACTGCCGCAACATCCGCCCCAGGACGCTTGAGGTTGGAGACCTCGTGCTCAGGCGGGTTCTCTCCAGGGAGGGATTGCACAAGCTCTCTCCCATGTGGGAGGGGCCGTTCAAGGTTGTTCATGTTTCCAGGCCCGGTTCCGTGCGCTTGGAGACTCAAGAGGGAGTGCCGGTCGAGAATGCATGGAACATCCAGCACCTCCGGAGGTTCTACCCCTGAAAAGGCCCGGAGCCTGTGAAGCAAGGCGAGTGCCTGTGAAGCTATCGTGTTTTGGAAAAGGCCCGGAGCCTGTGAAGAAAGGCGAGTGCCTGTGAAGCTATCACGTTTTGGAAAAGGCCCGGAGCCTGTGAAGCAAGGCGAGTGCCTGTGAAGCTATCGCGTTTTGGAAAAGGCCCGGAGCCTGTGAAGCAAGGCGAGTGCCTGTGAAGCTATC
>NC_041386.1:40448904-40475644 GCF_002162155.2 Triticum dicoccoides | reverse complement strand
TATCGCATTTTGGAAAAGGCCCGGAGCCTGTGACGCAAGGCGAGTGCCTGTGAAGCTATCGCATTTTGGAAAAGGCCCGGAGCCAGTGAAGCAAGGCGAGTGCCTGTGAAGCTATCGCGTTTTGGAAAAGGCCCGGAGCCTGTGAAGCAAGGCGAGTGCCTGTGAAGCTATCGCGTTTGGAAAAGGCCCGGAGCCTATGAGGCAAGGCGAGTGCCTGTGAAGCTATCGCGTTTTGGAAAAGCCCAAGAGCTTGTGAAGAAGGCCAACGCCTGTGAAGCTCGCCGCCCGTGACACTCTCACGTAATAATGAGTTGGGGCTGTACACGCCCCGAAGTCTCAGGAGCGCCGGCCTCAAGCCCTGGGGCTCCCTCCCACGCCCAGTGGCAGCACTTAGCTCCGCGCTGGTGAGAAGACGTCGAAGACTAGACTAGGTGCCGGACGCGGCTTTTCATTTGCTTTCCGCAGTTGGCTTGTTCCTCTTCGTTTGGAGTTTTATTGAAGTTGTTGCCGTCTTTGGCTTGCGGTTCTTCGACTTTTTGCTCTCCTGCCTCGGTTTCTCTTGTGCAAGGCCTCGTGAGGGGGAGAGCCGAGCGCCCTCACGAGTGTTCCTATCCTAGTCACTCAAAGAATTCGCGACCTAGGCCCCTTACAGGAGCACCCTCCAGTCCGTGCCCCACGGGCACCGCGACACAAACAAAGGGCCTGGGTCGGTCGCCCCCCACGGCCGGGGCCGAGAACTATCCACGCTCGGGCACATAGCCGGAAGGTACGGCAACGAAAGCAAAATGATGATTAACAAGCAATAACCCAAACACACCCCCGCGGGGCTCCGCACTATTGTCTTTGTTACGCGGGAAAAAGGGAAAAGGAAGAACAAATCCGGCGCGGCTCGCCTCACACCGGCCCGCAGGGAAGGCCCGAGCTGCCTCCGGAGCTCAGGCGGATTCCCTCTCACGCTTCACCAGGGTGCGGCGGCGGGCGGACACGTTGCCACCCCCCAAGCAGATACGACGACGTGGAGGCTGATCGCGGCCACCGCTAGAGGAGTCGCCGCCTGAAGAAGAACCGGAGAAGCTTGGGGAACCCCGAATGCCGCCAGCCGTGCGAGCGCTACTCTCTCCATCATCACCGAAGCTGGGTTCCCAGCCGCGGTCGTCACCCTTGGGGCAACACCCCGCGTGGCGACCATCTTCCCCAAACACCCTCACGTAGAGGGCGGCGTTGCCGTCGAACTTGAAGTGTAGGGTGCACCGACGGCTCAGGCCATGCGCGCGGGCAAACGTCTGCCAACCGCGGGCCAGGGACAGGCTCCCGGCCGCGGAGACCTCCAGAGAGACCCATGAGGCCCGACTGCAGCAGCCATCGGCCTGGAGCCAGAGGCCGCCCGGGGCGCCGGCCGGGAGCTCGCCGAGGAGGAAGCGAGGAAGCGGAAGCCGGGTGCTAGCCGGCTCCGCCGACCACACGATGAACTCCGGCAGCACTTCAGCAGCACGAACGCGCGGCCTGGGGGGCGTGCAGCCGGAGCGCGCCCCCGGCTGCAGCAATCCGCCCGTCGCCGTGCTGAAAATCGCCTCCACGGCCGCGGGGAGCCACCGTGGTGGCCACAGGATGCTTGCGAGGGCGCCCTCGGCCGTGCTTGGGTGGGGGAGAGGCGGGCTCAACCCGACAAGCCTTCCCCTTCTCGGTGGCTGAGAACCTCCTCGACGGGGCCATGAGGAAAAAGGAGATGCAAGGGGGGATGAACTAGAAGGGCGTGCGCCGGTCCATACTTATGCCTGGCGATGGCCAACCAACGGCTCCCACGATCGCAGGTAATTATGACCCGCTTTGCATGCAGGGACTTGTCCAATCCGTGCAGTTGCCGAGGCGCATTGGGGAAGTGGAGACGCCCACGTAAAATCAACCACCACGCGGCGCCCAAGGCCGCAGGCTGTTAGGGCCCGCGGCACTTCGCTCTTGCCCTTCCGCCTCCCTGCATGGCCAAGTCCAGGCGCGCCTTGGGCCCGGGGGCTACTGTCAGCGTTTTGGGAACGGGGGTCCCTAGACTTGCCTGCCTGCGGCCTGCGGCGTGGCTCAAAGGGGGGCCCAGCACGGCCCATCTTCACCAACGCAAACTCAAGACCCTCGCGAGGGGCCAAGCCTCGCGGGATGGATGACATGGAGCTTCCTCAGGCTCGGCCTCGTCAGGCTGGCTCACGAGGAGGCGGAGAGATCAAGGCGGGGTACCTCGCGAGGTGCCCGTGACACAAGCCATGACGACTCAGGGCGCCAGGCGGGTGCCAGCCCGCGCAGCGTCCTCCTTTCCTCTTTGGTGCAAAGGGGGCAAGCGCAGCCGCGGAGTACCGAGACATCAGGCAAAGGTTGCCATTTTGGTGCAACGAGACCAAGACCAGGAGTACTATGAGACGGAGGTCACCATGGGGATCAAGACGGTGTCATCACCAGAGCTTTGCGCAGACGAAGACTACTTTTGTCAGGATAGTTGATACTTGTTGTCCCCCATCAAATTAGCCCGCCATTGTTGGCTCCCTTCCCTCTCAATATTTGGGGAGAGGACCAGGGCCACTATAAATAGGACCGGCCACCCACGTAGCAAAATGTTCGGCTCAGTCTCCTCCAAGGGCTGGACAAGTAGAGAGGTGGTAAGCAGAGAGAGAGAGAGGGAGATAGAGAAAGGTGGCTGAACTCCTCCCAGCAGTTCATCGCCCCAGCCAAGTACAGACCCTCGCGAGGCTGTTCTCCCTTGTATTGTTCATCATCACCAGCCCAAGAGGCAATCCACACACCACACACTGGAGTAGGGTATTACACCACAACGGTGGCCCGAACCAGTATAAACCCCGTGTCCCTTGTGTTGTTCTTTTCATGGCTTTGATCCTAGCGTGGTGGAGGGGTGCGGGAAGGTAGGAGGCGAAATCTCCACGCGCACCCCAATATTTGAACCTCAAGGGTTTGCCGGAACCCGAAATCCGACACTAGTTTATTTTCTTTTCCGGCATTCTTCTTGTGTGCTTGAAAAACCTTAAGAAAAACAAAAAAATAGTTGTAGCTTTTAGCTAGTTTATTTTCATTGCTTGTAGTAGTAGTAATTAAAAAGAAAACCCAAAAAGATTTCTCGTTCTTCTTTTGCTTGTTGGGAGCTTTCCCGTGTAATTAGTTTTGTTTCTTTTATTTTCTTTGGGGGTCAAGAGGAGAAGACCATGATGAAAATGTTGAGTGGCTCTCATATGCATTATTTTTGATCTAACAAAGAGCCCATATTACATTGTCTTCTCCCTTGTATTGAATGCTTGTAGATTCCAGCTTAGTCCAATGCTTGTAGATTCCAGTTCGGTTGTGCAACTGAAAGGCAATAATGACGATATATGATGAACTGATTGAGATGAGAGAAGCTGGTATGAACTCAACCTCTCTTGTTTTTGTAAATATGATTAGTTCATCATTCCTGATTCAGCCTATTATGAATGAAACATGTTTGCAATGACAATTAGAGATTATAGTTGCTCATGCCATGCTTAATTTGCTAGGAGTTTATAATGGTTTACCTTGTGTGCCAACATGCTATTAAAATGGTTGTGATGTGGTATGATAGGGTGCTATCCTCCTTTGAACGATTCGAGTGGCTTGACTTGGCACATGTTCACGCATGTAGTTGAAACAAAATCAACATAGCCTCCATGATATTTATGTTCATGGTGAATTATATCCAACTCATGCTTGCATTCAGTGTTGATTAATTTTAATGCATGTTCATGACTGTTGTCGCTCTCTAGCTGGTCGCTTCCCAGTCTCTTTCTAGCCTTCACTTGTACTAAGCGGGAATACTGCTTGTGCATCCACTTCCATAAACCCCCAAAGTTATTCCATATGAGTCCACCATACCTTCCTATATGCGGTATCTACCTGCCGTTCCAAGTAAATTTGTATGTGCCAAACTCTAAACCTTCAAATGAAATTCTGTTTTGTATGCTCGAATAGCTCATGTATCAACTAGGGTTGTCTATATCTTTTTGCTAGGCGGGTTATTCTCAAGAGGAGGGGACTCCGCTCCTCACGAGAAAATGGCTGGTAACCGGGATGCCCAGTCCCATGCTCTAATTAAATCAAAATAATTGCAAATAAACTCCCTAAGGTTTGTTGTTAGTTGGAGGCACCCGTTGTTTAGGACAAGCCATGGATTGATGTTTGTTGGTGGTAGGGGGAGTATAAACTTTACCATTCTGCTTGGGAACCGCCTATAATGTGTGTAGCATGGAAGATATCGAGATCTCTCGGTTGTTATGTTGACAATGAAAGTATACCACACAAAATATTATTCATCTCTATTTCAAAATCGAGCTCTGGCACCTCTACAAATCCCTGCTTCCCTCTGTGAAGGGCCTATCTATTTACTTTTATGTTGAGTCATCATCCTCTTATTAAAAAGCACCGGTTGGAGAGCACCGCTATCATTTGCATGCATTACTATTAGCTTACATTGAGTATGACTGTGACTGGATCTCTTTTACCATGAATGACAATGTTTAGTCAGTCCTTGATCATCAGAGGTGCTCTGCATTTATGTTTTGCGGTCTCAGAAAGGGATAGCGAGATACCATCTTCTTATATCATGTTATGATTGTTTTGAGAAAGTGTTGTCATCCGAGATTTACTATTATTGCTCGCTAGTTGATTATGTCATTGATATGAGTAAACATGAGACCTAAATGTTATTGTGAATATGGTTAGATCATAATCTTTGCTGAAAACTTGAATGCTGGCTTTACATATTTACAACAACAAGAGCAAACAGAGTTTGTAAAAGTTTTTCTTTATCACTTTCAGTTTATCAAATGAATTGCTTGAGGACAAGCAAAGGTTTAAGCTTGGGGGAGTTGATACGTATCCATCGTATCTACTTTCCAAACAATTTTGCCTTTGTATTGGACTCTAACTTGCATAATTTGAATGGAACTAACCCGGACTGACGCTGTTTTCGGCAGAATTGCCATGGTGTTATTTTTGTGCAGAAATAAAAGTTCTCGGAATGACCTAAAAATCAACAGAGAATATTTTTTTGAATATATAGAAAATACTAGCGAAAGAATCAAGGACAGGGGGCCACACCCTGTCCATGAGGGTGGGGGCGCGCCTACCCCCTAGGCACGCCCCCTGCCTTGTGGGCCGCCTGATGCTCCACCGACCTCAACTCCAACTCTATATATTCACGTTCGGGGAGAAAAAAATCAAAGAGAAGGATTCATTGCGTTTTACGATACGGAGCCACCGCCAAGCCCTAATCTCTCTCGGCAGGGCTGATCTAGAGTCCGTTCGGGGCTCCGGAGAGGGGAATCCGTCGCCATCGTCATCATCAACCTTCCTCCATCATCAATTTAATGATGCTCACCACCGTGCATGAGTAATTCCATCGTAGGCTTGCTGGACGGTGATGGGTTGGATGAGATTTATCATGTAATCAAATTAGTTTTGTTAGGGTTTGATCCCTAGTATCCATTACGTTCTGAGATTGATGTTGCTATGACTTTGCTATGCTTAATGCTTGTCACTAGGGCCCGAGTGCCATGATTTTAGACTTGAACCTATTATGTTTTCATGAATATATGTGAGTTCTTGATCCTATCCTGCAAGTCCATAGTCACCTATTATGTGTTATGATCCGTTAACCCCAAAGTGACAATAATCGGGATACTTACTGGTGATGACCGTAGTTTGAGGAGTTCATGTATTCACTAAGTGTTAATGTTTTGGTCTGGTACTCTATTAAAAGGAGGCCTTAATATCCCTTAGTTTCCAATAGGACCCCGATGCCACGGGAGGGTAGGATAAAAGATGGCATGCAAGTTCTTTTCCATAAGCACGTATGACTATATTTAGAATACATGCCTACATTACATTGATGAACTGGAGCTAGTTCTGTGTCACCCTATATTATAACTGTTGCATAAGGAATCGCATCCGACATAATTATCCATCACTGATCCAATGCCTACGAGCTTTTCACATATTGATCTTTACTTAGTTACTTTTCCGTTGCCACTGTTACAATCACTACAAAACCAGAACTATTACTGTCACTTTTGCCACTGTTACCATTACTTCCATATTACTTTGCTACTAAATACTTTGTTGCAGATATTAAGTCTTTTAGGTGCGGTTGAGTTGACAACTCAACTATTAATACTTGAGAATATTCTTTGGCTCCCCTTGTGTTGAATCAATAAACTTGGGTTGAATACTCTACCCTCGAAAACTATTGCGATCCCCTATACTTGTGGGTTATCAATGAGATACATGGCATTGGTGAAAGGATCTCCGATGATCTCCTCCCCAGCACCCTCATCGCCGGCCTCAACGAGCAGTTCTCCAACGCGGAGTCCAACCACACGCTCATCCCCGACCCGACCTTCCCAAGGGTCGCTGCATCCTCAAGTTGGAGGAACGCTGCATGAAGAAGATGAAGGTGCGGGCCGCCCCTACCAGTTTGTCTCGGGCTGCCTCACAGTAGCATCCACAGCGCACGCCGCCATGGGCCTTCGGCCACAACCCGCGGACCGGGGTGTCCCATCCATCACTACAAATACACTTCCGTGATGATACGTGTTTGTCACAGTAGGTCGCATTTTTTGTCATGCATGTACATCCATGACAAATTTATGACAGAATCAAGATAGTCATACCTGTGCTGTCGTAGAAGTGTTCCATGACATTACCAAAATTATCATCACGGAAGTGTCCACTTCCATGACGATAAATCGCGCATCACAGAAGTGCTTTCGTCAAGCGTGACCGACACGTGGCATCCACCGTAACGGAACACCGTTAAGCTATCGGGTCGGGTTTTGGATCCGATAACCCATTAACAGCCCCGACCAATGGGGATTTTCCATGTGTAAAATCATCATTGGCTAGAGGAAACACGTGTCGGCTCATCGTCGGGACAAATGTCATCCACTCATTGGACAGAAGGAGCCTATGATACGTTGACAAGTGGCATGACCCAATAGAGGCCCATTCCTGTGAAAAGGCCGACCCGTTTGACTTGGTCAAAAGGTGGCAGGTCGGCCCATGGAAAGCCTATTAATGGCCTACTCGCATATAGCCCATTTACAGCCCGCTAACCCAAGGCCCGTTATGCCCTATCCGAATTAGGCCCAGTAGCGTCATCTGGGCCATCCAATATGATTCCATCCCATTTTCACTTCTGGCCCATGTATGGCCCATGACGTCTTTTGGCCCATATGAGGCCCTATGTAACTCTTGGCCTATTAACGGCCCGTGGTGAAACTGGCCCGTAATGAACAGTGTATCACTTTACACCCATTAACGGCCCGTGATGAAACTGGCCCGTAATGAATAGTGTATCACTTTATACCCATTAACAGCCCGTTATTCCATTGGGCCGTCTCCAGCCCATGTTATATTTCGGCCTTCTCAGAGCCCATTTATTCTTGGGCTCATTTCCAGCATTCGTTTACTTACGGCCCGTTACTGTCATTTTCTTGGAGACCACTTCAGAAGAGCTCAAGAAACAATATCCTGGGTACCCATAATGCTGGTAAGATGCTTAGAAAGCTTATTAACTTTCTCTTGTTTGGCGCTTAAGTCCTTCGGCGCTTGCTGTTGCACCAGAAAGTATGCATCTGAATTCTGCAGGGACTTCCTCAGTCCTTTGGCTTCCTGTCGCATAACATCTGATCGATGTCTTTCAACTTGAAGTTGAGACTCAAGAAGCTGAACTGATTCAGGCAATGAGTTCGAAGAGCTGGTGCCAGCAGTGGTAGCCAGTAACTCGAACACTACATCAAGACAGGACTTTGGGGTTGTCTCAGTGTCTTCAATATAGCTTTTATCATCTTTCTTGGAGACCAACAGGGATGTCTCACTATCTTGAACCTTATCTGCATTACTTCCTTTACCATTGCATAACAGGGTACTCTTCTCCAATATTTTATCCGCGTTCTAAAAGAGAAACAAACAAACACATCTCAGGTTTACAATGTAGTATATGAAACTCATTTTGGTAAACTAGTTCAGTAGTAAGGTGGACAGGATAACAGCATGAAACAAACATATATCTATGTAGTATGGTCACTGTATGGTCTATATCATTCTTGTTTATGTTGCCAAATCAAGATAGATACAGTTCAAATCATATCTATTTAAGACAAAGAAGCATAGACAGAATATAAGTGTGGGAAACTACACAACAATAACAACACTTGTAATGTGCATGGCATGAGAACATAACTGTTTATTCAATTGAAACTGAAATCAACATAGAGCAAGTTACAACAGCAAACAGCCAAACACGTTGAAGAAACGGGTTTAAAACATACCTGTTGCGCCATTGGAGTTTCAATTGCATCCTTCAAATTTGAAATTAGTTGGTAGCAGTAAATACAGTGATGCAAGAGCAAAGTAGTATGAACCATAGCTACGGAACCTGACCTAAGAACAATTCTTCTTCCGCTTTAAGCGTTGACTTCGGGTTCGGAGTGGTGGTCCTTGTGATTTGGGCACTGCAGTTGCCTTACTAACTGCTCATGTTTGGGTGCTCTGTGGTGGAGACAGTGCTGTGTCAACGGGAACTAGGTGTCTATCTGCTGGGGTTGGGGTTAGAAGGGGTGTAGCTGGTTCTCTGTCCAACTGGGTAGGGGTACAATCTGCATGAGTGTGGGTTATGTGTGGTGGGGCTTGTTCTTGGGCAAGTACAACCGTGGTTCTATCTGCATCGACAGGTAGCACGATCCTTTCTGAAGACCGTGTTTTTACTCCCACAGATACTGCCATCACTCCCTCCAATTGAAATGGCTGATAAACAAGAAAAGTAATTGAATGTACATACATTGTAAGATAGACAGGTGCAATGGATAGCAGGGAAGAAAACAGGGCATGAAATAATTCACATTTATGTTGTCTAAGCAAACAGAATAGAAGGACATAATTTCACATATATGATGGCTAATTAAACATGATAGCATGACACAATTTCACATGTATGATGGCTAACTAAACATGATAGAATGACATACTTTAAAATATGATGACTATGTAAACAGGATGACATGATATAACTATACGATGTGTCTATTAAAGTGGTTGGCATGCCATAAATCACAAACATGCCGTCAATGGAAACATGATGGCATGATATTATTCACGGATAGAATGACATAATTTAAATATGATGACTATGTAAACAGGATGAGATGATATAACTATATTATGTCTTTAGAAAATGGTGGCATGCCATAATTCAGATACATGCTATCTATGTAAACATAATGTCATGACATAATTCAAATATATGATTTATATACTAAGGAAGTGAGCAGAGGGCAATCACATATATGATGTGTCAACTAAGGAGATGGCATTCAATATTGTAAAAACTAAGCATTGCAATACAACATATGCATTATATGAGTAATATAACCTTGCCAAGTTTGAGCATACACCTCAGAGGGATAATAGGACTGGTCATTTGCCTCTGAATCCTCCTCTGAAGAGCTATCTGTAACCAGCAAGATATCTGCTTCAGTAGGTAGCATTATCTACTCTGAAGACCTTGTTTTACTCCAGATTTCTCCATCCCCAATTCAAATGGCTGATGCACAGGAAGAACAGTTGAATATACAAACATTGTCGACAAAAGCAATGAGAAATACAAAAAAAGGACGGCATGATATAAATCACATACATGACGCTTGCCTAAACAGCATGGCATTGCATAATTCACATACGTAATGCCTTGCAACAAGATAACATTGCATAATTCACATATATAATGTCTTGCAACAAGATGGCATTGCATAATTCACATATATGGTAATTAGACACTAAACAGGTGGCATTCACACAAAGCATGTCTAAACTAAGCAAATGACATAGCAATGCAAGGTACCATACGCACGGTATGAGCAACATAACCCTGCCAAGTTAGGGCATGCACCTTGGGGGGGGATATGACTGGTTATCTGTCTCTGAATCCTCCTCTAAGGAGCTATCGGTAACCAGCAAGACATGCACTTCGTCAGATAGCATTGTCTGCTCTGAAGACCTTGTTTCCACTCCAGATTTTTCCATGACCGTGCCAAATGGCTGATGCACAGGAAGAGTAATTGAATGTACTAAAATAGTTGACAAATTTAACACGTAATAAAAAAATGATGGCATGATATAATTCACATATAAGATTACTCGCTAACCAAGGTGGCATTGCAAAATTCACATATATGATGCCTGGCTAGACAAGATGGCATTGCATGATTCACATATACGATAAAGAAACTAAATAGATGGCATTGACACAAAGCATGTCTAAACTAAGCAGATGACATCTTTAATGTATACAGTAAGCAATGCAAGGCACCATATGCATGATATTACCAACATCAGCATGCCAAGTTAGAGCGAAGACCTCATGGGGTAAATAGGAGTGGTCTTCTCCTTCTGAATCCCCCTCATAATAGTTATCTTCCTCTTGATTACGATCCGAAATGGGTGGAGGGGGGCTGCCTTTGCGCCCACCATGAAACAACGTCTGCATGAAATTTTATTGCCACGCAAGGCTCGTCTCTTTTGCTCTACATGATCAGTTCCATTGTGTACAATAACTGGCATGCATAGGAATAAAACATAGTGAGATTATGTAAGGAGTGCATGCACAAATCCAGAGTGATGGTAGCAAACTGTGGATAGACCCAAAACCAAGGATAGCAGGCAGATAATAGCTTTAGTTAAAAAATACAGATAATGGCTCCTTTAATGTTTGTTTGCACCCAACATGAAACTCATAGTAGACACCAGAGATTAACCAGATAGTAGACAGATAGTACTGATTGCTGCCCCTATATGTACCCCACAACCATTTAAAACTCAAGTTTCAGCATTAGTTTGGACCTGACTTGGAGTCTAATAGGTGAACACGATGATAATGTAGCATGTCATCATATTAAGCGATGCATAACGTAAGCAGACACGGAAGAGTGCGACCTCTCTTGTGGACCCGTGTAGTCCTCAAGGTCATCTGCTCAGTTGATGATGGTAATGCAGTTGCCATGGCTGCCGGCGGTGGGGAAGAAGATCTGAGGTGGCGAAATACAGTCTGGAGAGCGGGTCCCTGCTGTGGTGAACCCTCCCATCATTGGAGCAGCTGAGCTGGGGCGAAACACTGCGCCGCAGGAGCAGGACAAACCACACAACGTTTTCTTTGACACATATCTGTAACAGAAGTAATTGAGTAAGGGATTGTTTGAATTTGAGGATTCTAACAATGCAGGGATAGAAAATAGACAGGAATAGGATGGGAATGCATGTGCAAAATAGAGAATTTAAAAACACAGGATTTCTGCCAATCTGGGTGTTTGATTCACAACAATTGGAAGATCACAGGATGCAAAAAAGTATGGTGAGATTAAGTCAAACCACAAGAAAATGTACGGTTATAATGCTATTATGCTACTATCTCTTAGTCTTGTGCTTGATGAATAGGAATATGAAAAGGAGGAGAAGTGGAAATTAGAATTCCTATAGTTTTTCTTTCAAGGAGACACTAAAGGAACAAATCCTACAGTTTTCCTTTGCTCCATTCCTTTGCACCAAATTCATCAAAAGTAGTACCATAGGAAACTTTCCAATTCTTATGTTTTTCATTCACTTTTCCTTTCAAGAACTGGCGATTCTAGTAGGCAGGCTTGAGCAAGGAAAATCCTACACTAAAAAATGTTTTTGTGCTACTTCTATTACTTTGGACCCAGGCCACTGCCATACTAGCTCAACTCCCAGGCCCATCGATAAATGCACAGCTCAAACGCGTAGAGATAGATAATGATGGCATTCAAGAGAGTCCATCATGGATAGCTAAGTTGCCTGGTACCTCATTGCTTGTCATATAGTAGGATAAAATAATCGTATTTCCCGTTACTACGAGTGCTCAGTGGACAATATATATAACATGTAGAGTAAAAAAGAGATGCAACAAGTGTACAACCTCTTTGGCGAAGCCATGTCGATCTCAGCGTGATTGGGTTGGTTGGTGAGGATGCTCCGGATGACTTGGCTGTCTGAGGAGGGGAAGAAGATCTTAGGCGTCTGGAGATGGAGCCCGAGGTACTGCTCCGCTGTGATGGAGGGTTTCGTCGTTGGAGCAGCTCCGGTGAGTTGTATGGCGCCGAGGCTGAAGCAGGACAAGAGAGACAACGAACAACGTTAACCTGAGTGGAATTCTAATAGAATCTCCAATACATGACGTAAAATACATAACCACAAAGTGCTAGATGTAAAATACATCATCCGCTCATCTCTGAACTTAACTGTCGAAACTGAATTTAACTGTCGAAACTGAACGTAACTGTTGAAACTGAACTTAACTGTCGAAACTGAATTTTGTTGTCGAAACTAAATTTTGCTGTCGAAACTGAACGCACTAGCAAGGTCAGGCTACACGTCGGTCGACTGACTTTTTCATCTCTGGTTAGTCGATTTTGCAGCCGTTGGATATGAAATCAAGGGCCTTTGGTTCATCTTCAACCTCCACCCCCTGAGCCGGCCAAACAGTAGCCCCCCGCCGCCCGCGGCCGGCGGTGCGCCACCCGCCCGCCCTGAAAACACTCCCCACCACCGGTCCGCCACCACCCCGGCCATCCCTCTAGGCCCCCCCGTGCTGAGCTTTTTCTCCAGCGATCCCCGCGCCATCGCCCCGCCAATGCCCCGCCACCGCCGATGACCATCGCCCCCATCCTGAACCCTAAGATAGATAGTGGGGTACCTCTCCGGGGAGCCCCCCTCCCTGCTGCGGCTGGTTCTTCCTTCACCCCGGCGGCATCGGTGTGAAGTGTAGCAAAATCGGAGCAGCATCGCATGCAAGAGCAAGAGCGAGACTAGCAGCGCGAGCAAGAGCAATAGCAAGAGCAGACCAGTCAGGGGACCGAGAGCAAGAGCAGAGCAGCAGCGCGAGCGAGAGCTAAAGCAGCAGCAGGTCCTACTGATGTGGACGTCGCTGCCGAGGGAGTGACGCCGTGGAGGAAGTGGCCGGCGACGCTGCCGTGGATGGAGCCGCGCCGTGTCTGCTCGGGACCGAGCACCGACAGCACCATGAGATCGAATCAAGAAGAAAATGCGGCGATTAGTGTACAACCTCTTTGGTGGCGCCGATTAGGCCGCAACTTCATCTGAGGAAACGGTGATGATGATGCTCTTTTGGTGGTGCAGGTGAAGACGACAGTGTGGGAATGGAGGTAGCGTGAAAGACGAGGGGAACATCGGGGCAGCTCCTTGGAGGTGGAGGACGGGGTGGCTGAGCCGGCGGGACGATGAGATCGACGACGGATCCTCATCCGGTACGGTGGATGAGGGACGTTGAGGTGTTGCTGTGGACGACGTCATTGGGAAGAGGCTCTGGCTGGGTGGCGGACGGAGCAGGGTGTGGGGTTTTGTCGCGGGTTTTTGCGGCCTCGGTGTACGAATGGGTGGGCGGATGGGATGGCAGTGGGGAACCATGGCTTAGAGACGCGCTTGTCCGAAATGTGGGATAAGTTACGAAAGTACCACCACCGATTTGAGGCGGTTCTTTCGGTTCAGGGGTACCACGGGCATTTCGCGTGTCGAGATTTCACAGGAGGTGGGAGTTTTCGCGCGCGTTGTAATTTCGGAATAGCAAGGTGCGGGTTGAGATGGAGGGAGTTGTCGGACCACAACGAGACAAAGATATATCTTAAATATTTCGGGCTAACATGGCACAGGTTGAAGAGGTGGGAGTTTCGCAGCACGATAGACAGAGACATTGGCTTGAATTTTCGGCATAACAAGGCGCGGCTTAAAATTTCGGAAGAACAAGCTTAACGTGTACCCAAAAAAGACAATTTGCACCTCAACACGCACAACACACACACAAACACCATTTAGACTAGAGTAAGGTACACATGCATTGCACGCATGAGATTTGGCAACCAAATTATGAATAAATACCACATTATAGCATGCAAGCTTTGAGTCATATATGCATGATGTAGATGTTCGTTTAATTCTTATAGTCCATTTCATTCAAAATCATCTAGTTTTTATAAGAAAGCTAATCTATTTTAAGATTCATGGAATTGTGCGTCGTAAGACATAAAGTAAAAACAAATAATGGCAAATCATGTAGAAAAACATTTGGGCAATTCTGATACGGAAGATTCTAGAACAAATAAGAAGTGCTTGTGTTTTGATGTTTGTGCATTATGCTTAAGTTCAACCATGGAGTCTTCTAGATTATACATGTGGCGAAATATGGTGGAATCTAGATGATATCCAACGGCCAGTAGTGCTCAAATTTTCCATCTTTGGACCATCGGATTCGCCTCATCCAACGACCATCTTTCAAAGTTAAAGTTACCCACACACAATATAAAAAAATATAATATAATATATATAGGGGTATAGATATCGATATGTGATGCAAAAGCTACCCATCATCTCCAATTAGAATAGTGCGTCCATGCACGGATGCGACGTGGCCAAATGATGTCTGCCATCCGTATCTCAAATTCGAATCAGTCTGACCTTGTTCAATGTGTATACGTTACAACATGCTTGTTTCCGAACCACACCGCGCAGATCTCCGTTATATTCATGCATGCATGGGTTTCAAACATCTGGATCTCTTATTCAAATATTTGAATTCAACTTTACATTTGTGACCTCACCTATTCAGCTATTCTTTTACACCCACACAGTAGTCTTCTCTTTATAATTGTACCACTAACTTTCTCTCATGCATTCATGCACACACACTACCAGTCGACATTATCCATCGCACGCATGCAATCTTTTTCTTCAGGTCGGTCTCCCATGAAGGCACACACCAACACACATCCCCCTCTCCATCATATTGGGCATTCTTTATCTCTCACGTGTGCATGCGCAACGATCGATGTTCCTCTATGTATGTGTGTATATAGCTAGGTCTTTCATAGTTTTCCACACAAACCGATCAATCGATATATCCAATGAGGTCTCATCCTCTTACCCACGTCCACATCGATCAATCTATACCTCTCTATATAGGACTAACATATATAGCTAATACACCCACATTAATTATGTATCCAATGTCCCCCTCTCATCATCCATGCCTTCCGCTTCATCTCTCATACGCGTGCACAATGGCGAAGACAAGGGCAGTAAGGGCCCTGCCCCCCTCCCCCTAACATCACTATATATCAAGGCTAATATGAATGTGATCATTAGACAATTGCTGCTAAAAATGGTTTAAGTTCATGAATTGACCCTCCTTGTAAAGGATTAGCAATGCTTGACCCCCTAGCTCATTTATTTTTCATGGCTCCGCCACTGCGCGCATCAGCGCACGTGTTCGCCCCCTCTCTCTAAATATCGATCTCGCACTTGTGCATTCCTTCATAGTCTCCCTCCACTCGGCCCCTCGCACCATCTTATAGCCCCCCACCGGATTTTGCCACATGTACAATCTAGCAGACTCCATGGTTGAACTTAAGCATAATGCACAAACCTCAAAACAACAGTGGTTCTCTTTTGTTCTAGAATCTTCCGTATCATAACTGCCCAAACTTTTTTCTAGTTGAATTGCCATTATTAGTTTTTACTTTATGCTTTACAACGCACAATTCCATGAATCATAAAATAGATTAAGGGCTTCTTTGATTCAAAGGATTCTCAAAGGAATTTTGGAGGATTCTAACCATTAGGAATTTTTCCTATCTTGGTTGTTTGATTCGTAGGATTGTAAACCATAGGAATTTTTCCATATGATTCATTTGCACTAGATTTCATAGGAAACATCCCATCCACTCAAACCTCTTTGAAAGAATTCCGCGTTTTTTCTATGCACAATCAAACACTCGTACAATCCTGTAGGATTCAAGACGACATTCCACTATAATCCCATGTTTTTCCTATTCCCGCGTTCTTAGCTTTTTTTATAAAAACTAATTGATTTTGAATGAGATGAACTATAAGAATTAAACAAAGGGCTACATCAGGCATATATGACTCAGAGCTTACATGCTATAGTGTGGTATTTATTCATAATTTGGTTGCAAAATCTGATGCGTGCAATGCACGTGTACCTTACTAGTACTTCGAGTATGTGCAAAACACGTAAATTAGAATACCAATGGCACGCTACACAGTGTCTCTCTTACAGTTCATGAAGCCACATGGCACATGTGTAGGCATTGTCGCGACCTCCTTGCGTGGATTGATCACAGTGACGTGCTGCTGGTTCCAGAAGAATGTACTCGTCCTCCCTGAGCCATACTGGCGGTACATGCACGAAGCGAAGATGTGCACGCACGCCATGCACGCACTCATTCCTCGCACGCACACGCGGGTACACAGGCGGACGCAATTTTGTACCAAGATCCACCCCATGTGATAATTTGACGCGTGCAAAGTCGTTCACTTCATTGATGGTCAACTAATACAGCGCATGCAAATTCAGTGGATGTGAGGGCGGAAGAAAGACATTATTACTCCACTGCGCGCATGCGAGTAGTTAAATCGTGGGTTGCTAGTAGTACTTCCATTGGTCTCCTTCATATTTTGTGCCAATTTTTGACAGTAACATAATATTTACGCATTTGAGCAGTGTAGTACTTGAAATTTATGTTCCGCTAAACTCATCGGGAGCCGTTTCGGGCCTCGAAACCAAAACCATCAATTAATCTTTACCTTGTTCCCATCACATTCGAAAGCCTGCTCACACCTACTAATAGTACGTACCAAACCTGAACGTGTTCCCACTATGCAGGTATTAGTACTAGTGCTAGTACTTAGGTTATAAAAAGGAGAACTACCTAACCGAAAATCACTCTACCTTTCCTCCTCATAAGTGCTTCTTCTTCGTCCGTCGTTGCCATGGCCGCTGAGCAAGGCTGCGGAAAAAACAGGGCTCGCCACCATGCAGAGACCTTGAAAGATCTCTCACGGGTAGGCGATGGCTCCCAGGAGCGCCCTAGCCGCGGAGGCGAACATGCCGAGCCGGTGGAGCTGGAGTCGTTATCCCTCGACGGCATGCCCGATCAGCTCAATAAGCAGAATGAGTTCATCCAAGGCTTGATGGAGTTGCTGAAGGAGAGCCTCGACGACATGCCCGCTGAGCTCAATCAGCAGGGGGAGTTGTCCATCGGCTTGGTGATGCTGCTGAAGAAGAGCATTGCCTTGGAGAAGAAGGCGACCGGCGAAATCCTGCGACTTTGGGAGGACAATGCGAAGCTCTGCCACGAGATTGACCTGTTGAAGGAGAAGAATGCTGGCTGGAAGAAGCTGCATGAGAATAGTAGTTCCTCGATGAAGATGCTGTAGGCCCTCGCCATGGAACAGAAGGAAGAGTTGGCGAAGCTCCGCATCGAGCACCCAGCTGCTGTCAAGGTACGTAATATGGCCGTGGAACAGATGATGAAGGCTCGCGTCGAGAAATGCCGCGTCATGGACACAATGATGAAGATGGCGGAGGAGACGCGCAAGGAGATGGAGGTCATGGAGGCGATGAAGAAGCAGTTACGACTCCGTGGCAAATTAGATCATTTGGGGTGATAATCTTCCTTCTTCTTTTGCTCCTGTGTTTCATCTTTTGCTTCGGGTGTTTCGCCGCACGTGTCACGTTCTCTGCGAGGCATGAATAGAACAATGTTTTTTGAGGGAATGAATAGAACAATGCTAACAATGAGATGACTAGCAAATTAGATCATTTTTTATCGCCATATGGCACTGGGCTACCATGTTTCATGCTCCTCCGTCGCAGTACTACTCCGGTGGAAAACTTGAGTATACCGCACGGTTCTTTGCTCCTCCTCGATCAGGTCACTGGCGCATTTATACGAGCAGTCAAATCACAAGGCCCCGCCTTCCAGCAGTAATGAGCCGTCAAATCACAAAGGCCCTCGCCTCTCGTGAAACTGACCAAGCTAGACTGCCCCGCCCTCTAGCCTTTTAAAAAATGTATACTTTTGTACAGCAGTAGTATCGATGGATTGCACCATGGAGCAAAACTTGAAATTAAAAAAAATGTGGTACATATAGAGAGCGCTCGTCGCCAAATTATGCACATAGTACTATTAAAAAGGCTAGTCACAATAATGGTGTCTAGCACAACCCACCCCTCAAATAAAACTAAGAGGGTGCTTGGATACGTTTTAGTCCCATGACTAAAAGTAGTGGGACTAAAACATGCTAGCCTCACCCATGCTTGTATCCAAATACTAAAAAGGCTAAAATCAAGTTAATGAGCATTTATTATCCTCCAAACCCTCCAATCCAGAACTCGCCTGTGTTAAAGGAGAGGAGTTAAATGAGCAGAGAGAGGACTAATCTATATTTTAGTAGGGGTACCCCTGACTAAATTTTTTTAGTCTCAAGACTAGTTTTAGCCCCTCTTTAGTCAGGGGTGCTTGGTACTTTAGCCTCTTAAAGATACTATTTTTAGTCATACTAAAATAAGTCCCTTGGATCCAAGCACCCTCTAAGCATCTTGAAATTCTTTGACAAAACTAAGCACCCTGAAATTCTTTGACAACTAAATTGCTGGCTATATGATGTTGGCCATATATATTGTACGTATATAATGTGAAGAAACGAGTGGTAGTACTATACCAGCTAGAAGATGAAATGTAAGAAATACTAGTATGTACGTACTGAAGAGTTAAAGTAACGAGAAGAAACATAACAAAGTTCTGCTGGGGGCTCAGCACAACACACCCCTCAAATTAAATTAAGCACACCTGAAATTAAACTTTGCAACTATTCCGGTAGACACTGCATTAGAACCACCATGAGCAACGACACTGCCACCTTACTCGGAGTCCTCGTCCACGTCCTCGACTTCGTCCTTGTCCCTCTTCCTCTTGGCCGATACTTCTTTGCTTGAACCGCACACTTGGCTGTTGCTCTTCATCCAACCCTTGTAGATATTGAAGCAAAGGTAGCCATCCATTGCAGCGTAGTGGATGTGGTCTATATCTAGTACATTCCGCTGCCATGCATGACGATGAAATGTGTAATGAGGTTTCTCTAGTTTACCGTATGAAGGATGAACCATGGCTCCTGCCAGGGTCAACATTGAAGGCTGGCGAGAGGACACCAGCCGATTCTTCTGGAGGTCGACGGTGTTGCCTACAATGAGGCCTATCCGACGTAGGACTTCTTTGTCGTTACCAAAGTCTATAGTAACAAATTTTACTAGGTTGCTCTTGAGGAAGTTCTTAAAATCCTGGCACTCAACATCGGCATGGCATATGTGGTAGACCAAGCAAACGTTATGTACGCAGACCTGGATCACGGCGGGCTTCTTCCTCTCTTCGTCCTTTAGATCCTTCTCTCGTCCCAGGACTGTGGTGTACTCAACATCTAGCCCAGCGACCCACTCATCACCTGAGTTTTTGAACATGCGTCTGAAGCGAGAAAGGCATCCTTTCACCGTCACGGAAGAACGGGTGTAGATGACGTCGAACTCATCGCCGGTGATGGTTCTAACCTTGTACTCACCGCCGATCGTGGAGATTTGGGACGCCATGGATTTGGGAGGAGGGTTAGGATTAGTGGAACTACCATAATGTGAATGGACGGGACGACTAAGAGCGAACCGTCGTAGTATTGAAGGACGTGTGGGGACGAGTAGGAGCGAACTGCCAGCGTGCGAATGGCAGGGTAGTGGCTTTCCATTCTCCCATGATACGGGCTTCCGAGAGCCCTTGGATCTGAGACCGAACGGTTGCATGGCGTGATTCTAGACCTATGGGTGAATATCCTATCCTGGAGGGTTATTCTGCAAATTTTCAGCAACTTAGCATGCGACCGTTTGATCTCAGATCCAAGGGCTGCCAGCAGACCGTATCATGGTCGCGCCTACCACGACTGTCGCGTCGCTCGCGCGGTCGCGCCCTTGGAGATTTAACACGGTGCGTTAGGCTATCTAATGTTGGCATGTCATACATAGTCATCACTTAGTCACTATAATACAACAAGGATGGCTATAAGTGTATTTTTTACTCCTCTCTATCTCTTTCTTCGTACTCAAAGAAGATATGGTGCTAAGCGCGTGTATTTATTGCATTTGCCAAGGAGTGACCTCTTCCAATGAAATGGTGTTGCTAAGTTTGCTTCATTTAATTAGCTATAGACTCAAAATTGTCTTTTCACCTAGGTACACGCGCTTAGCACCATTTCTTCCTTGGGTCACCAAACTAGTCTCTCTCTTCTTGATTGACTTGCCACATCAGACTTTATGCCTATGTGGCAAGCTTAAGCACCTGTAGGAGCAAGTAAAAGTAAGTACAATAGTGTGCTTTATATGGCATTTTTGCAAATGTGGAGGAAAGAGAGGCAAGGAAAAAGTGGAGAAGTGGGCTCTCATGAAGAGCCAGCCTCTACTACATGGTGTAGCATTGGGAGAGGCACCTGTATGGAGGTGGTCAGGAATCTGGGAGACTCACACCGGTCGTAGCACCGCAGTTAAAATGATAATGGCAAGTCAAATCACGGGGCCCCACCTGTCTAGCAGTAACCCGTTGTCAAATCACACAGCCCTACGTTTGCAGTAGCCTACTCCCTCGTCTTCTCGCATCTCTATCGAACCGACTAGGCGGAACTGCCCCGCCGCCTACCGCGCAGGAAAAGCCCCACCCTCGACTTTTAAATAGTATACAATATACTAATTTTGTATCCATGGATTGCGCCCGCGCCATCGAGCAAAGCGTCTAGAAAATGGAGGAGAGACGGTGGTCTTGCAATAGAGAAGAGGGAGAGGCGAGACGGTGGTTTTGGAATGGAGATGATGGATAGGAGAGGAGGTGGTTTTGAAATGGAGAAGAGGGAGAGGAGCGTGCGACAGTGATTTAGGATTGGAAGAGAGGGCCGGCGTGCTCTGACTGGATCAAAATCAAAATCAATTTACCCTTCAATTAAGAAAGCGACCCCACATTAACTAGTCTCCCTTTTATTCTGGGTCATAATTGACCATGATTTTCGCACATAAAATATATGTTATACGTTGTATACAAGGCCACTATCAAAATTACAATTTGCAACTATACAAGGCCACTAACATTAATCGAGGCAAAATTGATGGCATTTGCCTCGTACTAGCACCCGAGGACATTAATATCCCTTGTGTGCATGCGGTAGTGAGAAGGTTAGCTTGCATTCCCAACATTAATCAACCAATGAGGAGTAAGAGGGTTGGCTTGTTGTGCTTGGGAGAGAAAAACCACATTAATTAACATGACAATCAAGGTGACAAGCTAGCTTGCAACATTGACTTAAACATAGCATTGATTTTTACCTTGGTACCTGTAATATGAGTTTGTAGCCTTGTATACAAAAATGGAGGGAGTATAATTTGAAAGTACATTCAGATACGAACCAAATGATACAATTTTTGGTGACATGCATTCACATTTTGCTTGTCAAATACAGTACGTGGTCAAACTTTGACCCAAAATACGCGAAACAACAAAAAATACTTCCAAGACCAGCGCCGCTCTTCCGCTCTTCTCCTCTTAAACCACCGCCGCTCCTCTCCTGTTCCAATCTAAATGCAGCGCCGCTCCTCTCCTCTTCCATTTCAAAACCACCGCCCCTCCTCTCATGTTCCAGTCCGAAACCAACGTCGCTCCTCTCCCGTTCTAATCCAAAACCAGCGCTGCTCCTCTCCTCTTCTGTAACACCCACGATGCGGCTATATCTCCCACGTGTCGAAGCACGACTTAGAGGCATAACCGCATTGTAAGCAATGTCGCAAGTGAGGTAATCTTCACACAGCCCATGTAATACATAAGGGAAAGAGATACATAGTTGGCTTACAATGGCCACTTCACACAATACATGAATAAAGCATTACATCATCCATATACAAACAAGGTCCGACTACGGAACCAAAATAAAAGAAGACTACCCCAAAAGCTACACAGATCCCGATTGTCCCAACTGGGCTCCACTACTGATCAACTGGAAATGAAATAACATAACAAACATGATCTTCTTCGAGCTCCTCCTTGAGCTCGGTTGCGTCACCTGCACGGTATCATCGGCACCTGCAAACTGGGTTTGGAAGTAATCTGTGAGTCACGGGGACTCAGCAATCTCACAGCCTCGCGATCAAGACTATTTAAGCTTATAGGTAGGGAAAAGGTATGAGGTGGAGCTGCAGCAAGCACTAGCATATATGGTGGCTATACTTACGCAAATGAGAGCAAGAAGAGAAGGCAAAGCGCGGTCGAGAATCTATGATCAAGAAGTGATCCTGGACTACTTACGTCAAGCATAACTCCAACACCGCGTTCACTTCCCGGACCCTGCCGGAAAGAGACCATCACTGCTACACACGCGGTTGATGCATTTTACTTATGTTAAACTTCAGGTTATCTACAACCGGACATTAACAAATTCCCATCTGCCCATAACCGCGGGCACGGCTTTCGAAAGTTCAAATCCCTGCAGGGGTGTCCCAACTTAGCCCATCACAAGCTCTCACGGTCAACGAAGGATATTCCTTCTCCTAGGAAGACCCGATCAGACTCAGAATCCCGGTTACAAGACATTTCGACAATGGTAAAACAAGACCAGCAAAGCCACCCGGATGTGCCGACAAATCCCGGTAGGAGCTGCACATATCTCGTTCTCAGGGCACACTAGATAGGTCAAGCTATGAGTAAAACCAGCCCTCGAGTTGCCCCGAGGTGGCCCCGCAGGCTGCCCATTTCGGACCAACACTCAAGAGGAGCACTGGCCCGGGGGGGGGGGGGTTAAAATAAAGATGACCCTTGAGCTGGCCGACCCAAGGGAAAGAAAATGTTAGGTGGCAAATGGTAAAACCAATGTTGGGCCTTGCTAGAGGAGTTTTATTCAAGGCGAACTGTCAAGGGGTTCCCATTATAACCCAACCATGTAAGGAACGCGCAAAATCAAGGAACATAACACCGGTATGACAGAAACTAGGGCGGCAAGAGTGGAACAAAACACCAGGCATAAGGACAAGCCTTCCACCCTTTACCAAGTATATAGATGCATTAATTAAAATAAGAGATATTGTGATATCCCAACAAATATCTATGTTCCAACATGGAACAAACTTCAATCTTCACCTACAACTAACAACGCTATAAAAGGGGCTCAGCAAAGCGGTAACATAGCCAAACAATGGTTTGCTAGGACAAGGTGGGTTAGAGGCTTGGCTTAGCAATATGGGAGGTATGATAAGCAAGTTGTAGGTATCGCACCATAGGCATAGAAAAAGAGCGAGCAACTAGCAAGCAAAGATAGAAGTGATTTCGAGGGTATGGTCATCTTGCCTGAAATCCCGCAAGGAAGAAGAACGAGTCCATGAAGAAGACAAACGGACGTAGTCGAATAAATCCTCACAACTCCGGAACGAAACCGAAGCTAACGCGAGAAGCAACCCGGAAAGAAGCAAACAACATAGTAAACAACCACCACATGAACATAGCATGATGCACAACCAAGTATGATGCATGTCCGGTTTAAATATGCATGGCATGGCAAAGGGCACAAACAAAACTACAAGTTAAGTGGAGCTCAATATGCAACGAGTTGCATATTGATGGAACACCACATCAATTATTTAGTTCTCTCTCGTTTAGGTACCCAACAATATTAAATGTTGTTAAACATGGCAAGAGGTGAGGCATAACAAAACTACACCATCTAAACAATTTAAATGGGGCCGGATATAACAAATAACGAATCCGGTAAATCCCCATATGCATTTAGCAATTTAATGCAACAACAATTTTAAACATTTAAATGTTATTATCATGATTCGAATGACATGTGCAAGTTTATGCAATATTTATTAGAAGTTGACAAGAGAATTATGAAGCACTTGTCACCGGTGGAAAGAAAAGGGGTGCCACGGCAACGAATTCGAAATTAATGCCACGGCAACATATCGGTTCCGGTAACTCGATTGAGATCCCGGTGCAAAAGAAAGTGCGACGGGAGCGTGACATGCGATAGAAGGTGGGGTGCTCCCGGTTACCGGGTTCCCACATGACGGTGACAAGGTAAAAGAGGGCAACGTGCACCGACAAATCGAGCACGGTGCAAGCACGAGCATCTCATACATCGCAGGCATTCGTTCAAGGACGTCGTCTCGGGGTTATACCTTCGAAGCGTGCAAACGAGACGGTTCGGGTTCGATGGGACGTAGTGGAAGTAGGCGTTCTCGCGACGGTAGAGGAAGTAGTGGTACACGTCTCGGAGAAGGACTTGACGCATTCGATGTTTCCGAGGGGACGGTAGGGGAACTTGGCGTTAGTGCTACACGGGTCTTCGGTGACGGTCGATGTACATGGCAAATGTAGAGGTACTATGCTTCGGTCGTCATGGTACTTAGCGATAGTAGTGGTACAAGGGTTGTAGCCGGCCTTGGTGGTTCATCGTGTAATCGTAAACGTTTCGAAGATGTTCATGTCATCGTAACCGTTCGGATCTTGGAGCGATGGTAGTCGTTCACTTGAGGGTCTTGAAGGATTCGAAGGGGTACTTGGCGGCCTTCGGACTTGTCGGTCTCGTCCTTGTGACGGTAGTCGAACTTGAAGTTTTTGGTTCATAGGTCTTCAGCGACGGTAGTTGTTCACGGCGCTTGTGACCCGCGGTTCTTCGGCAACGATAGTCGTACACGTCCGTAGATGTTCGGGGTCGTCACCGTTCGTAGTTAATGTAGTTGAACTTGACGGTCGTCGATGTCGTTGTACTCGGTATCCTGGCGCCCTCTCGGCCTTGACATAGATGAAACGGAAAAGCGATGATTGGTACTCGGTGTCCAGCGACAGCAACATAAGAGACTTGGGCGATGCTGGGCATCAAGAAGAGGAGCATGCTCGCTCGGGCATGGAGCTGGACGCGGACAACGCGCGGGGTGATCGAGCAGGCAGCAGCGCTGCTCATCCTCCTCAGTTGAGGCCGAGGCGTAACGAGGCATGGCGGGCAGACTTGGCGCGGAGCAAGGAAGACCTGCAGGGACGCGGTCGAGGAGGAGGCCGACGTCACGGAGGAGGAAGGCACAGCAAGGAGCCACTCGGGGCGGAGGAAGGCAACGATGCAAGCGGCTGGAGATGGTGGCGGAGCTCTCTGCCCGTCCGACAGGTCACCGGTGGCGCTGTAGCTAAGAGAGGTCGAGGAGGAGGCCAGGCCGGGGACGAAACTGGACACCTGCACGGACCCCGGGGTGTCGCCGGACCTGGAGGTTGAGGCGACCGGTGGCGAAGCTTGGGGCGGCGCGCCATGGAGGTTCGGGCACGGCTGCAGGAGGTGGGAGGCGGGGCACTTGGGGCGCGGTGCAGAGGAGGTGAACAGGGATGCGGGCAGCAAAGGGAGGAGGGGGCAAGGAGAAGCGGGAGGAGAGGCACCGCGGGAGGAACTGGCGCAGGGAGCGAGGGTGAGGGCTCGGGGCTCCTCCCTGGCGCGTGAGGAAGGGAGCGAGAGGAGAGAGAGATGGATCGAGCCGGCTCTCCTGGCGGTGCAAGCGAGGGGAAACGGGAGAGATCGGTCCAGGGGTGCTAGGTGCGGTCTAGGGTTAGAGGGTTAGATGGGCTTGTTGGCTGGATGGGCCTGCTGGGCCGCGGGGATGGTGCGGCTTGGATGGGCTGAGGCCCTGCACTCTCTTTCTCTCTTTAGATACCTTTCCCTGTTTTAGCAAATAAACATAGGGTTTGGAAAATATAGAGAGAGATAGGAGAAGAATTGGAGCACGGGGCAAATTTTCTTGGACTCGCAAAAATATGCTTGGTCCGAGAAAATTAGAAGTGGCAAGATTGGAATATATGAATTCAAACTCATTTGAATTTAATCAAATGGTTTGAACTAGGACTAGTGTTTTGAAGTGCCCAGAAATGTTGAGAATTTAGGTGGAGCTCGGGGAAGTGACGAAAGAAATAGCAGGAAAAGTTTGGGGACCAAACTTGAAGCGGAAAAAGGCATGTGATAAATTGCAAGCGTGTTATAGGTGATTCCGAAAATGGAATATTTAATATAGCTCCCTAATATCGGGAGGATAAGTTATAAAGAGAATCACCATGTGAGTTCCCTCAATTTAAACGGATCGAAGATCCATACTGTTTATTTAGTTGAGTTGCAAAAATTAAAGATATGATGGCATGATGACATGATGCAATGCAAAAAATAAAAAGAGCAAACAAAAATGAAACACACGGAGAAACCCGGAACCTATGGAAGTCTTCTCGAGCATCGGTCTTGGGGCATCACATCTTCCATTCAAAAACCACCGCTGGCGAGTGAAGGTGCTGTGGAGAAGTAGATCGATGGAGGAGTACAACCGATACGTGAGGATCGCAGACGGCAACCCTGTGAAGCTAGCTAGGATGTTGGAGATACAGTCTTGGTTTGACAACAAGGACCAACTAGTGGCGATGGCGACATCCATGGCCAAATATCTGCAATAGAGGGAAAAGGCGGCGATACTCCCGGAGGGAGTCACGCCGGAGTACATAGAGCTGCTCCTCTGGGCAATGGAGCAAACAGATTCACCGAATCCGATCGTGAGGGAGCGGTGATGGGAGTATCGACCCAGATGGAGCATCCACCAGAGATTGAAGGACCGAGCATCTACAGGGTGCCGTTTGTGAGGGTGTCCTGCCAGAACGAGCCGGTGGAGTCTTCGTCGACCGAACCCAACTGCAAGAGGAGAAAAGCAGTTGGCCCGACGACGCTTCCCGCCATCGTCTCCCTCGCTGTTCACATCGTC
>NC_041386.1:40391255-40448558 GCF_002162155.2 Triticum dicoccoides | reverse complement strand
GTATTTGCAGGTTGTGAATTGTGTTTTGTGTTGTGTATTTTGAGAGCACTTTCAGATATGAATGTCTTTTGAATTTCAGGTTTGCAGTATTGAGCATATAAAGTATTTTATGAATTCTAGAGATCTATTTTTAGCACTTCAAAAAAAGGTAGTTTCATAGGAGTATAAAAGTGCAGAAAATGTGATTCTCAGGGAAAAAACTGCAAGTTTCAGTTTCAGATAAGAAACTGCAAGTTCAGTTTCAGATAAGAAACTGCAACTTTCAGAGGTAGAGCATTTATATTAACACGGCCTTTTCAAACAGGATTAACATCATGTTGGAAGATTTATTCATGGTCGAAAATGGAACTACCAGCCAGTTAACATCATGCCGATCAACATTCATGCATAGCACATCTTCATATGATGCACAGTCAAAATGCCCACACAATGTCGAGTGTGCGAAACACAGAGAAAACGAGGGACGAAGTTTTGGCAAGTGTTGGACGTGGTTTTGGGCTGCCCCGTCTAGGCTTTCATTTTTAACATGCGCAGCCCACGACCTCGGATGGGAGGTCGATAGGCCTGTTTGTATTTTCTTAGGGCCGTCATGTATCGACCGGCCTATGGACCTACCATCCAAGGTTTTATTTCTGGCAGCCCAATTTATGTATTTTTTTGAAGAAAACGCAGAGGTCTGTTCTATTTTTCTATATAAGAATAGGAACGCCAGGTCCAACTTATGTTTCCCTTCTAACTATATTATATATATTGAAATTATTTTATATGTTGACTGTTTAGTTCACATAGTAATTGGCAAATAGATCTCGCCGCCACCCCCGCCTCCTGACTCCGGGCGCGCCTGCCCCCTCAGCAAGTCCGCTCGCGCACCCCATGGAGTCGCCGGCCATATCCACGTGGGAATGGCTGGAAGACATGCAGATGTACAAGATGCATCTCCCACATGTCTACAAAGCCTTCCCGCGGATGCTCCAGCCGCTCGACTCCATCGCACCGGCGGTGCTGTGGGAGACTTGAGGGAGGAGATGGAGGGAGCGGGCGATGTGGATCCGCGACGACGCTCTCTCCTGGACCCAGTGCACGCGCGAATGGAGGGAAGCAGAGGAGGAAGCTGCGAGGGAGGAAGCCGAGGAGGGACCGAATCCGTTCTCTCACTCGCGCATGTATGCTCGGATGTGCAAGGATTATGTGGATTGGGAGCTGCTGAATCTAGCCCTGCGGATCTACTTCGAAGGAGATTTCTCGGAGAAGCACAGGATGCCCCACCCCAGTGAGTCGCCGATTGCGTTCGTTCGATGGGCGAAAGGAGAAGTGAATTCAAGAGATCCACGCCGTGCTGCGAGATGGGAATGCTTGACTGGACTCCTTCCCACCAGCACGCCATCGGAGCCGGAGCAGGTGGATCCCCTACCTTACCTCTCCCCCAAACCTGCACAAGATTGAAATTAGGCTTGCAATCTGCTTCAATTGAGCTGTCTGGTGGTTATTTCTGCTTCCTGAGAGACAACATCTGGCTGGAGGATGAGAAGGAACCAGGAACTCCGATGAATTTCCCCTATCACAATGGGGGGGAGCACCGGCTGGGCAGTGGTACGGCCCACCTCCGCCCCAAGTGGGGGCACAATCTTTGCAGGCTCCTGTAATTGCCCAAGATCAATCTGCTGGTGGTTCTAACTCTCAGATCAGTGGGAAATCTCAAGGCAAGAATCAGCAAAAGAAGAGATAGGACATCCAGAAAACTGCTCCTGCCCCTGCTTCGGGCCTTATGGCATACTCTGAGGTGATCTGCTACAACTGTCGGGAACCAGGTCATCATTTGGATAAATGTATCAAGCCCAAGAGTTTCTTTATCTGCAAAATAGTTACTATCGGCATTCTGGGAACGGGGGTCCCCAGACTTGCCTGCCTACGGCCCGCGGTGTGGCTCAAAGGGGGGCCCAGCACGGCCCATCTTCATCAACACAGACTCAAGACCCTCGCGGGGCGGACGACACAGAGCTTCCTCAGGCACGACCTCATCAGGCTGGCTCGCGAGGAGGCGGAGAGATCAAGGCGGGGTACCTCACGAGGTGCCCGTGACGCAAGCCATGATGACCAAGGGCGCCAGGCGGGCGCCAGCCCGCACAGTGTTCTCCTTTCCCCTTTGGTGCAAAGGGGGCAAGCACAGCCACGGGGTACCAAGGCATCAGGCAAAGGTTGCCATTTCGGTGCAACGAGACCAAGACCAGTCCAACTGCAAGACGGAGGTCATCGTGGAGCCCAAGACGGTGTCACCACCAGAGCTTTGTGCAGGCGAAGACTACTTTTGTCAGGATAGCTGGTACTAGCTGTCCCTCTTCAAATTAGCCCGCCATTGTTGGCTCCCTTCCCGCTCGATATTTGGGAAGAGGACCAGGGCCTCTATAAGTAGGACCAGCCACCCACATGGTAGGGGGTTCGGGATCGAATCAGAGAAGGAGAGAGAGGGAGAGAGGGAGAGAGGGAAGGGTGATTGAACTCCTCCCAGCAGTTCATCGCCCCAGCAAAGAACAGACCCTCGCGAGGCTGATCTTCCTTGTATTGCTCATCGCCATCAGCCCAAGAGGCAATCCACCACACCACACATTGGAGTAGGGTATTACACCACAACTGTGGCCCGAACCAGTATAAACCCTGTGTCTCTTGTGTTGTTCTTTTCATAGCTTAGATCTTAGCTAGGCGGAGGGGTGCAGGTAGGTAGGAGGCGAAATCTCCATGCGCACCCCAGTGTTCGAGCCTCAAGGGTCTGCCGGAACCTGAAATCCGACATTTGGCCCGCCAGGTAGGGGGTGCACCGGAGTTTTCCCTTCCGCCACCGCCACAACCTGCCTCACGATGAGAAGCGCGTCGCCCGCTCCGGCCTCCGGCGCCAGCACGGGGGCCAGGGGGCTCCGAGCCCTGGCCCCAGCCCTGCAACGGGTACGGTGGCCGGACCAGTTCAAGCCAACAACGCCGCCGCGCTACGGCGGCGCGACTGATCCGTTGGCCTTCTTACTAGCGTACGAGGAGGCCATCCTCGAAGCTGGAGGTGACGATAGGGTCATGGCCAACTGGCTCCCCATGGCCCTCACCGGTGCTCCGCGCGCATGGCTGCTCCACCTGCCGGCAGCCTCCGTGGCCTCTTGGGAAGAGCTCCACGACCTCTTCCCCGCCCACCAAGCTACACCAGCACCCCCAATCGTCGCGGCCCTCTTGGGCGGCTCGCAGGCGCCGCCTACAAGTCACCACGTCAAGCCGTTGAGGCCTTCAACCTCCTCTGCATACCCCTGGAACGACTGCAACCCAGCCGGCCGTTCTCAGGCGTTGGGGGCGGATCGTCCAGCTCCTTGGGACAGATCCGGCTCCCAGTAACCTTCAGCACCTACAACAACTTCCGCACGGAGCTGGTCGACTTCGACATCGCCCCCATTGGCCTCCCCTACAATGCCATCCTCGGCTACCCAGTGCTGGCCCAGTTCATGGCCGCGACGCACCCGGCATACAACCTCATGAAGATGCCCGGGAGCAGCGGTGTCCTCACCGTGCACGGAGACACCGGGGACGCGCTGCGAGTGCTCAAGCTCGCCTTCAAAATGGCGGCGTCGGCACAGCCTGCCGACTCGGAGACCCACGAGCCCAAGGGGGCTGCACCCGCCAAGAAGAAACAATTGTTCACCCAAGACGAGGCAAAAACCAAGCAGATACCCATCGATGAGGACGGGTCCACCAACGCCAATTTCACCATAGGCGCCAACCTCAAACCCGAGCAGGAGGAGGCCCTGGTCGGGTTCCTGCATGCAAATAAGAAGGTATTCGCTTGGGAGCCTGACCAGTTGGCGGGGATTCCTAGGAGCGTAATCGAGCATCACCTCAACGTGTGCCCCAACATGCGCCCTGTGAAGCAGAAGGCAAGGCGGCAGTCCACAGAAAAGCAGGCCTTCATCGTCCAAGAGACCCACAAACTAGAAGCCGCTGGGGTCATTCGCGAGGTCCGATACCCGGATTGGTTGGCCAACCCCGTCGTTGTGCCCAAGAAGGGAGGGAAGGAGCGCATGTGTGTCGACTTCACCAACCTCAACAAGGCATGCCCGCAAGATCCGTTCTCGCTCCCCCGCATCGACCAGATCGTCGATTCCACCGCGGAATGCGACCTGCTATGCTTCTTGGATGCCTTCTCTGGGTATCACCAGATCAAGATGGTGGTAGAAGATGTCGAAAATACAGCCTTCCTAACCCCGTGTGGAGTGTACTGCTACAAATGCCCTTCGGGCTGCGTAACGCAGGGGCGACCTTTCAGTGGCTGATGCACATCACCTTAGGCCCGCAGCTTGGGAAGAATGTTGAGGCTTACGTCGATGACATTGTGGTGAAGTCTCGGGAGGCTAGGACCCTAATACAAGACCTGGAGGAAACCTTCGCGAGCCTCAACGCAGTGAACCTGCGGCTCAACCCAGAGAAGTGTGTGTTCGGAGTCCCCTCGGACAAGCTCTTGGGTTTCCTCGTGTCCCACCGAGGCATCGAGGCTAACCCGGAAAAGGTCAAGGCGGTCGAGGACATGAGCCCGCCAAAGACCCTCAGAGAAATGCAGAAGCTCACTGGGCGCGTGACCGCGCTAGGGCGCTTCATCTCCAAGTTGGGGGAGCGAGCGCTGCCTTTCTTCCAGCTAATGAAGAAAAAGGGGCACTTTGAGTGGACCGAAGAGGCCGACAAGGCGTTCCAAGATTTCAAGAGATACCTGACCAGCCCTCCGGTCATGGTGGCTCCGCGCCCTCAAGAGCCCCTGGTGCTTTACCTCGCCGCCACTCCCTACTCCGCCAGCGCAGCCCTGATGGCGGTTAGAGAGGAGAGTCGAATCAAAACCACAGCAGCAGCCCGGGACAAGGCAAAACAGGAACAAGGGAGGCCCATAGAAACCGCCACCGCGGCAGAGGAGGATCAGCTACCGCAGAGGAGTGCACCGGAGGTAGAAGAGGCCCCTCTCCCGGATGGCCAGCCTCAGGAGGCCTCATCGCCTCAGGAGGCGCCATGGTCTCCGAAGGGCACCACCAGCACTGACGCACCCAACCTTGTTGAGCACCCAGTGTACTTCGTCAGCACGGTGTTGCGGGACGTGAGGGCACGGTACCCCATGCCTCAGAAGCTCCTCCTCGCGTAAGCTGCAACACTATTTTCAGGGTCACCCCATCAAGGTCGTCTCGTCATACCCCCTGGAGAGAGTGCTTAGGAGCCCTAACTCAGCTGGAAGGGTCGCTGAGTGGAACATAGAACTACAAGCGTTTCAGCTCGAATTCAGCATGACCAGAGTCATCAAGGGAGCAGCATTGGCGAATTTTGTGGCAGAATGGACGGAGGCACTAGGTCTCAAGGCCGACAAGGATCGGTCCCTCTCCCCGGGAAGCGAGGCGCCAGAAGGCTGGGTCATGTACTTCGATGGGGACTTCTCCAGGCATGGCGCTGGGGCTAGGGCGGTGCTTATATCGCCCACTCAGGACAAGCTCTACTACGTTGTACAGCTCTGTTTCCAGCAAGGTGAAAAGGTCTCCAACAACATAGCGGAGTATGAAGGTTTAATAGCGGGCTTGAAGGCCGCAGCTGCCCTGGGGGTGAAACGCCTCACCATCAAGGGCGATTTGTAGCTTCTTGTCAATTTCTCCAACAAGGTGTACGAGCCGAAAGATGATCACATGGAAGCCTACCTAGCAGAGGTCTGCAGGATGGAGAAGCAGTTCAGGGGGTTGGAGTTGCAGCATGTGCCCCGTGGCACCAACCAGGAGGCCGACGACATCGTCAAACGGGCGTCCAGGCGGTTGCCTCAGGAGCCTGGCGTTTTCGAGGAGTGGCTCTTCAAGCCCTCAGCCTTGCCGTCATTATCAAACACGACTCAGCCTCGGGAGGAGCTCCCCCAACCACCTGCCTCAGGAGCCCCGGTCTGTGGCCCGGCCTCAGGAGCACGCCTGCTCCTGACGATGGAACCTCAGGAGGGGTGCTGGATCATGGAGCTCCGGAGTTACTTAACACGAGGGACCCTGCCGGAGAAGGAGGAGGAAGCGGAGCATGTGGCACGACAGGCCACGACGTACTGCATCAAGGATGGAGAGCTCTACCGGAAGCGACCAAATGATGTGTCCCTGCGCTGCATCTCCAGGGAGCAAGGGAAGGAACTGCTGGAAGATATACACGGCGGAGACTGTGGACATGAATCATCATCACGGACCCTCGTCGGCAAGGCGTTCCGCAGTGGGTTTTATTGGCCCACCGCACTCAATGACGCCGTCGAGCTAGTGAAAGCTTGTGAGGCCTACTAGTTCCACGCCAAGCAGACCCATCAGACGGCAGGAGGCCTGCAGACTATACCCCTTTCGTGGCCATTTGCAGTCCGGGGGCTGGACATCCTGGGCCGATTTCCTCGGGCGCCAGGGGGCTACCGCTACCTCTACGTCGCCATGGACAAGTTCACCAAGTGGGCTGAAGTAGAGGCCGTCCGCACCATCCCCGTGGGTTCCGCGGTCAAGTTCATCAGGGGCATCGTGAGCCGGTTCGGGGTGCCGAACCGCATCATCACGGACAACGGTTCGTAGTTCACCAGTAACCTCTTCAAAACATACTGTGCTAACATTGGAACGCAAATATGCTATGCTTCGGTGGCGCACCCCCGAAGCAACGGCCAGGCCGAGCGAGCCTACGCAGAGGTCCTAAGGGGCCTCAAGACCAGGACGTTCAAGAAGAAGCTGGAGGCCTGTGGCAGAGGTTGGTACGACGAGCTTCAGTCCGTGTTGTGGTCCATCCGCACAACCGCGACCAAGCCAACTGGAGAGACCCCGTTCTTCCTAGTCTACGGAGCCGAAGCGGTCCTCCTTCACGAGGTCAGACGTCGCTCCGCGCGGGTCCTGGCGTTCGATGAGGTGCAGCAGGACGCCATGCGGGGGATGGACCTCGTGCGGGGGGAGGAACATCGCCGAGAAGCCGCGCTGCGAGCGGCGAGGTACCAACAAGCACTGCGACAATATCACTGCCGCAACATCCGCCCCAGAACTCTCGAGGCAGGAGACCTCATGCTCAGGCGGTTCTCTCTAGGGAGGGACTGCACAAGCTCTCTCCCATGTGGGAGGGCCCGTTCAAGGTTGTTCATGTTTCCAGGCCTGGCTCTGCGTGCTTGGAGACTCAGGAAGGGGTGCCGGTCCAGAATGCATGGAACATCCAGCACCTCCGGAGGTTCTACCCCTAAAAAGGCCCAAAGCCTATGAAGAAGGCGAATGCCTGTGAAGCTATCGCGGTTTGGAAAAGGCCCAGAGCCTGTGAAGAAGGTGAATGCCTGTGAAGCTATCGCGTTTTGGAAAAGGCCCAGAGCCTGTGAAGAAGGCGAATGCCTGTGAAGCTATCGCGTTTTGGAAAAGGCCCAGAGGCTGTGAAGAAGGCGAATGCCTGTGAAGCTATCGCGTTTTGGAAAAGGCCCAGAGCCTGTGAAGAAGGCGAATGCCTGTGAAGCTATCGCATTTTGGAAAAGGCCTAGAGCCTGTGAAGAAGGCGAACGCCTGTGAAGCTATCGCGTTTTGGAAAAGGTCCGTAGCCTGTGAAGAAGGCAAATTCCTGTGAAGCTGTCGCGTTTTGGAAAAGGCCCGGAGCCTGTGAAGAAGGCCAACGCCTGTGAAGCTCGCCGCCCGTGACACTCTCACGTAATAATGAGTTGGGGCTGTACACGCCCCGGAGTCTCAGGAGCGCCGGCCTCAGGCCCTGGGGCTCCCTCCCACGCCCAGTGGCAGCACTTAGCTCCGCGCTGGTGAGAAGACGTCGAAGACTAGATTAGGTGCCGGATGTGGCTTTTTTCATTTGCTTTTCGCAGTTGGCTTGTTCGTTCTCATTCGAAGTTTTATTGAAGTTGTTGCCGTCTTTGGCTTGTGGTTCTTTGACTTTTCACTCTCCTGCCTCGATTTCTCTTATGCAAGGCCTCGCGAGGGGGGGGCAGCCGAGCACCCTCGCGAGTGTTCCTGTCCTAGTCGTTCAAAGGTTTCGCGACCTGGGTCCATTACAGGAGCACCCCTCTAGTCCGTGCCCCACGGGCACCGCGACACAAACACAGGGCCTGGGTCGGTCGCCCCCACGGCTGGGGCCAGGAACTACCCATGTGCGGGCACATAGCCGGAAGGCAAGATAATGGAAACAAAGCAACGATTAACAGCAATAACCCAAACACGCCCCCGCGGGGCTCCACACTACTGTCTTTTTACGCAGGAAAAAGGAAAAGGAAGAACAAATCAGGCGCAGCTCGCCTCACACCGGCCTGCAGGGAAGACCCGAGCTGCCTCCGGCGCTAAGGCAGACTCCCTCTCGCGCTTCACCGATGCGCGATGGCGGGCAGACATGCTGCCACCTCCCAAGCAGATACGACGGCGAGGAGGCTGACCGCGACCACCGCTAGAAGAGTCGCCGCCTGAAGAAGAACTGGTGAAGCTTGGGGAACCCTGAGCGCCGCCAATCACGCGAGCGCTGTCCTCTCCATCATCGCCGGGGCTGGGTTCCCGGCCACGGTCGTCGTCCTTAGGGCAGCACCTTGCACGGCGACCATCTTCCCCAAACACCCTCATGTAGAGGGTGGCGTCGCCATCAAACTTGAAATGCAGGGTGCATCACGGCTCAGGCCACGCGCGCGGGCGAACGTCTGCCAACCGCGGGCCAAGGCCAGGCTCCCGGTTGCGGAGACCTCCAGTGAAGCCCATGAGGCCCGGCTGCAGCAGCCGTCTGCCTGGAGCCAGAGGTCGCCCGGGGCGCCGGCCGGGAGCTCGCCGAGGAGGAAGTGAGGAAGCGGAAGCCGGGTGCTAGTCGGCTCCGCCGACCACACAACAAACTCCGGCAGCACCTCTGCCGTGCGAAAGCGCGGCCTAGGGGGACGCGCGACCGAAACGCGTGCCCCGGCCGCAACAGTCCGCCCGTCACCATGCTGGATATCGTCTCCGCGGCTGCGGGGAGCTGCCGTGGTGGCCATAGGATGTTTGCGAGGGCGCCCTCGGCCGCACTTGGGCGGGGGAGAGGCAGGCTCAACCTGGCGAGCCTTCCCCTTCTCTGCGGACGAGAACCTCCTCGACGGGTCCATGAAGAAGAAGGAGAAGCAAGGAGGGATGAACTGGAAGGGCGCGCGCCGATTCATACTTATAGCCGGCGAGGGCCAACCGCCGCCCCCCCACGATCGCAGGTAATCATGACCCGCTTTGCATGCAGGGACTTGTCCAATCCGTGCAGTTGCCGAGGCGCCATGGGGAAGTGGAGACGCCCACGTCCAATCAACCGCCACGCGGCGCCCAAGGCCGCAGGCTGATAGGGCCCGTGGCGCTTCGCTCTTGCCCTTCCGCCTCCCTGCACGGTCAAGTCCGGGCGCGCCTTGGGCCCGGGGGCTACTGTCAGCGTTCTGGGAATGGGGGTCCCCAGACTTGCCTGCCTGCGGCCCGCGGCGTGACTCAAAGGGGGGCCCAACAAGGCCCATCTTCATCAACACAGACTCAAGACCCTCGCGAGGGGCCAAGCCTCGCGGGACGGACGACACAGAGCTTCCTCAGGCATGGCCTCATCAGGCTGGCTCACGAGGAGGCGGAGAGATCAAGGCGGGGTACCTCACGAGGTGCCCGTGACGCAAGCTATGACGACCAAGGGCGCCAGGTGGGCGCCAGCCCGCGCAATGTCCTCCTTTCCCCTTTGGTGCAAAGGGGCAAGAGCAGCCGCGGGGTACCGAGGCATCAGGCAAAGGTTGCCATTTCGGTGCAACGAGACCAAGACCAGTCCAACTACAAGACGGAGGTCATCGTGGAGCCCAAGACGGCGTCACCACCAGAGCTTTGTGCAGGCGAATACTACTTTTGTCAGGATAGCTGGTACTAGTTGTCCCCCTTCAAATTAGCCCGCCATTGTTGGCTCCCTTCCCGCTCGATATTTGGGAAGAGGACCAGGGCCTGTATAAATAGGACCAGTCACCCACATGGTAGGGGGTTCGGGATCGAATCAGAGAAGGAGAGAGAGGGAGAGAGAGAAGGGTGATTGAACTCCTCCCAGCAGTTCATCGCCCCAGCCAAGAACAGACCCTCGCGAGGCTGTTCTTCCTTGTATTGCTCATCACCATCAGCCCAAGAGGCAATCCACCACACCACACACTGGAGTAGGGTATTACACCACAACGGTGGCCCAAACCAGTATAAACCCTGTGTCTCTTGTGTTGTTCTTCCCATAGCTTAGATCTTAGCAAGGCGGAGGGGTGCAGGTAGGTAGGAGGCAAAATCTCCGCATGCACCCCAGTTTTCGAGCCTCAAGGGTCTGCCGGAACCCGAAATCTGACAGTTACCCATAAAGTTGAGAATTGCCCTGTCAGAAGGAAAACCCATAGTTCTGCTAGATATGTTGGAAGTGCTGCTCCAGGATTATGTCCACCATTGACAGAATTTTCTGTGACACAGAATTAGATAGTTTCTTTACCCTTTCTAGTTGTAGAGATCTGCCCAGATGTGGTAGTGACCATACTCCTTTGCTCTGGGACTCTGGTCTTAACCAAACTCCAAAGAGCAATAGTTTTAAATTTGAAAAGTGGTGGTTGCTTAGAGAAGATTTTACTGAGCTAGTCAGGAAAATCTAGAATGAGCCTACTGGGAGCAGCTGCCCCCTAGAAAATTGGCAAATCAAAATTAGGAGATTTAGGAGAACTACCAAAGGGTGGAACTCTAATGAGGAAGCTAATCTTAGAAGATACAAAAGGCTTCTCCTCCTTGAGTTTGATTCTCTAGATATTAAGGCAGAAACCACTGACCTCTCTGAGGCTGAGACTGATAGATTAAACTTTGTCCATGGAGAGCTCAAGAAAATTTGGCTTTAAGAAGAAATTAAATCCAAACAAAGGTCTAGAGATAGGAACATTAAGGAGGGTGATAGAAATACTGCTTACTTCCATGCAGTAGCTAACCAGAGGAGGAGGAAAACCCTCATTCACTCCCTTGATGGCCCTAATGGCCCTGTTACTGAGGTAGATGAGATGCTGAAAGTGGCTAGTGACTTCTACAAAGACCTATTTAAGAAAGAAAACCCTTCTGGGTTCTCTCTACAAAGCAATTTTTTCTCTGCTTCTGAAAAAGTCTCTCCTGCTGAAAATGAGCTGCTAGAAGCCCCTTTTTCAGAGACAGAGGAGAAGGAAGCCATTTTTAGCTCTTATCCTGATGGGGCTCCTGGTCCTGATGGGATTCCCTTCTTGTTTTACCAGCATTTTTGGGACTTGGTGAAAAATGATCTCTTAGATCTTTTCCAAGCCTTTCATAGAGGAGAGTTGGATCCAGCAACTTACTCATGGGGGGTCTGTTGGGGTCAAGTTAAATAACTGTGAAAGTGATTTTTTCCTTGCTGGTAAAGGCCTTAGCAAGGTGACCCCATCTCCCCGCTTTAGTTTAATTTAGTAGTGGACGTTCTTACTAAAATGCTGAGCAAAGCTGCTGATCATAGTCTGATTGCAGGGCTCTGTCCTGAGGTCTGCCCTGGTGGCATCATCTGCCTTCAATATGCAGATGATACCATCCTTTTCTTAGACAATGACTCTACACATGCTAGCAATCTGAAAACTGTTCTAACCTGGTTTGAACAAGTCTCAGGCATGAGAATCAACTACTCTAAAAGTGAACTCATCCCTATCAACATGGATGATCAGGAGTTAGCTGACTTCCTCTCTATTCTAGTCTGTAATAAAGGTAACTTCCCCATCAAGTACCTAGGTATCCCTCTCCACTATGATAAACTGGGGAGAGAGGATATCCAACCCCTTCTGGCTAAAATCATTAAAAGGATTGCTGGGTGGAGGGGCAAACTTCTCTCTTACAGAGGTAGATTGATCCTCATACAAGCTTGTTTGGCTAGCATTCCAGTGTATCTCCTCTCCTTCTTCAAGTTCCCTAAATGGGCAGTGAACCTCATCAATTCTCAGATGTCTCATTGCTTGTGGAATGATTTTGAGGGAAATAGGAAGTTACACCTTGCTAATTGTGTAGGGTTTCGTAGTAATTTCAAAAAATTTCCTACGTACACACAGGATCATGTGATGCATAGCAACGAGAGGAGAGTGTTGTCTACATACCCAACGCAGACCGACTGCGGAAGCGATGACACGACGTAGAGGAAGTAGTCGTACGTCTTCACGATCCAACCGATCAAGCACCGAAACTACGACACCTCCGAGTTCGAGCACACGTTCAGCTCGATGACGATCCCCGGACTCCGATCCAGCAAAGTGTCGGGGAAGAGTTTCGTCAGCACGACGGTGTGGTGACGATCTTGATGAACTACAGCAGCAGGGCTTCGCCTAAACTCCGCTACAGTATTATCAAGGAATATGGTGGCAGGGGGCACCGCACACGGCTAAGGAATAGATCACGTGGATCAACTTGTGTCAACTTGTGTGTTTAGAGGTGCCCCTGCCTCCGTATATAAAGGAGGAGAGGAGGGGAGGCTGGCCGGCCAAGGGGGGGAGGCGCAGGAGAGTCCTACTCCCTCTGGGAGTAGGATTCCCCCTCCAATCCTAGTCCAACTAGGATTCCTCGGAGGGGAAAAGAGGAGGAGGGGGCCGGCCACCTCTCCTAGTCCTAATAGGACTAGGGGAAGGGGGGGCGCAGCCCATCTAGGGCAGCCCCTTCTCTTTTCCACTAAGGCCCACTATGGCCCAAATAGCTCCCGGGGGGTTCCGGTAACCCTCCCGGTATTCCGGTAAAATCCCGATTTCACCCGGAACACTTCCGATATCCAAATATAGGCTTCCAATATATCAATCTTTACGTCTCGACCATTTCGAGACTCCTCGTCATGTCCGTGATCACATCCGGGACTCCGAACAACCTTCGGTACATCAAAATGTATAAACTCATAATTAACTGTCATCGTAACCTTAAGCGTGCGGACCCTACGGGTTCGAGAACAATGTAGACATGACCGAGACACGTCTTTGGTCAATAACCAATAGCGGGACCTGGATGCCCATATTGGATCCTACATATTCTACGAAGATCTTTATCGGTCAGACCGCATAACAACATACGTTGTTCCCTTTGTCATCGGTATGTTACTTGCCCGAGATTCGATCGTCGGTATCCAATACCTAGTTCAATCTCGTTACTGGCAAGTCTCTTTACTCGTTCCGTAATACATCATCTCACAACTAACATATTAGTTGTAATGCTTGCAAGGCTTATGTGATGTGTATTACCGAGAGGGCCCAGAGATACCTCTCCGACAATCGGAGTGACAAATCCTAATCTCGAAATACGCCAACCCAACATCGACCATTGGAGACACCTGTAGTACTCCTTTTGTAATCACCCAGTTACGTTGTGACGTTTGGTAGTACCCAAAGTGTTCCTCCGGTAAACGGGAGTTGCATAATCTCATAGTCATAGGAACATGTATAAGTCATGAAGAAAGCAATAGCAACATACTAAACGATCGGGTGCTAAGCTAATGGAATGGGTCATGTCAATCAGATCATTCTGCTAATGATGTGACCTCGTTAATCAAATAAAAACTCATTGTTCATGGTTAGGAAACATAACCATCTTTGATTAACGAGCTAGTCAAGTAGAGGCATACTAGTGACACTTTGTTTGTCTATGTATTCACACATGTATTATGTTTCCGGTAAATACAATTCTAGCATGAATAATAAACATTTATCATGATTATAAGGAAATAAATAATAACTTTATTATTGCCTCTAGGGTATATTTCCTTCAGTCTCCCACTTGCACTAGAGTCAATAATCTAGATTACACTGTAATGATTCTAACACCCATGGAGCCTTGGTGCTGATCATGTTTTGCTCGTGGAAGAGGCTTAGTCAATGGGTCTGCAACATTCAGATCCGTATGTATCTTGCAAATCTCTATGTCTCCCACCTGGACCAGATCCCGGATGGAGTTGAAGCGTCTCTTGATGTGTTTGGTCCTTTTGTGAAATCTGGATTCCTTTGCCAAGGCAATTGCACTAGTATTGTCACAAAAGATTTTCATTGGACCCGATGCACTAGGTATGACACCTAGATCGGATATGAACTCCTTCATCCAGACTCCTTCATTTGCTGCTTCCGAAGCAGCTATGTATTCCGCTTCACATGTAGATCTCGCTACAACGCTTTGTTTAGAACTGCACCAACTGACAGCTCCACCGTTTAATGTAAACACGTATCTGGTTTGCGATTTAGAATCGTCCGGATCAGTGTCAAAGCTTGCATCAACGTAACCTTTTACGGTGAGCTCTTTGTCACTTCCATATACGAGAAACATATCCTTAGTCCTTTTCAGGTATTTCAGGATGTTCTTGACCGCTGTCCAGTGATCCACTCCTGGATTACTTTGGTACCTCCCTGCTAAACTTATAGCAAGGCACACATCAGGTCTGGTACACAGCATTGCATACATGATAGAGCCTATGGCTGATGCATAGGGAACATCTTTCATATTCTCTCTATCTTCTGCAGTGGTCGGGCATTGAGTCTTACTCAATTTCATACCTTGTAATACAGGCAAGAATCCTTTCTTTGCTTGATCCATTTTGAATTTCTTCAAAATCTTGTCAAGGTATGTGCTTTGTGAAAGTCCAATTAAGCGTCTTGATCTATCTCTATAGATTTTAATGCCTAATATGTAAGCAGCTTCACCGAGGTCTTTCATTGAAAAACTTTTATTCAAGTATCCCTTTATGCTATCCAGAAATTCTATATCATTTCCAATCAGTAATATGTCATCCACATATAATATCAGAAATGCTACAGAGCTCCCACTCACTTTCTTGTAAATACAGGCTTCTCCGAAAGTCTGTATAAAACCAAATGCTTTGATCACACTATCAAAACGTTTATTCCAACTCCGAGAGGCTTGCACCAGTCCATAAATGGATCGCTGGAGCTTGCACACTTTGTTAGCTCCCTTTGGATCGACAAAACCTTCTGGTTGCATCATATACAACTCTTCTTCCAGAAATCCATTCAGGATTGCAGTTTTGACATCCATTTGCCAAATTTCATAATCATAAAATGCGGCAATTGCTAACATGATTCGGACGGACTTAAGCATCGCTACGGGTGAGAAGGTCTCATCGTAGTCAATTCCTTGAACTTGCCGAAAACCTTTTGCGACAAGTCGAGCTTTGTAGACAGTAACATTACCATCAGCGTCAGTCTTCTTCTTAAAAATCCATTTATTCTCAATTGCTTGCCGATCATCGGGCAAGTCAACCAAAGTCCATACTTTGTTCTCATACATGGATCCCATCTCAGATTTCATGGCTTCAAGCCACTTTACGGAATCTGGGCTCACCATCGCTTCTTCATAGTTCGTAGGTTCATCATGATCTAGTAGCATGACCTCCAGAACAGGATTACCGTACCACTCTGGTGCGGATCTTACTCTGGTTGATCTACGCGGTTCAGTAGTATCTTGATCTGAAGTTTCATGATCATTATCATTGGCTTCCTCACTAACTAGTGTAGGTGTCACTGAAACAGTTTTCTGTGATGAACTACTTTCCAGTAAGGGAGCAGGTACAGTTACCTCGTCAAGTTCTACTTTCCTCCCACTCACTTCTTTCGAGAGAAACTCCTTCTCTAAAAATGATCCATTCTTAGCAACGAATGTTTTGCCTTCGGATCTGTGATAGAAGGTGTACCCAACAGTTTCCTTTGGGTATCCTATGAAGACACATTTCTCCGATTTGGGTTCGAGCTTATCAGGTTGAAGCTTTTTCACATAAGCATCGCAGCCCCAAACTTTAAGAAACGACAACTTTGGTTTCTTGCCAAACCACAGTTCATAAGGCGTCGTCTCAACGGATTTTGATGGTGCCCTATTTAACGTGAATGCGGCCGTCTCTAAAGCATATCCCCAAAATGATAGCGGTAAATCAGTAAGAGACATCATAGATCGCACCATATCTAGTAAAGTACGATTACGACGTTCGGACACACCATTACGCTGTGGTGTTCCGGGTGGCGTGAGTTGCGAAACTATTCCACAGTTTTTCAAATGTACACCAAACTCGTAACTCAAATATTCTCCTCCACGATCAGATTGTAGAAACTTTATTTTCTTGTTACGATGATTTTCAACTTCACTCTGAAATTCTTTGAACTTTTCAAATGTTTCAGACTTATGTTTCATTAAGTAGATATACCCATATCTGCTTAAATCATCTGTGAAGGTGAGAAAATAACGATATCCGCCACGAGCCTCAATATTCATCGGGCCACATACATCTGTATGTATGATTTCCAACAAATCTGTTGCTCTCTCCATAGTACCGGAGAACGGTGTTTTAGTCATCTTGCCCATGAGGCACGGTTCGCAAGTACCAAGTGATTCATAATCAAGTGGTTCCAAAAGTCCATCAGCATGGAGTTTCTTCATGCGTTTTATACCGATATGACCTAAACGATAGTGCCACAAATAAGTTGCACTTTCGTTATCAACTCTGCATCTTTTGGCTTCAACATTATGAATATGTGTATTACTACTATCGAGATTTAATAAGAATAGACCACTCTTCAAGGGTGCATGACCATAAAAGATATTACTCATATAAATAAAACAACCATTATTCTCTGATTTAAATGAATAACCGTCTCGCATTAAACAAGATCCAGATATAATGTTCATGCTCAACGCTGGCACCAAATAACAATTACTTAGGTCTAATATTAATCCCGAAGGTAGATGTAGAGGTAGCGTGCCGACTGCGATCACATCGACTTTGGAACCGTTTCCCACGCGCATCGTCACCTCGTCCTTTGCCAGTGCCTGCTTATTCTGTAGTCCCTGTTTCGAGTTGCAAATATTAGCAACAGAACCAGTATCAAATACCCAGGTGCTACTGCGAGCTCTAGTAAGGTACACATCAATAACATGTATATCACATATACCTTTGTTCACCTTGCCATCCTTCTTATCCGCCAAATACTTGGGGCAGTTCCGCTTCCAGTGACCAGTCTGCTTGCAGTAGAAGCACTCTGTTTCAGGCTTAGGTCCAGACTTGGGTTTCTTCTCTTGAGCAGCAACTTGCTTGCCGTTCTTCTTGAAGTTCCCCTTTTTCTTCCCTTTGCCCTTTTTCTTGAAACTAGTGTTCTTGTTAACCATCAACACTTGATGCTCCTTCTTGATTTCTACCTCCGCAGCTTTCAGCATTGCGAAGAGCTCGGGAATAGTCTTGTTCATCCCTTGCATATTATAGTTCATCACGAAGCTCTTGTAGCTTGGTGGTAGTGATTGGAGAATTCTGTCAATAACGCAATCATCCGGAAGATTAACTCCCAATTGAATCAAGTGATTATTATACCCAGACATTTTGAGTATATGCTCACTGACAGAACTGTTCTCCTCCATCTTGCAGCTATAGAACTTATTGGAGACTTCATATCTCTCAATTCGGGCATTTGCTTGAAATATTAACTTCAACTCCTGGAACATCTCATATGCTCCATGACGTTCAAAACGTCGTTGAAGTCCCGATTCTAAGCCGTAAAGCATGGCACACTGAACTATCGAGTAGTCATCAGCTTTGCTCTGCCAGACGTTCATAACATCTGGTGTTGCTCCAGCAGCAGGCCTGGCACCCAGCGGTGCTTCCAGGACGTAATTTTTCTATGCAGCAATGAGGATAATCCTCAAGTTACGGACCCAGTCCGTGTAATTGCTACCATCATCTTTCAACTTTGCTTTCTCAAGGAACGCATTAAAATTCAACGGAACAACAGCATGAGCCATCTATCTACAATCAACATAAACAAGCAAGATACTATCAGGTACTAAGTTCATGATAAATTTAAGTTCAATTAATCATATTATTTAAGAACTCCCACTTAGATAGACATCCCTCTAATCCTCTAAGTGATTACGTGATCCAAATCAACTAAACCATGACCGATCATCACGTGAGATGGAGTAGTTTTCAATGGTGAACATCGTTATGTTGATCATATCTACTATATGATTCACGCTCGACCTTTCGGTCTCCGTGTTCCGAGGCCATATCTGCATATGCTAGGCTCGTCAAGTTTAACCTGAGTATTCTGCGTGTGCAAAACTGGCTTGCACCTGTTGTAGATGGACGTAGAGCTTATCACACCCGATCATCACGTGGTGTCTGGGCACGACGAACTTTGGCAACGGTGCATACTCAGGGAGAACACTTCTTGATAATTTAGTGAGAGATCATCTTATAATGCTACCGTCAATCAAAGCAAGATAAGATGCATAAAAAGATAAACATCACATGCAATCAATATAAGTGATATGATATGGTCATCATCATCTTGTGCTTGTGATCTCCATCTCCGAAGCACCGTCATGATCACCATCGTCACCGGCGCGACACCTTGATCTCCATCGTAGCATCGTTGTCGTCTCGCGAATCTTATGCTTCCACAACTATCACTACCGTTTAGTAATAAAGTAAAGCATTACATCGCGATTGCATTGCATACAATAAAGCGACAACCATATGGCTCCTGCCAGTTGCCGATAACTCGGTTACAAAACATGATCATCTCATACAATAAAATTCAGCATCATGCTTTGACCATATCACATCACAACATGCCCTGCAAAAACAAGTTAGACGTCCTCTACTTTGTTGTTGCATGTTTTACGTGGCTGCTACGGGCTTAAGTAAGAACCAATCTCACCTACGCATCAAAACCACAACGATAGTTTGTCAAATAGACTCCGTTTTAACCTTCGCAAGGACCGGGCGTAGCCATACTTGGTTCAACTAAAGTTGGAGAGACAGTCGCCCGCAAGCCATCTCTGTGCAAAGCACGTCGAGGGAACCGGTCTCGCGTAAGCGTACGCGTAAGGTTGGTCCGGGTCGTCTTGTCCAACAATACCGCCGAACCAAAGTATGACATGCTGGTAGGTAGTATGACTTGTATCGTCCACAACTCACTTGTGTTCTACTCGTGCATATAACATCAACATAAATAACCTAGGCTCGGATGCCACTGTAGGGTTTCGTAGTAATTTCAAAAAAATTCCTACGTACACACAGGATCATGTGATGCATAGCAACGAGAGGAGAGTGTTGTCTATGTACCCAACGCAGACCGACTGCGAAAGCGATGACACGACGTAGAGGAAGTAGTCGTACGTCTTCACGATCCAACCGATCAAGCACCGAAACTACGGCACCTCCGAGTTCGAGCACACGTTCAGCTCGATGACGATCCCCGGACTCCGATCCAGCAAAGTGTCGGGGAAGAGTTTCATCAGCACGACGGCGTGGTGACGATCTTGATGAACTACAGCAGCAGGGCTTCGCCTAAACTCCGCTACAGTATTATCGAGGAATATGGTGGCAGGGGGCACCGCACACGGCTAAGGAATAGATCACGTGGATCAACTTGTGTCAACTTGTGTGTTTAGAGGTGCCCCTGCCTCCGTATATAAAGGAGGAGAGGAGGGGAGGCTGGCCGGCCAAGGGGGGGAGGCGCAGGAGAGTCCTACTCCCTCTGGGAGTAGGATTCCCCCTCCAATCCTAGTCCAACTAGGATTCCTCGGAGGGGAAAAGAGGAGGAGGGGGCCGGCCACCTCTCCTAGTCCTAATAGGACTAGGGGAAGGGGGGGGCGCAGCCCATCTAGGGCAGCCCCTTCTCTTTTCCACTAAGGCCCACTATGGCCCAAATAGCTCCCAGGGGGTTCCGGTAACCCTCCCGGTATTCCGGTAAAATCCCGATTTCACCCGGAACACTTCCGATATCCAAATATAGGCTTCCAATATATCAATCTTTACGTCTCGACCATTTAGAGACTCCTCGTCATGTCCGTGATCACATCCGGGACTCCGAACAACCTTCGGTACATCAAAATGTATAAACTCATAATTAACTGTCATCGTAACCTTAAGCGTGCGGACCCTACGGGTTCGAGAACAATGTAGACATGACCGAGACACGTCTCTGGTCAATAACCAATAGCGGGACCTGGATGCCCATATTGGCTCCTACATATTCTACGAAGATCTTTATCGGTCAGACCGCATAACAACATACGTTGTTCCCTTTGTCATCGGTATGTTACTTGCCCGAGATTCGATCGTCGGTATCCAATACCTAGTTCAATCTCGTTACCGGCAAGTCTCTTTACTCGTTCCGTAATACATCATCTCACAACTAACATATTAGTTGTAATGCTTGCAAGGCTTATGTGATGTGTATTACCGAGAGGGCCCAGAGATACCTCTCCGGCAATCGGAGTGACAAATCCTAATCTCGAAATACGCCAACCCAACATCGACCATTGGAGACACCTGTAGTACTCCTTTATAATCACCCAGTTACGTTGTGACGTTTGGTAGTACCCAAAGTGTTCCTCCGGTAAACGGGAGTTGCATAATCTCATAGTCATAGGAACATGTATAAGTCATGAAGAAAGCAATAGCAACATACTAAACGATCGGGTGCTAAGCTAATGGAATGGGTCATGTCAATCAGATCATTCTGCTAATGATGTGACCTCGTTAATCAAATAACAACTCATTGTTCATGGTTAGGAAACATAACCATCTTTGATTAATGAGCTAGTCAAGTAGAGGCATACTAGTGACACTTTGTTTGTCTATGTATTCACACATGTATTATGTTTCCGGTAAATACAATTCTAGCATGAATAATAAACATTTATCATGATTATAAGGAAATAAATAATAACTTTATTATTGCCTCTAGGGTATATTTCCTTCAAATTGGGCCCTAGTCTCTATGAAAAAAGATTTTGGAGGCCTAGGCATACCTAACCTCCAAGAAATTAACATCTGTCTTCTAGGGTCTTGGATTAAAAGATTCTATGAGGAAGACCTGAAACCCTGGAAGCTTCTTATTGCCCATAAATACCTAGGAAATAAACCTAATATTTTTGTCCCTTCCCCCAACCCTAAGACCTCTAGATTCTGGAAAGGATTAAAATCTATTATGCATGCTGTGAAATTTGGCTACAGATGGAACATAGGGGATGGGAGCAGAACTAGGTTCTGGGAAGATACATGGTTTGGCACATCCCCCCTAGCAGTCCAATTTTGGCCTATTTACTCTGTCCGCAGTGAGCTTAACAAAAGTGTCAATGAAGTTTGGGACGGTCAATGCCTAAAACTCTCTTTTAGAAGGAACTTTAGTGATAGTCTCATGGAACAATGGTTCCAGTTGGAGGAAATTGCCAAAAGCATTACCTTTACTGCCGATACGGATGCCCTGATTTGGCAGCTGGATAATAAGGGGAAGTATTCCTCCAGCTCCCTCTATCATGTTATCAACTTTAGAGGGGTTCAACCCGTGTTTATCCCTGCTGTCTGGAAATTGAGAGTTCCCCCTAAAATTCATGTATTTCTCTGGCTTCTCTCCAAAAACAAATTGATGACTAGGGATAACCTTAGGAAGAGACACATCATCAAACCCCTTGATTGTGTTTACTGCTTGGAACAAGAGTCTTGTTCTCACCTATTTTTTGAATGTATAGTTGCTAAACATCTCTAGGCCCACATTGAGGAATATTTCTCTAGTCAGATTGGCTCATCCTTTGAATCTGTCGCCAGATTCTGGATTGCTACCAAAAAGTGCTTAGGTTTAAACACTATTAGCTCAGATGTCCTTTGGTGCCTCTGGAAATATAGAAATGCTATGATTTTTAGTAACACCTCCTGGATTTCCATTTCACAGGTCTTGAGGTTGATCAGGAACATGGTGTGGAACTGGGTGATTCTCTCCTCCGGATCAGACAAGGACAAGTTGATGAGCTTCGTGGAAACCCTAACAAGATCCCTCCAGAAACCGTTGGCGATCACTTGTGGCTGAACAAGGCTCGACCTGCTTTGGGGCTGGACCCGTGGGCTCGTCTCAAGATCTCGGATGAAGATGATGGGCACCTGGCGCCGAAAAAGAGGGACATCTACCATGCTACGCCTTCCATCCCGGTGTCTCCGCTTGCTTACTGGTCGCCGCAGGCTGACACGGCCCCTCGGCTGAAGACCATGAAGGCTTCGCTAGACCCTCCTTGTGTCATTTGAGTGCTCTATCCGCTCTGCCTTTGGCACCGTTCGGGTGATTTGTGTTATTCAGAGAACTTGTTCATCCCCCCCTAGTTTGTAGCTTTTCTACCTTTGCTTTCGAACTGCTCTTTGAGCTGTTGTATCAGAAAATGTTGTGGTTTCGTTCTCAGCAATGGAACCGGGGAGATGCTCCCTATTTTTCTAAAAAAATTATTTTATCTGTTATTATATATTATTTTTATTGTCATCATATATTTAACAGATACTTACATATGTAAGAAAACAATATCCCACATCTTATTAACTTATAAAAATAATTTCTTAACAAATAAAATCCTGGATTGTTTTGGCACGAAAATCCTAGTGATTGTGTACAAAAGCTTGGTAAGATTTAAGGACAAATGTAATAATATCACTTATTATTTAAATATATTTATAATAAAATGCTCAACCCCTTCTTATTTTTTGATAACATTGCTGTCCCAACCCAACATTGTAATTAGAATCAGCCCAGCAAATTTGTGTATTTCGAGAAAGTGCAAATGGCCTGTAATTTTTTAGGAAATAAAATAAACGGGCCGCATGGACGCTACATTATTTGTTCACCTAGCCCAGCTAATGGCTGTAATTCAAAAAAAACATCAAATTGACTGTAAATTCTACCGCGCAAAAAAAGACTGTAAATTCTGAAAAAATGGGTTGAATATGTGCCACATTTTTGGAGGCTGAAATGTGGGCCAATAGGTCGAAGCCAATGCAAGCCGTTGTCAATTTAGTCAACAAATGATTCTGACATGTTAGCCGTTGGATTTACATCCAACGACCGGCATCCATCTTCAATCTCTCGTCTTCTTCCTCCAGCGCCGCCGGGACCACCTCCCGCCTCCTGCTGCTAGCAGCTTTGCTTAGCACGCTTCGCTATGAAGCGCTACTCCACCGTTGGCCAGGCCATCCCTCCACCCCTCCACACCTCCTGTTCTTCTCCACCGACTGCCGAACCACACCGCACTAGAACCAGTTAACCCTCGTACACCTCTCTGTCTGCGAATCTACTCCCGCATCTTCCCATCTCCGGCTCGTTGCTATCAGGGGCCTCGCCGTCGTCCACCACCTTGGATGCGCTCAGCGTGGCGTGGTCAACATGGTCAATGAACGACACCATGGAAGTAGATTGTGCATGGAGAGGCTGACAGCTGGGTCGACGGCCACACACAAGGAAATGCCTCCTTATTACGCGCAAAATAATGATTCCTCCACCTGACATCTGGGACCCACCGGAAGGGCCTCTGTATTTCGCAAAATAAAGTGCCCCCCGCTGACATGTCAGACCCACCAGCTATCTTCGCACACAAGGAAGTGCCTCCTTATTACGCACAAAAAATGAATATCCCCCCTGCCAGCTGGAACCCAGCATAGTGGGAGGCTGACTTGTGGGCCTACCAAGTTGATGGGGATGGAGGGCTTTGTTAACTTAGTCAATATGAAGGATTCTAGCTCCTGTTACAGTATGATGTTCATCCAACGGCCGTAGTGCTTCTTCAACCTCTGGTCTTCTTGCTCCAGCCGCCCAAACCAGCGCCGGTCGTGCCGCGTGCTCCTGCCTCCCGTGGTCGGCTGTGATACCGCGAAGGCCTCACCGCCCCCTACTACTCCCACCGCTGGCCAGGCCATCCCTCTACTCACCCACACCCCCTGTTATTTTGCGGCAACAGCAGCCTCACACTGCAGCCGAACCAGTGAACCCTCATACTCCTCTTCATGTGGGCATCCACTGCCGCGTCTTCCCCGGCTCCGAGTCGTCCCCTTCCTAGTCCTCGCTGTCGTCCACTGCCCTGGTGCTCTCGGCGCGGAGTGGTCAACGTGGTCAATGACTGACTTCCATCGGAATAGTACTGTACGTGGAGAGGCTGACAGCTGGGTCCACGGCAGCCGCAAGGAAGTGCCTCCTTATTACGCAGAAAATATTTATTCCTCCACCTGACAGCGGGACCCATCGGACGGGCCACCAGTATTTTGTGAAAAAAATGTTTCTCCCTGACTGCTGGGACCCACCGGACGGGCTACCGTATTTTGCGAAAAAAAGTTCCCCCTGCTGTCAGCTCGGACCCACCGGAAGTGCCTCCTTATTACGCAAAAAAAAATGAATACTCCCCCGGCTAGCTGGGACCCACCTTGCTGGGAGGTTGACTTGTGGGCCTACTAAGTTGACGGGGACGAAGGGCTTTGTCAACTTAGTCAATATGAACGATTCTAGCTCTAGTGACCGTACGATGTCCATCCAATGTCCGTAGTACTTCTTCAACCTCTGGTCTTCTTGCTCCAACCGCCCAAAGCAGCGCCGGTCGTGCCACATGCTCCTGCCTCCCGTGGCTGGCTGCGCTGCCGCAGAGGCCTCACCGCCCCTACTATTCCACCGCTGGCCAGGCCCTACGGCGACGGCAGCCTCACACCGCAGCGGAACCAGTGAACCCTCGTAGTCCTCTCCGCGCGGGCTTCCACTGCCGCGTCGTCCCCTTCCTAGGCCTCATCGTCGTCCACTACCGTGGTGCTCTCCACGCAGCATGGTCAACGTGGTCAAGGAACGACTTCCATCGAAAGAGTATTGTACGTGGAGAGGCTGACAGCTGGGTCCACGGCCACAGCCCAGTTTTTTTGTGATTTGCCAAGTAAGTCACTTTGTCAGGCCTGTTGGGCTGCAAATCTTTCAAGACGAGGAGAGCTTTCATTCGGCTGGCCGAGAAAATGGCCCATCAGTAATGAGAAATGTTCTACATTTTTAAAACACATCAAACCGGCAATTAGTTTCAAATATCTTTTTTTCATTTCAAGATTTTAAATTACATTAATTTTTATGCGTGGAGAATTTGTTGGATTTTATATTGATATACATTTATTTTTAAAATAAGTTTGAATGTGAGTCGAAATATCGGGATTAAAAACAGTTCGGACCTCACCGAAATATGCAAGATTTCGAATAATTTTTTAACCCTTTCCACAATATGGGCTGTAATGCTAACAAAAAGAATATGGGCTCCAAAAAAACCTTAAGAATTAGCAAATGGGCTGTAAATTATTAGAAATAATGGCAGATGGGTTGTATGCTGTTTTCCATAGATTTGAGGCTATCCCAAAAAAAGGTTGACGCACAAGCATTGACTGTTGGATGTCCATCAAATGGCCGTCGTGCTTCTTCAACCTCTGCTCTTCCTGCTCCAGTCGCTCAAACAAGCACCGGCAGGACTGCCTGCTCCCTCCTCCTCACGACCGGCTGTGCTGCCGCACAGACCTCACCGCCCGACCGTACTCCCATCGCTGGCCTAGCCATCCCTCTACTCACCCACACCTGCTGTTATTCTCCTGTGATGGCAGACGAACTAGTAAACCCTCATACAGTCGTACTCCCCTCTGTGTGGGAAACAACTGCCGAGTCTTCCGTGCCTCCGTGTCGTCCCCTTCCTAGGCCTCGCCGTCGTCCACCACCCTGGTGCTCTCGGCATGGCGTGTTCAACATGGTCAAGGAACGACTTCCATCGGACTTGGATTGTACGTGGAGAGGCTGATAGCTGGGTCCACGGCCGCAACAAGGAAGTGCCTCCTTATTACGCAGAAAATAATTATTCCTCCACCTGACAGCAGGGACCCACCGGACGGGCCACTAGTATTTTGCAAAAAAAAATCGTTTCCCCCTGACTGCTGGGACCCACCGGACAGGCCACCGTATTTCACGAAAAAAACGTTTCCCCCGCTGTCAGCTCGGACCCACCGGAAGTGCCTCCTTATTACGCACAAAAAAATGAATACTCCCCCGGCTAGCTGGGACCCACCTTGCTGGGAGGTTGACTTGTGGGCCTACTAAGTTGACGGGGACGAAGGGCTTTGTCAACTTAGTCAATATGAACGATTCTAGCTCCAGTGACCGTACGATGTCCATCCAACGGCCGTAGTGCTTCTTCAACCTCTGGTCTTCTTGCTCCAGCCGCCCAAAGCAGCGCCGGTCGTGCCACATGCTCCTGCCTCCCGTGGCTGGCTGCGCTGCCGCAGAGGCCTCACCGCCCCCTACTATTCCCACCGCTGGCCAGGCCCTGCGGTGACGGCAGCCTCACGTCGTAGCCGAACCAGTGAACCCTCATAGTCCTCTCCGCGCGGGCTTCCACTGCCGCGTCGTTCCCTTCCTAGGCCTCGCCGTCGTCCACTGCCGTGGTGCTCTCCGCGCGGCATGGTCAACGTGGTCAAGGAACGACTTCCATCAGAAGAGTACTGTACGTGGAGAGGCTGACAGCTGGGTCCATGGCCACAACCCAGTTTTTTTGTGATTTGCCAAGTAAGTCGCTTTGTCAGGCCTGTTGGGCAGCAAATCTTTCAAGACAAGGAGAGCTTTCATTCGGCTGGCCGAGAAAATGGCCCATCAGTAATGAGAAATGGGTTGTACATTTTTAAAACACATCAAACCGGCAATTAGTTTCAAATATCTTTTTTTTTCATTTCAAGATTTTAAATTACATTAATTTTTATGCGTGGAGAATTTGTTGGATTTTATATTGATATACATTTATTTTTAAAATCAGTTTGAATGTGAGTCGAAATATCGGGATTAAAAACAGTTCGGACCGCATGGAAATATGCAAGATTTCGAATAATTTTTTAACCGTTGCCACAATATGGGCTGTAATGCTAACAAAAAGAATATGGGCTCCAAAAAAACCTGAAGAATTAGCAAATGGGCTGTAAATTATTAGAAATAATGGCAGATGGGTTGTATCCTGTTTTCCATAGCTTTGAGGCTTTCCCACAAAAAGGTTGACGCACAAGCACTAACTGTTGGATGTCCATCCAACGGCCGTCGTGCTTCTTCAATCTCTGCTCTTCCTGCTCCAGTCGCTCAAACAAGCGTTGGCAGGACTGCCTGCTCCCTCCTCCTCGTGACCGGCTGTGCTGCCGCACAGGCCTCACCGCCCGACCGTACTCCCATCGCTGGCCTAGCCATCCCTCTACTCACCCACACCTGCTGTTATTCTCCGACGATGGCAGACGAACTAGTAAACCCTCGTACAGTGGTACTCCCCTCCGCGTGGGAAACAACTGCCGAGTCTTCCGTGCCTCCGTGTCGTCCCCTTCCTAGGCCTCGCTGTCGTCCACCACCCTGGTGCTCTCGGCACGGCGTGGTCAACGTGGTCAAGGAAAGACTTCCATCGGACGTGGACTGTACGCGGAGAGGCTGATAGCTGGGACCACGGCCGCAGCAAGGAAGTGCCTCCTTATTACGCGGAAAATAGTTATTCCTCCACCTGACAGCGGGGACCCACCGGACGGGCCACCAGTATTTGGCAAAAAAATCGTTTCCCCCTGACTGCTGGGACCCACCGGACGGGCCACCATATTTCGCGAAAAAAACGTTTCCCCCGCTGTCAGCTCGGACCCAACGGAAGTGCCTCCTTATTACGCACAAAAAAATGAATACTCCCCCGGCTAGCTGGGACCCACCTTGCTGGGAGGCTGACTTGTGGGCCTACTAAGTTGATAGGGACGAAGGGCTTTGTAAACTTAGTCAATATGAATGATTCTAGCTCCAGTGACCATATGATGTCCATCCAACGGCCGTAGTGCTTCTTCAACCTCTGGTCTTCTTGCTCCAGCCGCCCAAAGCAGCGCCGGGCGTGCCGCATGCTCCTGCCTCCCGTGGCCGGCTGTGCTACCGCCGAGGCCTCACCGCCCCCTACTATTCCCATCGCTGGACAGGCCCTGCGGCGACGGCAACCTCACACCGCAGGCGAACCAGTGAACCCTCATAGTCCTCTCTGCGCGGGCTTCCACTGCCGCGTTGTCCCCTTCCTAGGCCTCGCCATCGTTCGCCGCCGTGGTGCTCTCCACGCGGCGTGGTCAACGTGGTCAAGGAACGACTTCCATCGGAAGAGTACTGTACGCGGAGAGGCTGACAACCGGGTCCACGGCCACAGCCCAGGTTTTTGTGATTTGCCAAGTAAGTCACTTTGTCAGGCCTGTTGGGCTGCAAATCTTTCAAGACAAGGAGAGCTTTCATTCGGCTGGCCGAGAAAATGGCCCATCAGTAATGAGAAATGGGTTGTACATTTTTAAAACACATCAAACCGGCAATTAGTTTCAAATATATTTTTTTCATTTCAAGATTTTGAATTACATTAATTTTTATGCGTGGAGAATTTGTTGGATTTTATATTGATATACATTTATTTTTAAAATCAGTTTGAATGTGAGTCGAAATATCGGGATTAAAAACAGTTCGGACCGCACCGAAATATGCAAAATTTCATATTTTTTAACCATTGCCACAATATGGGCTGTAATGCTAACAAAAAGAATATGGGCTCCAAAAAAACCTTAAGAATTAGCAAATGGGCTGTAAATTATTAGAAATAATGGCAGATGGGATGTATGCTGTTTTTCACAGATTTGAGGCTTTCCTAAAAAAAGGTTGGCGCACAAGCACTGACTGTTGGATGTCCATCCAACGGCCGTCGTGCTTCTTCAATCTCTACTCTTCCTGCTCCAGCCGCTCAAACAAGCACCGGTGGGACTACCTGCTCCCTCCTCCTTGCGGCCGGCTGTGCTGCCGCGCAGGCCTCACCGCCCGACCGTACTTCCATCGCTGGCCTAGCCATCCCTCTACTCACCCACACCTGGTGTTATTCTTCGGCGACGGCAGACGAACTAGTAAGCCCTCGTATAGTCGTACTCCCCTCCGCGTGGGAAACAACTGCCGAGTCTTCCCTGCCTTCGTGTCGTCCCCTTCCTAGGCCTTGCCGTCGTCCACCGCCCTGGTGCTCTCAGCGCGGCGTGGTCAACGTGGTCAAGGAACGACTTCCATCGGACGTGGACTCTACGTGGAGAGGCTGACAGCTGGGTCCACGACCGCAGCAAGGAAGTGCCTCCTTATTACACGGAAAATAATGATTCCTCCACCTGACAGTTGGGACCCACCAGACGGGCCACTGTATTTCGCAAATAAAAAATGTTTGCCCCTGACTGTTGGGACCCACCAGCTACATCTTCACACGCAAGGAAGTGCATCCAGGCAAAAAAAACGATTCGCCCCCTGACTGCTGGGACCGACCAGCTACATCTTCGCAGGCAGGGAAGTGCCTGACAGTCGGGACCCACCTGGTCGAAGCGTACGTAGCGTTTTCATTATGGTCGCAAACGTGTACATACATACTGGTCGATGTAGAGGCCTGCACGTGTCGTAGTAGAGGCGCGCACGTGTCATAGTAGAGGCGCACACGTAGCATTTACACGTACATACAGCGGCCAGGGTGCAAGAAAGAAAATATGGCCACGTATGTGTACATACGGGCGAGGTCTCAAACGCCTACTCGCGCATATGTACGGCCAGGGCTCGTGTACATGGCGGGGTCGGAACGGAGAAACGGCATCGTCGTTGTGTTCATGGGGAGGCAACGGAATGCGTCGTGTTCATGGGGAGGCAACAGAATGCGTCGTGTTCATCGGGAGGGCTTGGATGGAACAGGCGATGGAAACGAGGCCTGGCGTACCGCAGAACAGAGGAAACGGCCTTGTGTTCGACCAGCCATGTTCAAAACGGGATCTTGTTCATCGGGAGGGGTCTGGCGTACCGCAAAACGGAGGAAACGGACCTCCTATGATCGAAACGGGGGTCCTGTTGATCGGGAGGGGTGTGGCAGAGCGCAAGACAGATGAAACAGACTTGTGTTGGAGCGCTATGGTCGAAACGGGGGTCCTGTTGATCGGGAGGGGTGTGGTGTACCGCAAAACGGGACTCCACGGGATACTGTTCATCTCCACCGTCAACCTCCTCCAGCCTCCACGGGCTCCTATTCATCCAGCCTCCATGGGCTCCTGTTCATCCAGCCTCCACCGCGCGCTACTCCACCGGCTACTGTTCAACCACCCCTCCACCGTCTAGTATTCATCCAGCCCTCCACACCACGGGGTCCTGTTCAACCACCCCTCCACGGGCACCCCTCCACCGTCTACTGTTCATCCAGCCCTCCACACCATGGGGTCTTGTTCAACCACCCCTCCACCGTCTACTGTTCATCCAGCCCTCCACACCATGGGGTCCTGTTCATCCACCCCTCCACGGGCACCCCTCCACCATCTACTATTTATCCAGCCCTCCACCACACCACGGGGTCCTGTTCATCCAGAGGCAACGCCACCGCTCACTATTCATCCAAAACCCCCCACAACGCTCACTGTTCATCCCATCGATCGGCTTCAGTTAGCAGCAGTAGTGAAGGAATCGCTTGATCGGGTTTAGTTAACAGCCATCGATTGATCGCTCGGGTTCAGTAACGCGTAGCCTGCAGTGCAATCGCTCGGGTTCAGTTAGAGCCCAATGCCTCGCTCGGGTTTAGTTAGAGCCAACGCCTCGCACACATGCGCGTATGTGTACGAGAGGAACGCGCATCGCTCGGCCCCCGACCTCCCAACGTAATCGGGAACTCCCCGAAATTTTCCTCCCCCTCGCTTCTACCACGGTTTTTTCCGTCATGGACGGCCCAAAGAATGTCATGCAGCTTCGTCTCCGGCCCGCCCAGGACGAAAAGCCCATTTTCTGTCATGATTTTTTGTCATAGAAGTAGGAGCCCACCACATCTATGATGATACCGGGTTTTGTCACAATTATCGTCATAGAAGTGTCATATGTATGATAGATTTTTTTTTCGTTCGGCCCATAATGTCACGGATGTGTCTTTCTTTGTAGTGCATACTCCATGCTGCTGCCCCACCCGCCGGCTTCTACCTCTTGAGCATGCGTTGGTTTTACGTTGAAGAGGAAAGGGTGATGCAACAAAGTAGCGTAAGTATTTCCCTTAGTTTTTTGAGAACCAAGGTATCAATCCAGTAGGAGACTACACGCAAATTGCCTAGTACCTGCACAAACAATCAAGAACCTTGCAACCAACGCGATAAAGGGGTTGTCAATCCCTTCACGGCCACTTGCAAAAGTGAGATCTGATAAAGATAATAAGATAATTTTTTTGGTATTTTTGTTGTATAGATTGGAAAATAAAGATTGCAAAATAAATAAATAGTAAACTAGAATTATAGATCGGAAACTTATATGATGTAAAGTAGACCCGGGGGCCATAGGTTCCACTAGTGGCTTCTCTCATGATAGCATATATTACGGTGGGTGAATAAATTACTGCCGAGCAATTGATAGAATAGCGCATAGTTATGAGAATATCTAGGCATGATCACGAACATAGGCATCACGTCTGTGTCAAGTAGACCGAAACGATTCTGCATCTACTACTATTACTCCACACACCGACCACTATCCAGCATGCATCTAGAGTATTAAGTTCATAAGAACAGAGTAATGCATTAAGCAAGATGACATGATGTAGAGGGATAAACTCAAGCAATATGATATAAACCCCATCTTTTTATCCTCGATGGCAACAATACAATGCATGTCGGTTCCCTTTCTATCACTGGGATCGAGCACTGGAAGATTGAACCCAAAGCTAGGCACTTCTCCCATTGCAAGAAAGATCAATCTAGTAGGCCACACTAAATTGATAATTCAAAGAGACTTGCAAAGATATCAAATCATGCACATAAGAATTCAGAGAAGAATCAAATATTGTTCATAGATAATCTTGATCATAAACTCACAATTCATGGGATCTCGGCAAACACACCGCAAAAAGTGTTACATCGAATAGATCTCCAAGAACATCGAGGAGAACTTTGTATTGAGATCCAAAGAGAGAGAACAAGCCATCTAGCTAATAACTATGGACTCGAAGGTCTGTGGTAAACTACTCATGCTTCATCGGAGAGGCTATTGTGTTGATGTAGAAGCCCTCCGTGATCGAATTCCCCTTTGGTAGATTGCCGGAAAAGGCCCCAAGATGGGATCTCACGGGTACAGAAGGTTGCGGTGGTGGAAAAGTGGTTTCATGGCTCCCCTGGATGTTTTAGGGTATAAGAGTATATATAGGTGACAAAAGTAGGTGAGTGGAGCTACGAGGGGCCCACGAGGGTGGGGGGGGGGGGCGCACCCTCCTGCCTCGTGGCTGCCTCATTGCGTCTCTGACTTCCACTCCAAGTCTCCTGGATTGCGTTCATTCCAAGAAAGATCCTCACGAAGGTTTCATTCCGTTTGGATTCTGTTTGATATTCCTTTTCTACGAAACACTGAAATAGGCAAAAAAACAGCAACTGGCACTGGCCTCTGGTTAATAGTTTAGTCCCAAAAATAATATAAAATAGCATATTAAAGCCCATTAAACATCCAAAATAGATAATATAGTAGCGTGGACCGATAAAAAAAATTATAGATACGTTGGAGACGTATCAGCATCCCCAAGCTTAATTCCTGCTCGTCCTCGAGTAGGTAAATGATAAAAACAGAATTTTTGATGTGGAATGCTACCTAACATAATTTTCAATGTAATTCTCTTTATTGTGGCATGAATATTCAGATCCATAAGATTCAAAACTAAAGTTTAATATTGACATAAAAATAATGATACTTCAAGCATACAAATAAAGCAATCATGTCTTCTCAAAATAACATGGCCAAAGAAAGTTATACCTACAAAATCATATAGTCTGGCTATGCTCTATCTTCATCACACAAAGTATTTAATCATGCACAACCCCGATGACAAGCCAAGGAATTGCTTCATAGTTGGATGTTCTAAAAAAAATTCAACCTTCACGCAATACATGAGCGTGAGCCATGGACATAGCATTATAGGTGGAATAGAATGGTGGCTGTGGAGAAAACAAAAAGGAGAAGATAGACTCACATCAACTAGGCGTATCAATGGGCTATGGAGATGCCCGTCAATAGATATCAATGTGAGTGAGTAGGGATTGCCATGCAACGGACGCACTAGAGCTATAAGTGTATGAAAGCTCAACAAAAGAAACTAAGTGCATATGCATCCAACTTGCTTTCTCACGAAGACCTAGGGCATTTTGAGGAAGCCCATCATTGGAATATACAAGCCAAGTTCTATAATGAAAGTTCCCACTAGTATATGAAAGTGACAAAATAAGAGACATTCTATCATGAAGATCACGGTGCTACTTTGAAGCACAAGTGTGGAAAAATGATAGTAACATTGTCCCTTCTCTTTTTCTCTCATTTTTTGGTGGGATTCTTTGGCCTATTTTATTTTTTTGTCCAGAGTCTCATCCCGACTTATGGGGGAATCATAGTCTCCATCACCCCTTCCTCACATGGGACAATGCTCTAATAATGAAGATCATCACACTTTTATTTACTTACAACTCAACAATTACAACTCGATACTTAGAACAAATATGACTCTATGTGAATGCTTGTAGCGACCCGACCTCAAACGGTCAAGTCTCTGTGCTTCAGTGTCATCCCTGGATCAGTAATGCTGACACACACAGTACTCGGAGGATTTATAACAGAGTGGCAATCACACACTTATTACATCGAATGTCTCAAGAGAGAACTTGTTACAATAAATATGGTTTAAGGCCATCTAATATGATAACATCGGAAGGCTTGGAAGATAAAGTGAGTCCATCAACTCCAACGACATAGCTGAGTGCATGACAAACAACCTATCGCATCTTACTCCTCGTCTGAAAAGTCTGCAACATGATACGTTGCAGCCCAAAAACGGATCAACAGATGGAATATGCCAGCAATGTAACACAGGAGAGTAATGAACAGATAAATGCTATCACTACATGCATATATGGCTGGTGGAGGCTGTATGGTTAATATGTTTTTGCGAAAAGCCAATTTTCCCTACAACAAAGGAATATATTTCATTTAACTATCATGGTAGTTGAACAACATTGAGAAGGTTCCTCCAACTCAACCCCAATTAAAAGTAATTATCAACCCAACAAATTAATTTAGAGTGATGAGATCCATATGATAATCCAAGAACCAGATACTCAAGATGTCCATAACCGGGGACACGACTAACCATGATTAGTTTGTACACTCTGCAGAGGTTTGCGCACTTTTCCCCACAAGACTCGATCTCCCCTGTTGGATTTCCCGCACTACATGGTGTTTGAGAAATGGATGACCGAGACACAATCTTTCCGAAGCATTTGCTCTCTACTCCGGGCAGACCGGTACACCTACAATCCCCTACATCTGCTAGTCCACCTCTTCAAGAGCTCACGCAACTTACTCGACTATGCCAGAGCCCATAATGGCTTGTGGCTGCACACAGAATTTTTAGCATGAATAGTCTTATGATCCCTTTGAGCCTGGGTGGCGGAGTGTAGGATGATCACATGGGTACTCCGGGATATCCTAGGACAACACTGGACTCTCCAGGAGCCCACAAGCAATCCACCCAGATGTGTATTAAAGTTTCCACCTTAAGTTGAACCATTAATTAACATCTCACATCTGTCATGGATACACTCAAACCCAATCCACGTGTACGAGCATAGCATGGCAATGTAAGCATAACGTCGAAGTAACTCCCGATGGTTTGATAATAAAACAGGTAATAGGTTCTACCTCATCATCTACTTCTCAGACCCACATGTCAAGAGATCCTACTCATGCAATGTGTGAAGGTTGAAACTAATGCATAAAAACTGGGTGGTAAAGGGGTATGATCAAAGTGTTACTTGCCTTGCTGACGATCTGCAAATCCTAAAGACTCGTAGTAGCACGCTTCGCACTCCGGGTGTTCTATCGCAAACAAACAATAGCATACATAAGAAATCAAGCAAGGATGCATGGGTAAAACTCAAATAAGAAGATCTAACCGGAAAGTTCAACTGAAGAACTCCGATTTGCAAAAAGAATCAAATCAAACGGAGCAACAAAACTCAAACTACGAAAGAAACAAGATCCGATTAATAGTCTGGACTAAAATCAAATTTTACAGTACCAAAATCTTGCTCAAGTTGGTTAAACAGAAAAAGAGGGCTTCAAGACGAAGATCCAGGCGCTTGAATTGCCTGATTCCGATAAACGAGCGAAAAGATAAACTAAAACTAAGACCAGGGCAAAAATCACGATCGAAAATAATCGCGAAAAACCCTGGAAAAAGAAAAACTGACGAATAGGCTAACGAACGAACGTTCGCTGTCTGTGACTAATGGATGAACGGTGTTTGTTAAAACAAACGTACGGACGAACGTCGCTAAAATAAATAAGCCGACGGAAAAACCGATCTAAAAGAGAGAAAAATGAGATCTAGGGTTTCAAAAGAAAACCGAACGGTTTTCTCTAGAAAATCGGTGGCGGCGGCTACCTCCGGCGACGGACGGCAAGGCGGCGGCGGGACATCGGTGCGGCTCCGGCTGGTCGGGCGTGGGGCGGTAAGGCGGCGCGGCGGGAGGCGGGAGGCGGCTCGCGGCGCTGGCGGTGGCAGGCGACGCTGGCGGCGGCGGCGGACGGGCTGCGCTAGGGTTTCGGGGCTGGGGCGACTTGGGCCTCGGGCCTTGGGGGCGCGGCTTATAAAGCCCCGGGCTAAGTGTCCTAGCCGGACACGGCCCAATAAGTCGGTTCACACTTTTTTTAAACATATTCCGATGCGCAGAAAAATGATTAAAAGAAATACTAAACGGACTCCAAAACTCCTGAAATAAATTTTCCCCGTACTCTAAAAATATAGCAGACAAAGAGAACATTTATTTGGGCCTCTAATACAATTTTGAAAAATGCATATTTTTCCTAATCCAAATAAAATAGCGATAAAACCCCAAATAAAAATACAAATTGATTTTAATATTTTTCCTCCAACATTTCATTTATTTTGGAGAAGTCATATTATCTCCTCTCAAATAATTTTAATATGAAATATTTTCGGGGAGAAAAATAATTAAAACGAAAGTGATCCTTGTTTCAATGTTCGAGAAAAGTTCAAATATGAGAACTAGGAAAATCCCCAACTCTCTCCGAGGGTCCTTGAGTTGATTAGGATTTCGAGGATTGCAAAATGAAATGCAATAAAATATGATATGCATGAATGACCTATGTATAACATTCCAAATTCAAAATTTGGGATGTTACAATGCCTTCGGCGGTGTACCGGGATATGCAATGAATCAAGAGTGGCATGTATGAAAGAATTATGAACGGTGGCTTTGGCACAAATACGACGTCAACTACATGATCATGCAATGCAATATGACAATAATGGAGTGTGTCATAATAAACGGAATGGTGGAAAGTTGCATGGAAATATATATCGGAATGGCTATAGAAATGCCATAATAGGTAGGCGTGGTGGCTATTTTGAGGAAGGTATATGGTGGGTGTATGATACCGGCGAAAGGTGTGCGGTATTAGAGAGGCTAGCAATGGTGGAATGGTGAGAGTGCATATAATCTAAAGAACTCACGTACTTATTGCAAAAATCTATTAGTTATCAATAAAAAGTACTACGCGCATATTCCTAGGGGGATAGATTGGTAGGAAAAGACTATCGCTCGTCCCCGACCGCCACTCATAAGGAAGACAATCAATAAATAAATCATGCTCTGACTTCATCACATAACGGTTCACCATACGTGCATGCTACGGGAATCACAAATTTTAACACAAGTATCTCTAAAATTCACAACTACTCAACTAGCATGACTCTAATATCACCATCTTCATATCTCGAAACAATCATAAGGAATCAAACTTCTCATAATATTCAATGCACTTTATATGATAGTTTTTATTATACCAGTCTTGGATGCTCATCATATTAGGACTAATTTTATAGCCAAAGCAAATTACCATGCTGTTCTAAAAGACTCTCAAAATAATATAAGTGAAGCACATAGAGTATTCTAATAAATTCCGATTCATGTGTGTCTCTCCAAAAAGGTCTGTACAGCAAGGATGATTGTGGTAAACTAAAAAGCAAAGACTCAAATCATACAAGACGCTCCAAGCAAAACACATATCATGTGGTGAATAAAAATATAGCCTCAAGTAAAGTTACCGATGGACGAAGACGAAAGAGAGGATGCCTTCCGAGGCATCCCCATGCTTAGGCTTTTGGTTGTCCTTGAATTTTACCTTGGGGTGCCTTGGGCATCCCCAAGCTTAGGCTCTTGCCACTCCTTGTTCCAAAATTCATCAAATCATTACCCAAAAACTTGAAAACTTCACAACACAAAACTCAACAGAAAATCTCATGAGCTCCATTAGTATTAAAACAAACCACCACTTAAGGTACTGTAATGAACTCATTCTTTATTTATATTGGTGTTAAACCTACTGTATACCAACATCTCTATGGTTCATACCCCCCGATACTAGCCATAGATTCATCAAAAAAAGCAAACAACACACAAAAACAGAATCTGTCAAAAACAGAACAGTCTGTAGCAATATGGAGGTTTCGAATACTTCTTTAACTCTAAAAATTCTGAAACATTAGGAAGACCTAAATAATTTGTATATTGATCTACTTCAATTGTAATTGGTATTTTATCTCTCTCTGGTAAAAAATGAAAATTATTCTCGTGAGCGCATACTTTCTGTTTGTTTTCAGCAAGATCAAACAACAATCACCCAAGAAGATCCTAAAGGCTTTACTTGGCACGAACACTAATTAAAACATAAAAAACACAATCATAACAGAGGATAGATGATTTATTTATTGCTAAACAGTAACAAAAAGCAAGGAACAAAAATAAAATTGGGTTGCCTCCCAACAAGCGCTATCGTTTAGCGCCCCTAGCTAGGCATAAAGCCAGAATAGATCTAGGTATTGTCATCTTTGGTATGAAATTCTTCAATTGAACACTTATAACCCTTGGGGGTTTCTTTCTTTTTATTGATGATCAAACTCCTAGGCAAGAAATCAAGAAATTCATTTGTAGCAAAAGGTTCCTTAATGATAGCGAAAAAGTTGGGGTGAACACTTATTGATTTGAGATCTGCATTCTCCTTACTAGAAGATTCACCCTTATTTTTAGGAACGTACGTAAACTTGGCAACTTTGGTAGGAGGAGGGTTTGAAGTGTTTCTCACGGCAGAAAAGGCAGGCCCTAAGTTGGTAATAATATCCTCAAGTTTATTAATTCTAGTGGAATCTTGATCTATCTTTTCATTAACTATGGGTTCTTTTTCTGTAAAAAAATTCAGAGTAACTCCTACCTTAGATCCATATTGGGTAATTTGGTTGTGGATCTTTTTATCCAAATTCTCGATCAAATCTACAGTGGCAACTTTATTTTCAATAATTTCAAGCCTTTGCATCACATGTTCCGAAGTTAAAATAGTTCCATTAACCAAAAGAGGTGGTGGGCCAAACAAATCTATAATAGCATTATAATAATCAAAAGTATGGCTACCCAAGAAATTCCCTCCAGTAATGGTATCAAGAATATATCTGTTCCAAGGAGTGATGCCTACATAAAAATTGCGAAGAAGAACGGGAGTAGATTGCTTCCTAGTGGATCTATTCTGAGCATTGCAAATTCTATACCAAGCATCTTTGAGATTTTCTCCCTACCATTGTTTAAAATTAAGAACTTCATTATCGGGAGTACTAACAATGATAGAAGGACTGGCCGTGATGGCAAAACAAACGACCTAACACACGGACACACAAGAAGCAAGAAGAAAGGAGGCGAACGGAAAAAGGGGCAAATAAAACGGCAAGGGTGAAGTGGGGGAGAGGAAAACGAGAGGCAAATGGCAAATAATGTTATGTGAGGGAGAAGAGTTTGTGATGGGTACTTGGTATGTCTTGACTTGAGCGTAGATCTCCCCAGCAACGGCGGCAGAAATCCTTCTTGCTACCTCTTGAGCATGCGTTGGTTTTCCCTTGAGAGGAAAGGGTGATGTAGTAAAGAGCGTAAGTATTTCCCTCAGTTTTTTGAGAACCAAGGTATCAATCCAGTAGGAGACTACACACAAATCGCCTAGTACCTGCACAAACAATCAAGAACCTTGCAACCAACACGATAAAGGGGTTGTCAATCCCTTCACGGCCACTTGCAAAAGTGAGATCTGATAAAGATAATAAGATAAATATTTTTGGTATTTTTGTTGTATAGATTGGAAAATAAAGATTGCAAAATAAATAAACAGTAAAATAGAATTATAGATTGAAAACTTATATAATGTAAAGTAGACCCATGGGCCATAGGTTTCACTAGTGGCTTCTCTCATGATAGCATATATTACGGTGGGTGAACAAATTACTGCCGAGCAATTGATAGAATAGCGCATAGTTATGAGAATATCTAGGCATGATCATGAACATAGGCATCACGTCCGTGTCAAGTAGACCGAAACGATTTTGCATCTACTACTATTACTCCACACATCGACCGCTATCCAGCATGGATCTAGAGTATTAAGTTCATAAGAACAAAGTAACGCATTACGCAAGGTGACATGATGTAGCGGGAAAAACTCAAGAAATATGATATATACCCCATCTTTTTATCCTCGATGGCAACAATACAATATGTATCGGTTCCCTTTCTATCACTGGGATCGAGCACCGCAAGATTGAACCCAAAGCTAAGCACTTCTCCCATTGCAAGAAAGATCAATCTAGTAGGCCAAACCAAACTGATAATTCGAAGAGACTTGCAAAGATATCAAATCATGCATATAAGAATTCAGAGAAGAATCAAATATTGTTCATAGATAATCTTGATCATAAACCCACAATTCATCGGATCTCGGCAAACACAACGCAAAAAGTGTTACATCAAATAGATCTCCAAGGACATCGAGGAGAACTTTGTATTGAGAACCAAAGAGAGAGAAGAAGCCATCTTGCTAATAACTATGGACCTGAAGGTCTATGGTAAACTACTCGCGCTTCATCAGAGAGGCTATTGTGTTGATGTAGAAGCCCTCCATGATCGAATCTCCCTCCGAAAGATCGCGGGAAAAGGCCCCAAGATGGGATCTCATGGGTACAGAAGGTTGCGGCGGTGGAAAAGTGGTATCGTGGCTCCCCTGGATATTTTTAGTATAAGAGGATATATAGGCGAAAGAAGTAGGTCGGTGGAGCTACGAGGGGCCCACGAGGGCGGGGGCGCGCCTACCCCCTGGATGTGCCCTCCTGCCTCGTGTCCGCCTCGTTGCGTCTCTGACTTCCAGTCCAAGTCTCCTGGATGGCGTTCGTTCCAAGAAAGATCCTCACAAAGGTTTCGTTCCATTCGGATTCCGTTTGATACTCCTTTTCTGCGTAACACTGAAATAGGCAAAAAAAACAGCAACGACACTAGGCCTCCGGTTAAGTCCCAAAAATAATATAAAAGAGCATATTAAAGCCCATTAAACATCCAAAACAGATAATATAATAGCATGGAATGATTAAAAAATATAGATACATTGGAGACGTATCACCGGCCCCCAGCATCCTCGGCGCTCATCCGACCCAACACCAGGCCTACATCGCCGGACCATAGCCCGGCCTGCACCAGGCATTGCCGGCCCCCTCCTACCAGCTGGACCACATGGCACCGCTGGCAACCTTCTACCAGAAGGCCGACACCCCCTTCTACGGCACGGCACCGCCACCACTCCCACCCGTGCCTTGGGACCTGGCGCTGCACTCCTCTCCCATCCCAAACTTGTACACCGGTGGAGGTGATTGGTACATGGACACCGGGGCGACTACCCACATGTCATCCTATCCTGGTAACCTCGCCACTTATTTTCCCACGAACACTTCTACTCACATCACTATCGGGGATAGCTCTTCTCTTCCTATTACACATATTGGTCATACATCTTTTCCATCTAATTCTCTTCCTATCAATATGTCTAACGTTCTTGTTTCTCTAGAACTATTCAAAAATCTTGTCTCTATTTGCTGCTTTACTTGTGATAATCCTATTACTATTGAATTTAACGAATGTGATTTTTCTGTGAAGGACTCCCGTACCCGGATGGTTCTTTACCGATTTGATAGCCCATACAAGCTCTACCCGGTACACTCACCATCCACCGCCTCCATTGTCCCTGTCGCCCTCTCAGCCGATGTGGACCTTTGGCACGCTCGCTTGGGACACCCAAACCCAGGTACCCTTGGTCATATTCTTAGGAGCTTTTCTTTCACTTGTAATAAGGTTGCCGAACACACTTGTCATGCTTGCAGTGTCGGCAAACACATGCGTCTTCCCTTTAGTGACTCTACCACCATTGCTTCATATCCGTTTCAGTTGATTCATAGTGATGTTTGGGCTTCACCTATGGTGAGCAATTCTAGCTATCTTTATTATCTTGTCATATTGGACGATTTTACTCACTATGTATGGGCTTTTCCTCTGACAGAAATCCTACGCGCAAGCTACCCTTCGAGATTTTTACTCATATATCACCACACACTTTGGCCTCCCCATTCTTGCACTTCAAACTGACAATGGGAAAGAGTTTGACAATCTTGCCACTAAGAATTTACTCGCCACACATGGAACTATATTTCGTCTAACATGTCCCTACACTTCGCAGCAAAACAGGCGGGCAGAACGGATACTTCACACTCTTAACGATTGTGTTCGTACCCTACTCTTCCACGCCAACCTCTCGCCCCATTTTCGGCCGGATGCCCTTGCCACGACATATCTTTTGACCAACATCCGGCCTTGCCGCGGTCGTTGGAACTATGCACCGCATCAGTTGCTTTATGGGACTCCACCATCCTATGATGAACTCCATGTTTTTGGGTGTCTCTGTTATCCTAGCATCGCTTTCACCGCCCCGAATAAGCTTGCCCCACGCTCCCTCATGTGCATCTTTGCCGGTTACCCTCCTAATACCAAGGGCTATTGGTGCTATGATCCCGTTTCCCATTAGTTGATCACCTCAAGACACGTTACTTTGACAAAAAAGTGTTTCCTTTTCAGCAGGTACCACCAGTTGACACACCGACATCGTCATCATCACCTCTCGGTGGGTCCCTCTCGCTGCCGCCGCCGCACTCCCGTGGAGGGTGCCCGTGACTGCCACTCGCCGATGCCGCCGTGCTGGTGCATCTTCGGGCCCGCAACTGCTTCCGAATGGCTCCGCCTTATCCGGCTCTGGCGTGTCCTCTACGCCCTCCGGTGCGGCCGCCTCGACCCTGACACTTGCAGCTTCGAGTTTGGCCGCCTCATCTCTGACCTCGGCTTCCCAGCTGGACTCGGGATCATCCGCCCCGACCGCTGCGATGCCGGCCTCGCAACTCGGCATAACTACTCAGTTGTGCATTGACACCCTTCGTTCGAGCACTCGCTACCCGACCGAGCAGTACCTGTGCGCGGCATCGACTTCCTCGCCATTGCCGTTTCCCACCTCGGCTCGGGCCGCACTTCACGACCCCAACTGGCCTGCCGGCATGCTGGAGGAGTTCAACGTGTTGCAATGCAACGACACTTGGCAGCTCGTTCCGCGCCCCAGCCACGCTAACATCATTAGCGGGAAATGGGTCTTTCATCACAAGACGCACTCCGATGGTACCCTTGAGCAATACAAAGCCCGTTGGGTGGTACACGGTTTCCGGTAGCGTGCCAGAGTGGACTTCACTAACACCTTTGCCCCAATTGTCAAACCAGGGATGATTCGCACCATCCACCACCTTGCAGTGTCCCGTGAGTGGACAGATGTCTCCAACGTGTTCCTCCATGGCCATCTGGGCGAGCAGGTCTACTGCCAGCAACCCACTGGATTCATTGACGCCGCCCATCCTGCTCATGTGTGCCTGCTCTCCCGTTCACTATATGGGTTGAAGCAGTCGCCGAGGGCGTGGTACCAGCGCATCACCGCCTTTCTACAATAGATGGGCTTCCGAGCTACTCGCTCTGATGCTTCCCTATTTGTGTATCATCACAGCCATGCGACTGCATACCTGCATCTCTACGTCGATGACATCATCCTCACGGCCTCCTCGACTGAGCTTCTTGGGTAGCTCATTGCTTGTCTTAGTGCCAAGTTCGCCTTGAAGGACTTGGGGTCCCCTTCACTACTTCCTCGGCATCAAGGTCATTCCGCAGCCTGATGGCTTCTTCCTTCATCAACAGAAGTACGCACATGAGCTTCTTGAGTGCGTCGGCATGCTGAATTGCAAGACTATCGCCACTCTTGTTGATACGAAGGCGAAGCTTTCCACCCTTGAGGGATCCCCCACTCTGGAAGGTCCGTTCTATCGCTCTATTGTGAGCGCTCTGCAGTACCCGACCCTCACCCGGCCGGATTTGCAGTATGCAGTGCAGCAGGTGTGCTTACATATGCATGCTCCACGGGATAGTCACTGGAATCTACTAAAGCAAATTCCTCGGTACATCCGCGACACTATGGCTCTTGGTCTCACATTGACGGCATCATCCTCCACCGACATGGTCGCTGAGGGAGTCCTGGATTAGGGGGTCTCCGGACAGCTGGACTATATCCTTTGGCCGGACAGCTGACTCATATTATCAAGAATAAATCAAGCAGGACGTAGGGTTTTACCTCCATCAAGAGGGCCCGAACCTGGGTAAAGCATCGTGTCCCCTGCCTCCTGTTACCATCCGCCTTAGACGCACAGTTCGGGACCCCCTACCCGAGATCCGCCGGTTTTGACACTGACATTGGTGCTTTCATTGAGGGTTCCTCTGTGTCATCATCATTAGGCTTGATGGCTCCTTCAATCATCGATAGCGATGCAGTCCAGGGTAAGACTTTTCTCCCCGGACAGATCTTTGTATTCGGTGGCTTCGCACTGCGGGACAACTCGCTTGGCCATCTGGAGCAGATCGAGAGTTACGCCCCTGGCCACCAGGTCAGGTTTGGAAGCTTAAACTACACGGCCGATATCCGCGGAGACTTGATCTTCGACGGATTCGAGCCCCTGCCTTGTGCGCTACACGATGACGATGAACATGATTTAGCTCTACCATCGGACAATGTTCAGGAGATCGCGCCAGCAACCGCTCTGACCCTCAATTCGGAACCAGTTGCGCCATCCATGGACGGGTGGATAGACCCTGACACGGAGGTCGTATCCTCAGTGACGATCGAGCCGAATATAGACCTTACCCTTCACGAGAGCCGTGATGCCAAGCTGTCGGATCCTTCCCCGGCCATGGACCCCGAACCGCCTGCGCCCGTGCCTATCGAATCTGATTGGGCGCCGATCATGGAGTTTACCTCCGCGGATATTTTTCAGCACTCGCCCTTCGGCGACATACTGAACTCATTAAGGTCTCTCTCCTTGTCAGGAGAGTACTGGCCGAACTATGTCCGGCAGGATTGGGATGCGGATGACGAAGAAATTCGCCACCCACCCACCACCCACTTAGTAGCCACTGTCGATGATTTGACCGACATGTTCGACTTTGACTCCAAAGACATCAACGGTATGGACGACGATGCAGGAGACGAACAGGAAGCACTGCCCATAGGGCACTGGACGGCCACTCCATCATATGATGTATACATGGTGGACACACCCAAAGAAAATGACGACGAGGAACGGAAGGACGCAGCGAAGGGTTGTTCCCTCGAGAAGCAGTCAAAGCGGCGGCGTAAGCGCCGCTCCAAATCCTGCCTCGGCAGAAACAGCGGTCATATAGACCCAGCGATAGAGTAGGGTGAACCATCACCCGACCAGGGCAACACGGAGAATCAAACCGAACAACCCGACCCCGTCGAAGATAACAGTCCGGACGACATCACACCGGACAGGCACCCGGAGCAACAGAATGCCCATCAAAGGCTGGTTGCCACTGCGAGGAGTCTAAAAAAGCAGAAGCAAAGGCTCAGGGCTGCACAAGACACACTCAGAATCAGATGGAGTAAAGTACTCAACACTGCAGCAAAGTACGGCGGTAATCGCCACACCAAGAGCTACCTGAAGCAAAAGCTGCTACCTGAATTCGATGAGGAGGCCTTAGATCCCCCGCAATCAAAAAACAAAACGGCCATCCGGTTGGCTGGATGACCCCGTGACCAACATAGAGCGGCAAATGAGGCCGCACATAAGCCAGTATGCGATCCACGAGAGGGCTCACATCAAAAGGACGGCGCAGCCAGATCCATATACAGGCCACGCAAGCGTGCTCCAGCATGCAATGCAACACAAAAACCATCTGAACACTGGAGGACAGAAGAGGTTCCCCCCACAAGTGCGGACGGTGAACATGATATACACAACCCATATTCCCAAGAGGGAGCGGAAGTGTGCGCTAAGGGATGTATATGCGTTGGAGCCAGTCGCCCCAAAGTTCAACCCATGGTCCTCTTGCCCGATCACCTTCGATCGCAGGGACCACCCCACTAGTATCCGTCATGGCGGATTCGCTGCACTGGTCCTAGACCCAATCATTGACAGATTTCACCTCACTCGAGTCCTTATGGATGGCGGCAGCAGCCTGAACCTGCTTTATCAGGACACAATGCGCAAAATGGGTATAGACCTGTCGGTGTCAAAACCGGCGGATCTCGGGTAGGGGGTCCTGAACTGTGCGTCTAGGCCGGATGGTAACAAGAGGCAAGGGACACGAAGTTTTACCCAGGTTTGGGCCCTCTCGATGGAGGTAAACCCTATGTCCTGCTTGATTAATATTGATGATATGGGTAGTACAAGAGTAGATCTACCACGAGATCGAGGAGGCTAAACCCTAGAAGCTAGCCTATGGTATGATTGTTGATGTGTATGTTGTCCTACGGACTAAAACCCTCCGGTTTATATAGACACCGGAGAGGGTTAGGGTTACACCAAGTCGGTTACAATGGTAGGAGATCTTCATATCCGTATCGCCAAGCTTGCATTCCACGCCAAGGAAAGTCCCTTCCGTACATGGGACGGAGTCTTCAATCTTGTATCTTCATAGTCCAGGAGTCCGGCTGAAGGTATAGTCCGGCTATCCGAACACCCCCTAATCCAGGACTCCCTCAGTAGCCCCCAAACCAGGCTTCAATGACGATGAGTCCAGCGCGCAGATTGTCTTCGGCATTGCAAGGCGGGTTCTCCTCCAAATTCCCTGTACCTGTTGAATAAAGTCCGGTTTCTTGTAGATGTTTGCGCTCCTTGGCTTCTACGCCCAATAATGGATGCTTCCCACGTGTCAAACGAATATGAAAAGTCTGAGTGTTTTTACATTCACACCCCTAGCCGCATAAATGAGCTGCCCTATTTAAGGGGACGAGGATTTAGATCCAATCTACACCTTCTCCCCTCCGCGAGTGTTCATCAGAGCGCATCCGACAAAGGTCCATCCCACCATGGCCAGCCGTCGCAACTCCTCCCCTCGCCCTTCCAGCCCTAAGCCTGGATATTGGGAGAGATGTTCCATCCTGCATAGCGAGCTAATGACGCTCCAGACCAAGGGATTTCTCCGCCCGGCCTATATGGTCACGGTTCGAGCCGGTCTTGCTATCTACAACGGTGGAGAGCAAGCAGAGAATGCCCCTAATCCCTCCAAAGGAGAGCGGGTGTGCCTCGTCCCTTACTTAATAAGCGGACTCTTATTTCCAATCCACCCATTTCTCTGGGGGCTTCTGGAGTTCTACGGCCTCCAGCTACATCATCTCACGCCTACCTCAGTATTGCACATCGCGGGCTTTGTAGCCCTCTGCGAGCTGTTCTTGGGTGTTGAACTCATTTCGAACTGTGGAAGGAGCTATTTTGCCTCGTGCCCCATTCCAAGAAGGGGTCAATGTATCAAGTGGGCGGAGCCAAAGTGTGGCACATCGCCGGGACCGGATATCTGTCCGGAACCCGGAAGAAGGCGTCCGAAGACTGGCCCTCGGAGTGGTTTTATATAGAAGACGTCTCGCTGCCGGATCCTGTCCGGATCGGCCTCCCTGAATTCAATAGTGCTCCCTTAAAGAAGCGCCTAAGCTGGTGCCCACGGAGCCCTCAGAGGAAAAGTGACAGGGACATCATTTACCTGATGGGCCGAATAAGATTGTTAGCCCATTCCGGACTATCCATGATCGGGGTTATGGCCGAATGCATTATGCGGGGGGTGCAGCCGCTTCAGTATAGAAGCCACCCCATGTGGGGCTTCAACAGGGAGGACGACGCCACCCGCTACGGTCGTAAGAGGCCGGATTCAGCTGCCGCTCTACTAAAGATCTTGTCCACTTTGTATAAGGGAGAAGAGGAGGAATTTCTCCGCGTCAACCCTCAGGGTGGATTCTCCATGCACAATCCCCCGAGCTGGGTAAGCGGCCATATTTACTTGTCCATCTGTTTTGTATTCCCATCAGTCTGACGACTTTAACATAGGAACTGCGCTGGGCTGTTAAGGAAATAAGCAGCCCTCCTCCACAACCTGAGGACCCAAGACGGTCCCTCGACCCGGCCTCTCAAGAGGATCCGGACATATCTGTGGAGCTGATTGATGGAGTGTTCCATCAATTGAGCAAGGATAACGCCTTGGTGGCCATTACGGCCGATTACCCAGGGCTAATCCTGACGCCCCAGGTACCTGAGATCGAAGTCCCAATACCCCGAATAGGTGTCCGCCCACTCGTGTTCAGTTTCCTGATTGCAACCGAACTTTGCAGGGGAGGTTTTTATGGTGGAAGGCCGAACCTGTGGCGACAAGCCAACGAGGGGGCGTAGGGCCCCGTGGGCAAAAAAGAAGTGCAGTCCGGACCGAGGCATCAGCGCAAAGGTATAACACCTGGGATGTGGACGGGTTGTCTGCCACTAACTCTGAGGTGGAGAGTGCCATGAACCACAGGCGTCGCCGGACAATTCTTCGCGACACTTGTTTCTCCCAAGGGGCGTTAGATGCCTTCAACTCGGGAGATGCGTACCTCCGTGCCGCTCAAAATGGTCTAGCCAGAGCCACGGAGCAGTATGTAAAAGACATACGGGTAAGAAAATTTTGGTAATTATATATATATATACCAATAGCCCCCGAGACTTGAAACAGTTAGAATAACTGATTTAAGGATCATTTGTTATGCAGGTTCTTACAGAAAAGAACTCCCTACTGTCCAAGGAGCTGGAAGAGTGCAAAGCCCAACTTGAGGCCGCACTAGCCGCGGCAGGGGAGCCCAAGGAGACCCCCTCTGGTAATATACACTTCGAAAGATAAGTATTTTGCGAAGCACGGCATGCGTGCGAATCTGACAAATGAAATTGCAGATGGCACCGGATTGAATCCGGAAAGGCAACACCTCCTACGCCAGCTAAAGGCTGGTGAGAAGGTGCTGACAAAGGTGAGGCGGGAGAAGAACCATCTCCAAGAGCAACACCAAGCTGGGCGTCGAGCTGAAAGATGTTCGTGCCCAGCTGTCAGACTCCGTGAAGGAGAATCAGCGGCTTCGGCGCGGCATATTTAGTAAGTGCTTGAACGAACCTTTTGAAAGAAAGTTCGGCGGGGAAGTCGATAACAGAGCAATGTTTGTAGGTGTGCTAATAGGTTGTCCTGCAGAGGAGATGCCCAGTTCTACGGGTGACCTTCTTCCCGAGCTCTCGCAACTGCTCGATCGAGTTCGGCAGGTGATGCAAGGCGTCGCCCAGGCCCTGTGGCCATCCGTCTCCATGCCCGAAGGTTTTGGAGAGCTTGCGGATAAGCTAAAGGGAGCACGGCGGCGCTTCCGATTGTGGAAGATATCAGCCTGCCGTCAAGGCTCTAGGGAGGCCTGGGCCATGGTGAAGACGCGGTACGCAAAGGCTGACCCCAACCACATGGCCGAGGTCGGTCCTTTAGGGCCCGATGGGAAGGAGATCCCTGTAAACTTAGTATACGGCCAGGTAGAGTTGGCCGCAAAGTATTCCCAGCAGGACTGTAAATTAGACAGCCTGTTAGATGGTATTGAAGAGGAATACAATCAGTCAAAATGACTATGTAATTTTAATTGACATTTATAATGCCTTCTAGCCGGATTGTAGATCATTTGTCATGGCCGACCTTTTCGCTTCAGCCTCCTGACCTGACGGTCCGGAGTGTGTCCGAATTCCCGTGCGGTTATATAGGAACCGGGGAATGCATGGAGACCAGGCGTAGGGGTCATTAGGGCTTGAACAGACAAGTGCCCGACTAGTTATGTTATATTACATGGTTAGTAAGAAACATCTTCCAGGGAGAATAGTTCCGTTAGGGGTTCCTTTCCCTGGGAGGCATGCCCTAAGGTGCATGTCCATGCTGCAAAAAGAAACGCAGGAAAAACATCTGGGGGCGTATAGATAAAAATAAAAAAAGATCATCTTTAGTTCACCGACCAAATATTCCCTTAAGAACGCTAGCTTTCGGCTTCACCCAGTCTGAGGTACACGTCCGGCTGACCTGGCAGTAACAATCGCAGAGGTGCTCCCTTTACCACCTAGCCGAACAATCAGGAACGTAAGGGTAAGCACAGGAGCCAGGCAACCTAGCTTGGCCAAAACTTAAGTCATATCGATGCATATAATGGTGAATAAAAGGTACATGCGGAAGTGTGACACATGTGTTGGGCATGAAGCCCGTATGAATAAGCTTCTGTTTAAAGAAGCCCCCAGGTTTAATGAGCGCGGATAGCGCGTCACTTTATGAGCCTTTAAAGGTTATAAGAGAGAGATAGAGAAAAGAAGAGAAATGTAAGACATAAAGTATATAAAAAATGGACAGAGGAAGGAGACGAACACAGAGTCCAGCGCTAGGCATAGAATCTTCAGAGACGGGCTGTGTTCCATGTGATGAAGCTATGTACCTAGGGTAGGGGCATGGACCTGTCCTAGGTACCCTACCCAAGGACATCCCTAGAAGAAGTCACCTTTCACTCAACGGATTCAAGACACTCGACCACAAAGCAATCACTCGACCAAGATCCAACCACTCGACTGCCAGGAGATCTAAAGTCACCCTGCACGCAAACGGTCGGTCATTAAGTAGCTTTTATGGTCATCATAGCACTTTATTAGGGGCGTTACTAGTAACCCCCAGTCTTAATGTACTTTAAACCCTGCATTACTGAGGGCTGGAGGGGCCTGGCGAACTCTATATAAGCCACCCCCTCCTCAGTATCGAGGGTTCGCACCCCTGTTATTCATACACACATAATTCAGTCGACCGCCTCCGGGCACCGAGACGTAGGGCTATTACTTCCTCCGAGAAGGGCCTGAACTCGTAATCCTCGTGTGCTTACAACTCCTCCATAGCTAAGATCTAGCCTCTCCATACATACCCACCTACATCACTGTCAGAGTTAGAACCACGACAGTTGGCGCCCACCGTGGGGCTAGGAGTCTTAGCGCCTAGTTTGAGAAGTTGTGATTTTTTCTGATCTCTTTGATCATGGTTTCGGGCGGAGCTTTGGTGGAGGGCCGCGAGATCTGTCTCGGCGCGCTCATGTTCATCACCGACGACTCCGCTTGGCTTTAGGAGGCTCCACTCGACGTCGACGCGCTCCCCGTCCGCGGGGCGACGCACTTTCGCGCATGCGTCCGTGGTGTCCTCCTGCGGCAGCCATCGACCCAATATTGGTCGGCTCCTGTGGCGTCTCCCCGCCCTGTTTCTCGCCGGTGCAAGCGCTCCGGTCGGTCGAGGCTTCAGAGGAGGGTGAGACATGTGGTGGCCCTCCGGTCGGCCACCCCACAAGTCATGGCAATCGAGCCCGACGAATCCCTCTACGGCCTGTTCGACCTGTCGACTGGCTCCGCAGAGACCGCATCCGAATGCGACAGCAGTGACCCAGCTGTAGAGGTTCTGGTGATCAATGGGCCACGCAGTCCTCCCGGTTTCCCCCACGCTGACGGAGGCGCGGATGGGGGCGACCCGTCGCGTCCTCACAAGGAGTATCTCCCCGAGCCTCTCACGTCATTGCAGCAGGAGGAGCTTCGCCGCCAAAACATGGATGCACTCCACACTCCTATCGTTGGAGAAACCCCCGAGGCCCGAGCCTTGGAGGACGCGCGCTTGGCTAACTTGGCCGAGCGCACTCGACTGGAGAATCTCCAGCGAATACTCGATGAGCGAGCACGTCAACGGGCTCCAGAATCCAGTCGACGTCAACTCTTTCCGCCCCCGCAGGTATATCGTACTCCGATTCAGAATTTGGCGGCTGTGGAAAGTATAGCAGAGTCGATTCAGCCCTCCCAGTCAGAGGCTGGCAGAGGCTTGTTGCAAATCAGAGCGTTGCTCCGGGCAGCGGGAGACCAGAATTCCGTTGTTTCTCAGTCGCGAAACAGGATCCGCAGTCGATCCGTTGTAGCGGATACAGTCCAGTCAGCTCACAACCCAAGATCGGCTCCGAGACGTGAGGGACGTGGAGACCGGCGTGATCAGTACAGAAGGAATGAGCAGTATGATCACTGATTCGATCGTGATGATCAACGTCGAGTGCCAACCCCTCCCCCCAGGAGTGGATCATATGTGCCTCGACAGCAGGATGACAGACGCCCTCATAGTGTTGGGCGGAGAATTTCAGTCGACCCCAGGGAACCAGGCTTTGATGCGAGATCCATTCTCATTCAAGGTTTGGTCGACAGGAATAGAGCTCACCGAGAAGGCCACGACAGAGATGCGCCTACCAGTAGCAGAGTATATGTTTCAGGGCCGGAGTGTTTCAGTCGAGCCATCAGAGCCGCTGTAATTCCTCCCAACTTCAGGTTGGCGACTGGAGTTAGTAAGTTCACCGGTGAGTCCAAGCCCGATACTTGGCTCGAAGATTACCACGTGGCTGTCCAGATTGGCGGTGGGAATGATGAGGTAGCCATGAAGCACTTGCCTCTCATGTTAGAAGGCTCGGCCAGAGCGTGGCTGAATCAGTTAGCACCCAGCAGCATTTACACTTGGGAGGATCTCTCCCGAGTGTTTGTCACCACATTTGAAGGAACATGCAAGCGACCTGCAGGCCTTACAGAATTATGGTCTTGCGTGCAGAAACCGAATGAAACTCTGAGGGATTACATCCAGAGGTGGATCACATTGCATCACAAAGTTGAAAATGTACCAGATCATCAAGCAGTTTGTGCCTTTAAAGAAGGCGTTAAGTACAGAGAATTGAATCTGAAGTTCGGTCGAACCGGAGAGATGTCTCTAAATCGGATGATGGAGATTGCCACCAAATACGCTAATGGTGAAGATGAGGATCGACTCCGGAGTGGCAAGCATAAAGCAGTCGCCTAGGAAACCGGAGGAAATTCCAGTCGGAAACAGAAGCGGAAAGCCGAGCCAGCCACTCCTGGGGAGGCCCTGGCCGTAACCCAGGGAAAATTTAAGGGAAACCCCAAAGGACCTTGGAACCCCAAGAAAGTTAAAGACCAAGATGGAAATGATGTTTTGGATCTACCATGTCACATCCACACCAAGAAAGATGAAGAGGGTAAACTCATTTACCCAAAGCATACCACTCGAAAGTGTCGGCTTCTGATCCAGCAGTTTCAGGGCAAGCAGTCCAAAGATAAGGAAGAGGAGTCAGACAAAGTTGAGGACAAGGAAGATAGTGACGATGGGTACCCCCAGGTCAATTCCACCCTGATGATTTTTGCTGATGTTGAGAGAAAAAGTCGACTGAAGGTTATTAACCATGAGGTAAATATGGTTGCTCCAGCAACACCCAATTATCTAAAGTGGTCCCAGACTGCCATCACATTCGACCAGTCTGATCACCCTACGCACATTGCCACCCCTGGGAGGCAAGCTTTGGTGGTCGACCCAGTTGTCGAAGGCACTCGACTGACCAAAGTCCTGATGGATGGAGGCAGCGGTTTGAACATACTGTATGGAGAAACATTGAAAGGGATGGGCATTCCGGTGTCCAGGCTCAGTACCAGTAACATGAGTTTCCATGGAGTCATTCCTGGGAAGAAAGCCGAGTCACTTGGCCAAATTGCTCTTGATGTGGTTTTCGGTGATTCCAAGAATTACGCAAGGAAAAGTTGACATTCGAAGTTGTGGATTTCCAAAGTGCTTATCACGCTTTTTTTTGGGCAGGCCAGCTTATGCATGCTTCATGGCTCGACCATGTTATGTGTATCTCAAATTGAAGATGCCTGGTCCCAAAGGTGTGATCACTCTTATAGGCAATCGGAAGAAAGCAGAAGAGTGTTTCTGAAAGGCTCAAAGATTGCTGACGCTCAGATGGCAGTGGTCGAGCTGCAAGAGTATCAGAAGACTGTAGATCCGAGTGAGTTGCTACGAGCTAAGAAGCCTGCTTTAGAATCAGCTTTTCAGTCGTCCGGTGAAACATAGGCAGTTCACATTCACCCGACCGATCCAAATGCTGCTCCGACTCACATCTCAACGACGCTCGACTCCAAATAGGAAGAAGCGCTCGCCCAGTTCCTCCGTGAGAACTGGGACATCTTCGCATGGAAGCCTACTGACATGCCTGGAGTTCCCAGGGGGCTGGCTGAGCACCGTCTACGAGTCGACCCAAAATTTAAACCTGTGAAAGAACATCTTCGACGGTCCGCCGTCCAGAAGAGGAAGGCCATTGGCGAGGAGGTGGCTCGGCTCTTAGCAGCAGAGTTCATTCGAGAAATTTACCACTCCGAGTGGCTCGCTAATGTTGTCATGGTCCCCAAGAAGGACAAGTCACTTCGCATGTGCATTGATTTCAAGCATATCAATCGGGCCTGCCCGAAAGATCATTTTCCTCTCCCGCGCATCGACCAGATAGTCGACTCGACTGTGGGATGTGAGCATTTGTCTTTTCTAGATGCCTATTCCGGGTACCATCAGATCCGTCTGTACGGGCCCGACGAGATCAAAACAGCTTTCATCACTCCATTCGGGTGCTTCTGTTATGTCACCATGTCGTTCGGCCTCAAGAATGCTGGAGCCACGTTCATGAGGATGATTCAGAAGTGTTTGCTCACTCAAATTAGTCGGAATGTGGAGGCATACATGGATGATATTGTGGTTAAGTCACGGAAGGGTTCCGACCTGCTGACTTACCTTGCTGAAACCTTTGCCAACCTCAGGAGGTATGATATCAAGCTCAATCCGTCAAAGTGCACATTTGGAGTTCCAGGTGGGAAGTTACTCGGTTTTCTCGTTTCCGAACGAGGAATCGACGCCAATCCTGAAAAAATTGGTACTATACTCCGGATGAAATGTCCTGTGCATGTGCATGACGTCCAGAAGCTTACAGGATGCTTGGCCGCTTTAAGTCGATTCATCTCTCGCCTCGGTGAAAAGGCATTGCCTCTTTACCGACCGATGAAGAAGTCCGACAAGTTCGAGTGGACTCGAGAAGCTGATGCAGCATTTACAGAGCTCAAAGCTCTGCTCTCCACTCAGCCGGTGCTTGCTGCCCCAATCAGCAAGGAGACTTTGCTGCTTTACATGGCAGCCACAGGACAAGTTGTCAGTACAGTACTTACGGTCGAGCGGGAAGAAGAAGGAAAGGCCTTCAAAGTTCAGCGCCCAGTATATTATGTTTCTGAAGTTTTGACTCCTTCAAAGCAAAGATATCCTCATTACCAGAAGCTTGTATATGGGATTTATATGACCACGAAGAAGGTTGCACATTACTTCTCTGATCATTCCATTACAGTCGTTAGCGAAGCTCCACTATCAGAGATTTTGCACAACAGAGATGCAACTGGTCAAGTGGTCAAATGGGCGATTGAACTTCTTCCCCTAGATATCAAGTTTAAGGCAAAGAAATCTATCAAGTCCTCAGCAATTGCAGATTTCGTCGCCGAGTGGATCGAACAGCAACTTCCGACTCAAGTTCACTCGGAGCACTGGACCATGTTCTTCGATGGATCTAAGATGCTGAATGGTTCCGGTGCTAGGGTAGTATTGGTTTCCCCCCAAGGAGATAAGCTCAGATATGTTCTCCAGATTCACTTCGATTCCTCCAATAACGAAGCAGAATATGAAGCACTTTTGTATGGGTTGCGCATGGCCATTTCACTCGGCGTCCGTCGCCTCATGGTCTATGGCGACTCAGATTTGGTGGTTAATCAGGTGATGAAGGAGTGGGACGTCAGAAGTCCAGCTATGACTGGTTATTGCAATGCAGTGAGAAAGTTAGAGAAGAAATTTGAGGGGTTAGAGCTTCATCACATCCCCAGACTGAAAAATTAAGCGGCTGATGATTTGGCAAAGATAGGCTCCAAGAGAGAAGCCATCCCCAGCAATGTGTTTTTGGAACACATCCACTCGCCATCAGTCCAAGAAGATCCTTTTACAGATGAAGCCCCGCAGCCAAAGAGTGCCACAGATCGGACTGAAGTTGAAATTCCAGCAGTGGTCGGCCTAATCATGGAAGTTTTGGCAATCACCCTCGACTGGACGATACAATACATCGCGTATATCCTGAGAAAGGAACTCCCGGAGGACGAAGAAGAGGCTCGACAGATCGTCCGTCGATCCAAGGCCTTTACAGTCATAAAGGGAAAGTTGTATAGAGAAAGCGCGACTGGAGTCGGTCAGAAGTGTATAACACCAGAAGAAGGTCAGATAATCCTTGATGATATCCACTCGGGGACCTGTGATCATCATGCGTCCTCTCGGACTATTGTGGCTAAAGCGTACCGAGCGGGATTTTACTGGCCAAGAGCGAATGAAATGGCAAAAGAGATAGTCAACAAGTGTGAAGGGTGCCAGTTCTACTCCAACATGTCGCACAAGCCTGCATCAGCCCTGAAGACCATTCCACTCGTCTGGCCCTTCGCTGTTTGGGGACTGGACAAGGTTGGCCCATTGAGAACAGGCAGGAGCGGTTTCACACATGTGCTTGTGGCAGTCGACAAGTTTACCAAATGAATTGAAGCTAAGTCTATCAAGAATCTTGATGCTTGCACTGCTATCAGTTTCATCAGGGAGTTAACATTCAGATATGGAGTCCCGCATAGCATCATCACCGACAATGGGTCAAACTTTGATTCAGACAAGTTCAGAGCTTTTTGCGCCTCTCAAGGCACACGAGTCGACTACGCATCGGTCGCCCACCCCCAGTCGAATGGACAAGCAGAAAGGGCAGATGGTCTGATTCTCAAAGGACTAAAGCCTCGGCTGATGCGTGATCTCAAGCACGCAGTAGGCGCTTGGGTCGATGAGCTTCCGTCAGTTCTGTGGGGATTGAGGACCACCCCGAATCGGTCGACTGGAAGAACTCTGTTCTTTCTGGTTTACGGAGCGGAAGCAGTCCTGCCGAGTGATCTACTTCACAATGCACCCCGAGTCGAGCTTTATACCGAAGATGAAGCAGAACAAGCCCGGCAAGACGTAGTCGACCTCCTGGAAGAAGAAAGAGAAATGGCTATGATCCGATCGACCATTTATCAGCAAGACTTGCGTCGATTCCATGCCAGAAATGTGAAGAGCCGAGCCTTCCAAGAACGAGATTTGGTCCTCCAAATGGATCAACAGAAACCACACAAGCTCGCTCCTACTTGGGAAGGTCCCTTCATCGTCACTAGAGTCCTCCACAATGGAGCGTATCACCTTTACAATGTCGATCGCCAGATCGATGAGCCACGAACTTGGAATGTGGAACTGCTCCGGCCCTTTTACACTTCAATTCTCACTCGAATGAGATGTTATAAGAAAAACTTCTGTTGTCTATTTATCAAAGACAATAGTGTTAAATTTTTTCCTATAATTGTTGTCGCCTTTGTTTGCGTGTGAAATCCCCCAGTGGGTGGCTTAGCTGCGAATCCGTTTCACCTAAGTTTGTAAAAAAATCCTACCGAGTAGTGAGCCAGACTCCCACTCGGAGGCTTAGCTGCGAATCCGTTTCGCCTAAGTTTGTAAAAGAAATCCTACCGAGTGGTGAGCCAGACTCCCACTCGGAGGCTTAGCCGCAGCCCAGTGCTCGCCTAAGTGTTTAAAAATCCTACCGAGTGGTGAGCCAGACTCCCACTCGGAGGCTTAGCTGCAGCCCAGTGCTCGCCTAAGTATTTAAAAATCCTACCGAGTGGTGAGCCAGACTTCCACTCGGAGGCTTAGCTGCAGCCCAGTGCTCGCCTAAGTGTTTAAAAATCCTACCAAGTGGAGAGCAAACCTCCCACTCGGAGGCTTAGCTGCAACCCAGTACTCACCTAAGTATTTAAAAATCCTACCGAGTGGCGAGCCAGACTCCCACTCAGAGGCTTAGCTGCAGCCCAGTGCTCGCCTAAGTGTTTAAAAATCCTACCGAGTGGAGAGCAAACTTCCCACTCGGAGGCTTAGCTGCAGTCCAGTACTCGCCTAAGTTTGAAAAAATCCTACCGAGTGGAGAGCAGACCTCCCACTCGGAGGCTTAGCTGCAGTCCAGTACTCGCCTAAGTTTGAAAAAATCCTACCGAGTGGAGAGCAGACCTCCCACTCGGGGGCTTAGCTGCAGTCCAGTACTCGCCTAAGTTTGAAAAAATCCTACCGAGTGGAGAGCAGACCTCCCACTCGGGGGCTTAGCTGCAGTCCAGTACTCGCCTAAGTTTTTAAAATCCTACCGAGTGGAGAGCAGACCTTCCACTC
>NC_041386.1:40343997-40391245 GCF_002162155.2 Triticum dicoccoides | reverse complement strand
TGGAGAGCAGACCTCCCACTCGGAGGCTTAGCTGCAGTCCAGTACTCGCCTAAGTTTGAAAAAATCCTACCGAGTGGAGAGCAGACCTCCCACTCGGGGGCTTAGCTGCAGTCCAGTACTCGCCCAAGTTTGAAAAAATCCAACCGAGTGGAGAGCAGACCTCCCACTCGGGGGCTTAGCTGCAGTCCAGTACTCGCCTAAGTTTGAAAAAATCCTACCGAGTGGAGAGCAGACCTCCCACTCGGGGGCTTAGCTGCAGTCCAGTACTCGCCTAAGTTTTTAAAATCCTACCGAGTGGAGAGCAGATCTTCCAATCGGGGGCTTAGCTGCAGCCCAGTACTTGCCTAAGTACGGAACACATCCCAATCTGCAAGGACGACGAGGTGCAAATCGACTGCTACCTTCTCCTTCGGAGCTGCACCACAAATACAAAGTTATTTCGAGTGAAGAACAAGTTCCACTCGACAGATAATTGATGAAGATATTCAACGATAAATCAAGTTCAGATAAGATCCAAAGGTCCTAGACCGCAGATCAAAGTACTCGAGCCTCCAGCTCGACAGAGTTTAACGGTTACAAAATCCACTCGGCATTCCGAGGCAAATTTAAAGTGAAGCATAAAAGTTTTTATTCCTCAGGCGGAGGACTGGAAGGGGCGACGAACTCGTCCAAATCGATCCCGTCTGCAATGCGAGTGGCAGCAGCGATGAAAGTCTCCATGAAGTCTTGAAAGTTGTGCTTCCTGGTATTGGCAACTTGGATGGCGGCCAACTTTTCTTCTCGCGCCTCCTTGCAGTGGACGCGGACCAGAGACAGAGCGACGTCAGCGCCACATCTAGCAGAAGATTTCTTCCATTCCGCCACTCGACCTAGGACATCATTCAATCGAGTCATCAGGGACTCGAGGTCATTCTGAAGCGTCGTCCAAGGCCAGAGCGACGTGTCGATCCGCGACATCGCAACCTTCAACTGAGCAAGATAGTCAACAACGCCGGCAACACGAGATTCCAGTCAGAGCACGTTCATAGCAGCCTCGTCGTTCACTGGAGAATTGATGGGGTCCAAGTCTGTCTCCACTCGACTGGTCTCCTCTTCGAAGTTCTGGCAGAATTCTGGAATCACAATTCAAGGATAAGTTAGTGGCTCTACGCAGGTTTGGTAACTGCAAGTCAGTCGGGCCGGAGTAATTACCCTCGAGCATGACGAACAGCTTCTTGGCGAGTCCACCGAGATAAGCCTCCAGATCGTTCCTCTTCCCCGCCAGTTCACTTGCCTTGTCATTCAGAGCTATATTGCCATTCTTCAGACGGTGACCTCTTGATTAGCCGTGTCGAGAGCAGTTTTCAGCCTGGAGTTTTCCTTTTCAAGAGTACCGACTTAAGCCAGTTTTTCTTCAGCAAGCTTCATTTTGTTCAGGGCCTCCTTTCTACGCTTCGGCAAGGTCTTGATCCTTCTTCTTCAGAGCCTCCTCCATTTTGTCTGCGAAACAGCAAGTGAGATCAACATCGAGGACGGCCAGAAAGAAAGGACAATCGACAAAAGCTCACCAGCCATACCTTTTGCTTCGTCCCTCGCCTTCTGCAAGTTCTCCTGAGCAAGCTTCAAGTCAAGGTTCACCTGGATCTGTTTGTTCTCCAACTCAGTGTAGCGAGCCACAAGTTTGCAGGATTTCTGCAAAAAATCAGTCGACAGATATCCAAGATAAGTTGCTTCCGAGTAACCAAGAGATAATGATGGCGTTTCTAAGACTACAGCCGAATCAAAAACATTCGACAGTAGTCTCAGGGACTACACCCAGTGGGTGCACTCAGCGTGCCCCCACTGGTTCGACCAAAAAAAATCGACTGCCCGCAGTCGACCGTGTACAGTTCCATTCGACATGGCTTGACCAGACCGAGTGAAGAAGTTCAACTAAAGCAACACAATATAAAGACTACAGTCGACTGCCAGTAGTCCACCGTAGTCTCGGGGACTACACCTAGTGGGTGCACTTAGCGTTCCCCCACTCGTCAAAAAGATTAATAGACACACCCAGTGGGTGTACATATATAAAGATCTTCGAAAAAGAGATTCTTCAGATAGCATACCCTAACAGAACAAGCGGTGAATCAACTGACCTGGACGTTGCTCTGAAGAGCTGAACTCGCGTCATAAGCTGCTTGGCTGGCTTCCCGAACCACCTTCACTTGCTCCATCATGATCCCCGCCTGGCGTATAGCCTCTTTAGCGGCACCCACTTGGTCCTCATGGACATGGTGTGTGGCAAAAAGTGAAGGCGGATTTGCAGTCGACGTCGAAGGCCGGATACTCGTCAGAGGTACAACAAAGGTCACAGAAGCCCGAGTGGTATCACCACCCTCCCGGACTACGGCCTCAGGCGCCGGAGTAGTTTGTGGGGCCTTGCCAGCCGGCGCCCTCCTGTTCCTTCGCGCCCTCAGCGGCACTTCGTCGTCATCATCAGGGAGGTCAATGACATGAGGAGGAGCTACAAGAAAAATCCAATCGACCGGAATTATAAGAAATCGTTAGTCGACTAAAAGCAGAGCATCAGTAATCGTACCGGGGTTGGAGGTAACAGTGTCTTCCATCTCTTGATCATCATCCTTGGCGGAGATCTCCAAGGTGGCAGCACTGCAAATTTCGAAAGTCAGTCAGCTTATTCAATGAGTCGACCAAGAGTCCGTCACGTTCAACAAAGGAAAAAAAATCTACTATTACCCAGAAATGGTGGGGACAGTCATCTTCATCTTGGGTAGAGCCTTGGGAGCCTTGGACGGTGTCGCACGCGGGTGCTTGGGAGCTTTTTCTGTTGGCACTGGAGATGAGGTCCGAGGGCGCTTTGACGACTGCCCAACAGGGACAGTCGCCTTACCATGTTCCTGCGCAGGGTCGTGTGAGAACTTGGATCACCGTTCCGAGCAGGGAGGTTCGACTTCTTCCTCCTCCTCTTCACTGGAGTCGTCGTCGTCATCCCCCTCTCCTTCGCCGTCAGATTCCCACTCTTCTCTCTCGTCTCCACTTTCGCCTCCGCTCGCCTCTCCTTCCTCGACCTGCTCTTGTGCGCCATTGGGTGTCGAGTACATCTCAGTAATGGCCTAGAGGACAGCAAACAAGACAAAAGTCAATCGACTGATCCAAAGAGAACAAATAAAGAAAGCAAGATCACAATCGGAAACGCATTGTCAGACCTTGTCCACTTCGTATGTTTGGTCGAGTGGAGGAATCCTCCTGGCTCCTCGGGGGTTGTCCTTGTTCCCCGTGATACTCGACAACCACCCTTCCAACATCTCGTCAGTGACCTCCTCTGGGTGAATCCGAGTGGTGTCTTCGAGACCCGAGTACAGCCACATCAGGTGGTCACGAGCCTGAAGCAGTTGGATGCGCCTCCAAAGGAATACTTCCAACAAGTCCATGCCAGTCACACCCTCGCAGACAAGCTGAACCACTCGACCGACCAGCACCTTGACTTGCGCCTTTTCCTCTGGCGTCACTTTCAGAGAGGCAGGTTTTTGCACTCGATTCAGAGAAAAAGGGGGAAGCCCAGTCGACTGTCCTGGGGTCACCTATTCTTTCCAGTAAAACCAAGTCGACTGCCACCCGCGGACTGACTCGGGAAAAGTGATAGACGGAAAGGAACTTTTTCCCCTCATCTAGATCACCGGGCCCCCGCACAGCTGGATCACCTGCGTCCGTTCGTCACTCGACTTGGCCTTCTTGACTGACTGAGAGTGGCAAGTGAAGATGTGCTTGAAGAGTCCCCAGTGGGGGCGGCAACCCAAGAAGTTTTCACACAAGGAAACGAAAGCAGCAAGATACACAATAGAATTGGGAGTAAAGTGATGGAGCTGCGCTCCGAAGAAGTTCAAGAAGCTCCGGGAAAAAGGATGAGGAGGCAGAGAGAATCCGCGATCGATATGGGTGGTGAGGAGGACGCATTCACCATCAAGAGGCTGGGGTTCGACTTCTTTCCCCGGGAGATGCGTAGATTCATGGGGAATGAATCCCCCTCGACCAAATCATCAAGATCATCCTGCCGAATCGCCAACGGCATCCAGTCGCCCTGGATCCAATCCTTGGGCAGAGCAGTCCTCGAGGAAGATCCGCCCCGAGCGGACTTCTTCCCCTTCCCCTGCACCGCCGCCTTCTTCGCGCGCTCCATAGCCGACGTCTTCTCCTTCACCATCATCGCCAGCGAAGCTCGAACAGACCTACGGCACCAAGGTGAGAGCGGAGGTGGCAGGGGATCGTGTGAAGGAAGGGGGAAAAGTGAAGGCGCACTGTTTGGGGGTCCCGAGCCGGCAGCTTATAAGAGGTCGCTTCCGAGTGGCTAACTGGTAGGCCCAGGCAATCCCGTCAAATCCCGCAACAGGCGCGCGCGGTACATGGCGAAAAAGGTGGCACGGGGATCGAGGAGCTTCCGTCCTATCCCATCCGATTACTGCAGCCACCCTCGTCCCGCGCGCTTCCTGAAATTCAAATCCCACAAAATCCGCGGGCCGCAGAACAACTCGTCAAACAGAAGATCCCTTTCACACTGTCACTCAGAACTTCACAAGTAAAGAAATTCACTCGATAAGAGGCCAAGAATGGATCAAGGCGACTGAAAGAAGTTGACGACGTCATCCGTGACAATTGATCCAAAACAAGACGTTCATATAACATGAAGAACCGGTCGGAAAGATCCCCAACTCCTTCCCCACTCGAACCTAGATCCATTCGGGGGCTAACGATGAAGCTATGTACCTAGGGTAGGGGCATGGACCTGTCCTAGGTACCCTACCCAAGGACATCCCTAGAAGAAGTCACCTTTCAATCGACTTGGAGGTATCCCACTCGACGGATTCAAGACACTCGACCACGAAGCAATCACTCGACCAAGATCCAACCACTCGACTGCCAGGAGATCTAAAGTCACCCTGCACGCAAACGGTCATCATTAAGTAGCTTTTATGGTCATGATAGCACTTTATTAGGGGCGTTACCAGTAACCCCCAGTCTTAATGTACTTTAAACCCTGCATTACTGAGGGCTGGAGGGGCCTGGCGAACTCTATATAAGCCACCCCCTCCTCAGTATCGAGGGTTCGCACCCCTGTTATTCATACACACATAATTCAGTCGACCGCCTCCGGGCACCGAGACGTAGGGCTGTTACTTCCTCCAAGAAGGGCCTGAACTCGTAATCCTCGTGTGCTTACAACTCCTCCATAGCTAAGATCTAGCCTCTCCATACATACCCCCCTACATCACTGTCAGAGTTAGAACCACGACACCATGGGTTTGGCTCGAGTCGGTTATCCGATGCATCCCGCAGGCGGTATGCTCCACCAGTCAGGACTTGGTCAATTATGAAGGGACCTTCCCACTTGGGCTTGAGTTTGTCCTTTTTCTTGTCCGGTAGTCGTATAACTAATTCGCCAACATTGTAATTTTTGGCCCGTACTTCTCTGCTTTGGTATCTTCGAGTCTGCTATTGATAGAATGCGGAACGGGCTTTTGCCACGTCACGCTCCTCCTCCAATGCGTCCAAGCTGTCCTGCCGATCGAGCTCGGCTTCTCTTTCTTCGTACATGCGCACTCGAGGTGAGTCATGAATTATGTCGCAAGGCAAAACCGCCTCTGTGCCGTACACCATAAAGAATGGTGTGTATCCGGTGGTGCGATTCGGCGTGGTCTGCAGCCCCCAGAGTACGGAGTCGAGCTCCTCTACCCAGTGCATGTGAGATTCCTTGAGGGACCACACTAATCTGGGTTTGATGCCGCTCATGATAAGACCATTTGCACATTCGACCTGGCCGTTAGTTTATGGGTGATAGACAGAAGCATAATCGAGCTTGATGCCCATGTTTTTGCACCAGAGTTTTACCTCGTCGGCCATGAAGTTCGTGCCGTTATCAGTGATGATGCTGTGGGGGGCACCGTAACGGCGTACAACCCCGGATATAAAGTCTATCACCGGTCCGGATTCGGCTGTCTTAACAGGCTTGGCTTCTATCCATTTGGTGAACTTATCCACCATGACCAGTAAGTATTTTTGCTTGTGGGTTCCGCCTTTAAGGGGTCCAACCATGTCAAGCCCCCAGACCGCAAAGGGCCAAGTAATGGGGATAGTCTGGAGGGCGGTGGGTGGCATATGGCTTTGGTTTGCAAAGAGCTGGCAACCGGTGCATCGTTGGACTAAGTCCTAAGCATCTGCTTGGGCCGTCGGCCAATAAAAGCCTGTACGGAAGGCCTTGCTTACAAGGGAACGGGCTGCAGCGTGATGACCGCCGAGTCCGGCATGAATTTCAGCCAGGAGGTTCCGCCCCTCCTCTTCGGAGATGCACCTTTGAAGGACTCCGGTAGTGCTTTTCTTATAAAGCTCTCCCTCGTGGACTCTGTAGGCTTTGGATCGCCGCACTATGCAGCGTGCCTCATTTTGGTCCTCGGGGAGTTCCTGCCTAGTAAGGTAGGCAAGGAATGGTTCTGTCCACGGGGCGATGATGGCCATTATTACATGGGATGAAGGTGTTATCTCATTGGCAGAGCCTCCGATTGTGTCAGAATGTTCGGTGTCGGGCAGTGCGGTTGGGTCCCGGCTGTTATTGTTCGGCTCCCCTTCCCATGCTACGGATGGCTTGAACAACCTTTCCAAGAAGATGTTGGGGGGACTACATCGCGTTTTGCGCCAATGCGTGCCAGGACATCTGTCGCCTGATTATTTTCCCGGGCTATATGGTGAAATTCAAGCCCCTTGAACCGAGCTAAATTTTTAGGACAGTGTTGCGGTAAGCTTCCATTTTTGGATCCTTGGCATCGAAGTCTCCATTTATTTGGGATATTTCAATGTTCGAGTCCGCGCGCACCTCTAGGCATTGGATGCCCATGGATACTGCCATCCGGAGACCATGTAAAAGGGCCTCATATTCGGCTGCATTGTTGGAGTCTGTGTACATAATCTGTAGTACGTATTGAACTATGTCTCCTGTGGGGGACGTCAAAATGACGCCAGCCCCTACTCCGGCCAACATCTTGGAGCCGTCGAAATGCATGATCCAATTTGAATATGCGTCGTACTCTTTAGGGAGTTCGGCCTCCATCCATTCTGCGACGAAGTCGGCCAAGACTTGTGACTTGATGGCTCGTCGTGGCTTATAAGTTACGTCGAACGGGAGGAGCTCAATGGCCCATTTTGCAATCCGGCTCGTTGCGTCACGGTTGTTTATAATATCGTTAAGTGGTACTTCCGAGGCTACTGTTATTGAACACTCTTGAAAGTAGTGTCGTAGCTTCCGGGATGCCATGAATACCGCGTATGCAATCTTTTGATAATGCGGGTACCGTGATTTGCAGGGAGTGAGGACAGTGGACACATAATAGACCGACTTTTGAAGGGGGAATTTGTGTCCGTCCGCTTCTTGTTCGACGACGAGCACTGCGCTTACAACCTGATGTCTTGCTGCAATGTATAATAGCATTGATTCGCCAATGTTTGGCGCGGCCAGGACTGGGTTTGTTGCTAGTATGGGTTTTATTTCGTCGAGTCCGGCCGTGGCTGCAGCCGTCCATTTGAAGTGTTCGGTGTGCCGAAGGAGGCGGTAAAGGGGTAGGGCCTTTTCTCCCAGGCGGGAGATAAAGCGGCTTAGAGCCGCCACACATCTGGTTAACTTTTGTATTTGTTTGAGGTCCTTTGGGATATCCAGTTGCGACAGAGCTCGGATCTTGGCTGGATTTGCTTCAATTCCTCTACCGGATACAGTGAAGCCCAAGAGCTTTCCGGCTAGAACGCCGAAAACACATTTTTCCGGGTTGAGCTTGATGTCGTATGTTCGGAGGTTATCAAATGTGAGCCTCAAGTCGTCTAATAGAGATTCAACATGTATTGTTTTGACGACCACATCATCTACATATGCCTCCACTGTTTTGCCGATCTGGCTTGCCAGACATGTCTGAATCATGCGCTGATATGTTGCGCCGGCATTTTTGAGCCCGAAGGGCATCGTGTTGAAGTAGAATGGCCCGTATGGTGTGATAAATGCCGTTGCGGCTTGGTCTGGTTCTGCCATCTTGATTTGATGGTAGCCAGAATATGCGTCGAGGAAACACAACGAATCGTGTCCTGCGGTAGCGTCGATAATTTGATCGATGCGGGGGAGGGCGAAGGGATCCTTTGGGCAAGCCTTGTTAAGGTCTTTAAAATCAACACACAGGTGCCAGGATTTGTCCTTCTTTGGTACCATCACCAGGTTTGCTAGCCAGTCCGGATGTTTTATATCTCTGATGAATCCAGCCTCCAATAGCTTTGCTAGCTCCTCTCCCATGGCCTGTCTCTTAGGTTCGAAAAAATGTCGAAGAGCCTCTTTGACAGGTTTAAATCCTGTTTGGATATTTAAGCTGTGGTCGGCCAGCCTGCGTGGGATTCCTAGCATGTCTGAAGGGTGCCAGGTGAAAATGTCCTAGTTCTCTCATAGGAACTCGCGCAATGCAGCGTCGACATCAGGGTTTAACTGTGCCCCGATGGAAGCTGTTTTATTGGGGTCTGTTGGATAGACTTGGAATTTCACTATTTCGCCCGCCGGTTTAAAGGAGGTGGACTTGGATCTTTTGTCGAGTACCACATCGTCCCTATTCACCGTAGAGCGCAGCGCAGTCAGCTCCTCAGCCGCTAGGGCTTCGGATAGTGCCTCGAGGGCCAGTGCGGCTGTCTTGTTTTCGGCGCAGAGTGCTATGTCCAGATCACTAGCGAGAGTGATGATCCCATTAGGCCTGGGCATCTTGAGCTTCATGTACCCGTAATGGGGTATTGCCTGGAAGATTGTAAACGCTTCCCGCCCTAGCAGAGCGTGATAACCGCTGCTGAACGGAGCCACCTGGAATGTGACCTCTTCGGACCTATAATTATCCGGCGGGCCGAACACCACATCTAGTGTGATTTTTCCCGTACAGCGCACTTCCCCGACTGGGGATTATTCCTCTAAAGGTTGTGTTGCTTCGCTTGATGCGGTTCCGGTCTATTTCCATTTTTTGAAGGGTCTCCTCATAAATGAGGTTTAATCCGCTGCCGCCGTCCATGAGTATCGTGGTAAGACGAAAGCCGTCCACTATTGGGCTGAGGACCAATGCGGCTGGTGCTCGGGCTGTTCGGAATTTAGGTTCATCACTGGCGTTAAAGGTAATAGCCGTGTCACTCCATGGCTTTATTGTTGCTACTTGGTAGACTTCGGTAAGGCTGCGGAGTGTCCTTTTTCGCATATTATTTGATGCGAAAGTCTCGAAGACTGTTAATACCGTATTGGTGTCTCTGGGGTGGCTTTCTGTGGTCTCCGGAATTAGGAGATTTTCGCCAATTTTGGCCACCTACCGGAGTATCCAACATGCTCTAAGGCTGTGAGTTGGTGTGGCGTCCTTTGTACTGTGAATTTTACAGGGTCCATTAAGCCATCCTTCCAGTACGGTTCCATGCCCTGTAGAGGGTTTTTGCTTTTTAGTGCTTGACCCGGGTGACTGGTGATGATGCACCCTTTTATTTCGGACTGGGTTTGTATTCAAGGCCGGATTGTCCCAAAATTTTATTTCGGTTTTCCAGGCGCTTTCCATCGCACAGTACTTTCGTACAATGGACGCCAAGTCAGTGAAGCGTGTAATATCGCGGCGACTTATGGCATTGAGTATTCCCTTGTCCGTGCAATTATTGCAGAAGATTAAGATTGCGTCTTCCTCGCGGCAGTCCCTTAGCCTGTTCTTAACCAGGAGGAATCTGGCCCAGTAATGATGTACTGTTTCATCGGGTTCTTGCCTGATTTTGGATAGATCTCTTATGTTGGGGTGGGTGGGTGGAATTAAATCCGAAGCCTCACCCCATCTAAGGCTCAGAGGCCGAGGGATTTCCAAACTCGAAAATTTGGATTCCTGGATGTTGTCTAATGAATCCAGCCCGCCGCCTGACTCTAAGTTCAGGTCTTGAGTGATATCCTCCCCTCTGCGGGTATCCGGCTTGGAGGGATCGGGAATCCGGACGTAGAGAGTCCTTAAAATAGATGAAGGGTCGCCGCACTGTCCCTCTACCATGGCAACGTGATGGGTGACTTGGGGAGAGTTAATCTCTCTCAGATCGGTTTTAGGCCCAATTTGGTCGTAATCCGTAGCGACTCCCGGGGCGGTGAAGCGATCCAAGAGCTCGTTTATGGAGGAAAGCTCCATTGGATCTAACTGCTCGGTGAGTTCCGAGTTGACATGAAGATTGTTTTCGATGGCTCGAGAGGTCATCGTCGGCGTAGAAGCCGAAAAGGCGGTCATAAGAAAACCACCTAGCCGGAGGGTTTGGCCGACAGCCAAAGCTCCCTTAGCAACGGTGCCGTCTTTAAAGACAGGGTGAGGCATCCTTCCTGATGGCGATGACATAGAGGAACTCTCAATGAAAGCACCAATGTCGGTGTCAAAACCGGCGGATCTCGGGTAGGGGGTCCCGAACTATGCGTCTAGGCCGGATGGTAACATGAGGCAAGGGACACGAAGTTTTACCCAGGTTCGGGCCCTCTTGATGGAGGTAAACCCTACGTCCTGCTTGATTAATATTGATGATATGGGTAGTACAAGAGTAGATCTAACACGAGATCGAGGAGGCTAAACCCTAGAAGCTAGCCTATGGTATGATTGTTGATGTGTATGTTGTCCTACGGACTAAAACCCTCCAGTTTATATAGACACCGGAGAGGGTTAGGGTTACACCAAGTCGGTTAAAATGGTAGGAGATCTTCATATCCGTATCGCCAAGCTTGCCTTCCATGCCAAGGAAAGTCCCTTCCGGACACGCGACGGAGTCTTCAGTCTTGTATCTTCATAGTCCAGGAGTCCGGCTGAAGATATAGTCTGGCTATCCGAACACCCCCTAATCCAGGACTCCCTCAAGACCCCTCAAGGATCAAACCCACAAAAACGACCTTCAAAGGCGTCATACCAGGTGTAGAGGCCCATTGCACAGGCTCAGTCACACTGGAAGTGGTCTTCGGATCCCCAGATAACTTTCGAAGCGAGGAGTTAATCTTCTATATAGTCCCGTTCCGCAGCGGTATCATGCACTGCTCGGGCAAACCGCATTTGCGAGATTCAATGCGGTACCGCATTATGCATACCTCAAGCTCAAGATGCCAGGACCTCGGGGGTCATCACTGTCAATGGAAACACAGAGCGCTCTCTCTGTACGGAGGAGCACACTGCGGCCCTCGCAGCAGAAGCACAAAGCAGCCTCTTAAGGCAATCCACCAGTTCGGCGATTAAAGACCCGGACACATTCAAGCGCGCCCGAAGTAATCAGCAACAAGACTGCCTGGCACGTTCCGAGCTCGCATAGCAATGCGGCCCCCACCCCAGTCCCAGCCAAACGGCGAAATCCGTGCCACGCGTACACAATTACGCATTAAAAATACCATGGGCACAGGTGGGGAGGGGGGCACGACTACGGCATGCCCGAAGACGCAGCTCAACCGCACTAGGGGCTTCCTGCTTTGTTATTTTTCTCTTTTTTAGGACTTTAATCTCTAGAAACCCCGTCCGGCAGTACGGTTGCCGGACACACGATGCAACAACCAAGGAGGCAGAAAGCTACGTCGCACCACGGAACTCCCAGGTGGTCTCTGACAATGAGTGAAATACCTACTTTACATACCATTCCTTAGCTTTCCCTTGGAGGGGACATGTCAAATAGTCCTACTTTTTTCTTATCGCACTACTTGTATCATTCTGCTTTAATGCACCTTTTTGAATAAACAATGCATAGTGCTAGACTATTATCGCATTCTCTATTCTTCTTATATATATGTTCATTCATGACATCGAGCACCCATACACTCTGGTACGGCCAATACGCTAGGGGCTTAAGCATACCCCATAATATGGCATGAGAAGTCCGAACACTTTCGACAGTGCGACACCCCGAACTTATAGCATTATATGCATCAGCTCCGAATCATATCTTGGGTCAATAGTTGGGTTTGCCCGGCTCCCATGTTTTTGTACCTTACGTTCCGCTATATCGGCTAAGGTAGCACTGGGAGAACTACTGCGATTGTGCCCCGGTTCAGCTGGGCTAAGCACCTCAGTAGAGAAAGCTAAAACTGACTGTCATGATAAGGCGAGAGCTATTCGCTGTTCGAGAGGTTTTGAGTCCCTAAAGACTTATGCCGCTTAGAGCGAGGAGTCGGCTTTGTCCGGCTTAAGGCGTGTATAGAGCCCCGAATTTGGCCCTCTGAATACTAGGGGCTTCGCCAAAATTTAAAATTGTAGAATTCTATGGCTAAGTGAGAGTGATAAAGCATTATAGTCCGGTTGCCTTGTTCGTTGTGCTGAGCACCTCCCTCGAAGGACCCCACAATGGGAAAAAGAGTGCTCAGGTTTATCCTGAACACCCCAGCACTCGGGGCATGGGGGCAGAAGCCGACGACTGGCCATCTCTCAGATTTGATAAACAGCCGCACAGAAGGTATTATTTTATATTCAAACAAGCGTTGCATAGCGCATATGAACAAGTTTTCATAATACAGGATCACACGAGCAAGTTTATTCAAAAATTACATCTTTTGCACACTCGTCCGCCACAAGACGGGCACCCTTCAGGACACCCTCATACTACATTTCGGGGTGGCGATGCTCCTTGCCCTGCAGCGGCCCCTCCTTCACCAGCTTCTCAGCGTCCATCTTGGCCCAGTGCACCTTCGCACGGGCAAAGGCCCGGCGTGCACCCTCAATGCAGACGGACCACTTTATGGCCTCCAGCCGTGGGCAGGCATCCATAAGCCGCCTCACCAGGCCAAAGTAGCTGTTGGGAAGGGAGTCGCCAGGCCATATCCGGACTAGATGGCCCCTCATGGCCTGTTCGGCCGCCTTGTGCAGCTCGACCAGTTGCTTCAGCTGGTCGCTCATAGGCATCGGGTGTTTGGTCCTAGTATACTGAGACCAGAACAGCTTCTCCATCGAGCTTCCCTCCTCGGCCTGGTAAAACTTTGCGGCATCCGACACGCTGCGGGCAAATCTGCGAATGCTCCTAGAGAGCTCCGGACTCGGGTAAGTAACAAGTAATTTACTTTCACGTGCTTGCTTTGCATATTGAATGCCTTACCCGCCGCTATCTTCCTCATCGCCTAAATCTCCTGGAGGGCCTTTTGGGCTTCAGCCTTGGCATTCTTTGCGCTCTCGAGGTCCGCGGAAAGCTCAGACTCTCACGTCTTCGAGTCAAGCTCCAACACCTCGTGCTTCGTCATGAGAGCTTGGAGCTCTTGCTGCACCTCGCCCACCTATGCCTCTTGCTTTTCCCGCTCGGTGCGCTCCATGGATGCTTTGTCTTCATCCTCGGACAACGCTTGCTTTAGGGTTGCCACTTCGGTCGTGGCCCCTAGCACATTCATGATGATCTTGTCATTTCGCAACCACATTTTCTTTTATATATATAGACAAGGTATTACTTACCTTTGTTCTCCTCGAGCTGCCTCTTGGCAAGGCCGAGCTCTTTCTCGAACCCCTCGAGGTCCTGCTTCAGTGCGGCGACCTCCGCAGTCAGTGCGTCAGAGGTCAGTAGCGAAGCCTGCATACGCATACCGACATACTTATATTTGACTCCTGCATATATTATTTGATCCTCTATTCGGCTTTTCTTTGTGAACACCAAACAGAGCATCAGGGGCTACTGTGTATGCGGTAATATTTTTCCTATATTCTAAATACTTACCTCAAAGCCTGTTAGAAGGCTGGCACAGGCTTCAGTCAGTCCGCTCTTGGCGGACTGAACCTTCTTGATCACCACGCTCATAATAGTGCAGTGCTCTTCGTCGATGGAAGCGCCACGAAGCGCTCCCAGCAGGTAGTCCGGTGCCTCTGGATGGACAGAGGTCACCGGCACAGGCATCTTGCCCCTTTTGGAAGGGGGACGCCTCCCGAGTTCGGAACCACTGGAGGTTCCGACGCGGTGTTCGACTGAGAGCCGAACTTGGAGCCCCCGGGAGCCTTGCTCCCTTTGCTCCTAGAGTCCGGAAGGTCGCCTTGAGGCGCCTCCGGGACTGTCTCCCCGCGGCTCGGTGCCCCCTGAGACAGTACCTCAGCATTGTCCGTAGGGCAAGGAGAGGTGGCGGTTGGAAGTGTATCGCTATTCATGTTCGACGAGTCCAAGGAACCGTCTGATGATGATACATCGATACGGGCTTGGGGCAGACTGCATAATCATATTCGACGTTAGGAGAAGCATTGCGGCAAAGGTATGCTATGAGTTACTCTGGTATCCGAATACTTACGACTTTGCCAGGGGCTTGGCCCTAAGCACCCACTCATCTTCGCCATCGGCGGCGGTGGTGGAACAGTCCGGAAGGAGAGTCCTTCCCTTCTTGGACCCTTCGGCCTCCCCGGTTGGGGCGGCCTTCCTCTTCTTGTCTCCCCCGGCTGGAGGGGGAGAGTCTTCGTCTTCCTTCTCCTCGTTTCGTGGGAGGAGTGCGTCTCGGAGTTATCGGACGATGAGTCCGATACCACCTGGTGACGGGAACTCTTTCGGGTTCCCTTGGCCTTCTTCTTGGTCTTATCCGGCACCTCATAAGGAGCCGGAGTCTGCATCTCCGTCAGGACAGCGTCCGCAGGGTCTTCGGGCAGAGGGGCCGGATAGTTGATCTGCTCCGATGTCTTCACCCAGTCCTGTCAAAGGCATGGGAGCACAGACCCCGCACATGGTTAAGCTATGGGAAATAAATACCCTGCCAGATGTACAGAACTTACCGGATTCGCATGGCGCTTCGCGCTTAGCCCGCGGTCCTCGATAGGAGAAGGAGGGACCTCGACGCCCTTGAACAGCACCCTCCAGACGTCTTTATGCGTTGTGTCAAAGAGCTCGCTGAGAGTCTGGTGCTGGGCTGGGTCAAACTCCCATACGTTGAAGTCCCGTTGTTGACACGGGAGGATCCGGCGGAAGAGCATGACCTGGACTATGTTGACAAGCTTAAGTTTCTTGTTTGTCATGTTCCGGATACACTTCTATAGTCCGTCCAGCTCCACCGATGAATCCCAGGACAGGCCCTTCTCCTTCCAGGAAGTGAGCCGCATGGGGATTCCAGATCGAAACTCGGGGGCCGCCACCCAGTTGGTGTTGCACGGCTCGGTGATGTAGAACCACCCCGATTGCCACCCCTTTATGGTCTCCATGAAGGAGCCCTCGAGCCATATAACGTTGGGCATTTTGCCCACCATGGCTCCGCCGCATTCCGCTTGTTGCCTGCCCACCACCTTCGGCTTGATATTGAAGGTCTTCAGCCATAGGCCGAAGTGGGGCTGGATGCGAAGGAAAGCCTCGCACACGACGATGAACGCCGAGATGTTGAGGATTAAATTCGGGGCCAGATCATGAAAGTCCAGCCCATAATAGAACATGAGGCCGTGAACAAATGGATGGAGGGGAAACCCCATTCCGCGGACGAAGTGGGGGAGGAAAGCCACCCTTTCGTGAGGTTCTGGGGTAGGGATGGCCTGCCCCACGGCTGGTAGCCGGTGCGCGATATCCGCGGCTAAGTATCTGGCTCCACGTAACTTTTTGATGTGCCCCTCCGTGACGGAGGAGGCCATTCGCTTGCCTCCCGCTCCGGACATGTTTGGAGAGAGTTGAGGAGGAGGATCCGGACTTGGGCGCTGGAGCTCGAGTGCGCGAGAATGGATGAGAAAGGAGGAAGAAGGAGTAGGTAGAAAACGGTGAGATCTTATCCCTTTATAAGGGCGGACTACACTATGCACCTCCACTAGCCTGGTAAAACTCGCTTATCCCCCAAGCGCTGTAATTGATGGCGCGGTTGGGTTACCCACGTCCGTATTGATGAGAATCCCGTAATATGGGAAGCACGATCTCTGCTTTGACAAGACGTGTCAAGAAACCGCCTCGCATTATGTGCGGGTCTGGTTAAAGAAAAACGGTTCAAATAATTACCGGGCTGTGGCGTGATGTCATGATGCCAAAACATGTCAGATGATTAGATTTGTGGTAATATTATTCTCTCTACGGTGGTATGTGGAACTTATTTTGTAGGGTCGGACACTATCCTGGTATTCAAATTCTTCCGTGGTGCATTTGGAGGAGGAACCCGCCTTGCAATGCCGAAGACAACACTGCGCGCCGGACTCATCATCATTGAAGCCTGGTTCAAGGGCTACTGAGGGAGTCCTGGATTAGGGGGTCTCCGGACAGCCGGACTATATCCTTTGGCCGGACTGTTGGACTATGAAGATACGAGATTGAAGACATCGTCCTGTGTCTGGATGGGACTCTACTTGGTGTGGAAGGCAAGCTAGGCAATACAGATATGTATATCTCCTCCTTTGTAACCGACCTTGTGTAACCCTAGCCCCTTCTGGTGTCTATATAAACCGGAGGTTTTAGTCCGTAGGACAACATACAATCATACTATAGGCTAGCTTCTAGGGTTTAGCCCCTCCGATCTATGGTAGATCAACTCTTGTACTACTCATATTATCAAGAATAAATCAAGCAAGACATAGGGTTTTACCTCCATCAAGAGGGACCGAACCTGGGTAAAACATCGTGTCCCCTGCCTCCTATTACCATCCGCCTTAGACGCATAGTTCGGGACCCCCTACCCGAGATCCGCCAGTTTTGACACCGACAGTCGCCTACTCCAATGCGGATTGGTCCGGCTGCCCGGACACTCGATGCTTTACCTCTGGCTACTGTGTCTACCTTGGACCGTCGCTCATCTCTTGGTCGTCCAAATGACAACCTACGGTGTCCCGCTCTAGCGGCAAAGCGGAGTACCGACCGGCGGCCAACGCCGTTGCTGACTGCTCCTGGCTACGACAACTTCTTCAGGAGATGCATGATGACATGTCACACGCCACTCTCGTGTACTGTGAGAACATCTCCGCTGTCTACCTCTCCGCTAACCCCATTCAAAGGCATAGCTGGGCCCCAGGCTACCAGGGCCATGGCCCGGGGTGTGGGGAAAAAATTAAGCCTATATTTTAGAAAATTTTAGAAGTGGCCTGGGGCATAGGCGCGGCCCAGCCCATCACTTTCCCCCCTCGTGACCAGATCGAACCAGGAGGAACCCTACGCTATGCATCCCGTCGTCGTTCGAGCAAGAGAGAAGCCGAGCAAAGGCCACCCGCCGGCGGCCGCCCAACCACCCCATCCATCTGCTTGTCCGGCGAGGCGGCGATCTCATCTGCCCTGCCGCACCCTACCGCTCATCCCACGACCTAGCCCGGCCTATCGTCCAACCATTCCGCCGTCCAGGTCCGGCGACACCGCACCTACCGCTCGTCTAGCAACCTTGTCCTGCCTCCAGCCTCCCGCCAGGCCGCCACCATCCGGCCAGCCGGCCAGGTATTTCCCCTCTGCCAAGTGCGGGCACTCCCAAGTCCGAATTACTTAAGTTTGAGAAAGGAGGCAGTCAGGCAACAGATAGTAGGGTATCTGAACTTAAGGCATCAAATCAGATGTTTTTGCTCTCTGAACTTGAAAGGATCGAGAAGAGGTGTCTAGAGGGGGGTGAATAGACTCTTAACAAAGAAAAGTAGCAGTTTTTAATTTCTTTAAGTTGAGATAGAGTTTTAGCACAAGTTTAAACATTCAGAATACATTTCAAGCAAGCATGACAAGAGTATATGAGCAGTGGAAAATAAAGCATGCAAGTTGCAAGAAAGTAAAGGGATGGGATTGGAGTGTGCAAACGCAATTGGAGACACGAAGATTTTTGGCGTGGTTCTGATAGGTGGTGCTATCGTACATCCACATTGATGGAGACTTCAACCCACGAAGGGTAACGGTTGCGCGAGTCCATGGAGGGCTCCACCCACGAAGGGTCCACGAAGAAGCAACATTGTCTATCCCACCATGGCCATCGCCCACGAAGGACTTGCCTCACTGGGGTAGATCTTCACGAAGTAGGCGATCTCCTTGCCCGTACAAACTCCTTGGTTCAACTCCACAATCTCGTCGGAGGCTCCCAAGTGACACCTAACCAATCTAGGAGATACCACTCTCCAAAAGGTAATAGATGGCGTGTTGATGATGAACTCCTTGCTCTTGTGCTTCAAATGATAGTCTCCCCAACACTCAACTCTTTCTCACAGATTTGGATTTGGTGGAAAGATGATTTGAGTGGATAACAACTTGGGGAAGCCTAGAGATCAAGATTCATATGGTTGGAATGGAATATCTTGGTCTCAACACATGAGTAGGTGGTTCTCTCTCCGAAAATGAATACTGGAAGTGTAGGAATGTTCTGATGGCTCTCCTTACTAATGAAGGAAGGGTGAATGGGTATATATAGCCTCCACACAAAATCTAACCATTACACACAATTTACCAAACTCGGTGGGACCGAATCAGAAAACTCGGTCAGACCGATTCAGTTCAAAATGTGAACATTAGGCTTTTCGGTGGGACCGATGTGCTAGGGTTAGGGTAAAACCTCATCTCAGTTTGACCGATTACACAGACTCGTTGGGACCAATTTTGGTAATAAGAAAAACATAGAGTTGGTCAGACAAACTCGGTGGGACCGATTGCTTATCTCAGTGGGACTGGAATAATGAAACAAGCAACAGAGAGTTTGCAAGCCCATCTCAGTGAGACCGGGATCCCATTGGTGAGACCGAATTGATTAGGTTTCTGGCATTGGCTATGTCAAATGAACTTGGTGGCGCCAGATAGATCAAATCAGTAGGGCCAAGTTTGACTTTTGGTTTGGTACATATGTGGATATGAGAAAGTGGTTGAGGGCTTTCAAGCATATCACTAAGCACTTTGAGCAAGCAAGACATTAAGCACCACCTCATCCCCTTTTAATAGTATTGGCTTTCCTATGGACTCAATGTGATCTTGGATCACTAAAATGAAAATGTAGAGTCTTGAGCTTGAGCCAATATGTGTCCTTAGCATTTTGACGGGATTCCACATCCTCTTGTCCATGCCACTCCATTGTTGAACTCATCTGAAATATACTAGATAAAAGTATTAGTCCAACAAGAGATATGTTGACATTAATTACCAAAACCACCCAGGGAGCACTTGTGCTTTTAGAACTTGATGCTTCAAATTACTATAAAGCACTGATTCCTAATATTTGTTCCAATTAACACGAAGACCGAAAATAAGATGAACAAAAGAGCCAGGACAATGACATCTTTTTTTCAACCACAAAGCATTGATTCCATAGTAACAGAAACATGCCCTTCAACTCGAGCAAGTGATGATGTTCCTCGTGTCGCAGCTCAACTTAAGCCAGGTGATATTGAGCTAGACCCTGGTAAGAGAATACCTATTAAGAATTTGGATCCCGACATTAGAGATCTTGCTAGAAGGGAGTACATTAGTATGGGCCCTTGCCAACCAAATGATCATAAATATGAACGGAAATGGGTAGGAAAAGAGTTTAGAAGCTTTCATGATTCTTGGTACAAAAATCATCATGGCTGGTTGGAATATAGCGTTGATAAAAATGCAACCTTTTGCTTTATTGCTTTCTATTTAAGCAACCAAGAGCTGACAACTATGGTGTTCAAGCATTCACTAAGAATGGTTTTAAGAATTGGAAGGATGGACCTAAAATTCTTTATGAACATGTTGGTAAACATGATAGTGCTCATAATATGTCTAGACAACACTATGAGGCTTTCAAAAATCAAAGGCAAAATGTGCCACATGTGTTTGATCGAGGTACTCAGAAGGACGAAGAAGAATACAAAGCTCATCTCTTGATTATATTGGGTGTTATCAAATTTTTGCTGCTACAAGGTCTTGCTTTTCGTGGACTGATGAGTCTACTAGCTCAAAGAATAAGGGTAACTTTAAAGAGTTGTTGGGCTGGCTCATAGAGAAAGACCGAGATGCATGTAAATTATTTGGGGATGTAGGAGCGAACCATAAGCTAACTTCACCCGAGATACAATTGGACTTGTGCAAGGCTTGTGCAGAAGAGACCACCAAAACCATTGTTGATGAAATTGGAGATAGAAAATTTTCCTTACTTGTTGATGAGTCTAGAGATGCATCTATCAAGGAGCAAATGGCTATGTGTTTGAGGTCAGTGCCGTCGTGTGTATTGTTGTGCATATATTTTCTCAAAGTTATTATATATTAATCATGCAATTGTGTCTTATGTAGGCATCTCAACAGCCAAGGGGAGGTGATTGAGAGGTTTATTGCAATCAAGCATGTTCCTGACACACAGGCAACTTCACTCAAGGTAGTTTTGGATGGTACATTTGCTACTCAGGGCTTGTCTATGTCTAATTTGAGAGAGCAAGGTTATGATGGGGCTTCAAATATGATAGGGGAATTTCGTGGTTTGCAAAGATTGATCTTGGAGGAAAATCCGTATGCTCATTATATAGACTGCTTTGGCCATCAATTACAATTAGTAGTTGTTGTTGTTGTGAAGTGTTGTTCATCAGTAAGAGATTTTTTTGAATACACTAGCATGGTTGTCAACATTGTCAATGCTTCATGTAAAAGACATGATCAGTTAGCCCAAGAGCAACATGATGTGCGCCAAGTGGAAGCCTGGGAACTTCCTGGGGGGAAAGGAAAAAACCAATTAACTAACCTTGCAAGACCCGGTGATACACGGTGGGGGTCACATCATAGGACCTTGTGTCGACTTATTTCTATGTGGATACCAGTTCTAAAGGTATTAGAAAATTGGTACAATGATGCTGATAATGTTGCACAAAGAACCTCTGCTGGTGGGTTGATAAAGCACATGGAAACATTTGAATTTGTTCTCATATTGCATCTTATGATTAGATTATTGGGAACGACTAATGATATATCACAGTGCTTGCAACAGAAAAAACAACATATTGTTCGTAACGTGGGATTGATTAAAACCACAATGGACAAAATGCAAGACATAAGGCATAATGGTGGGAATGAGCTCTTTCAAGAGTGTTGGGGATATAACTATTAGGTATGACCCGCCCAAGAGGGGCCGGGTTATACCTATGGCGATTCATGAATCCCCAGATAGCTCTGGAAGATGGCGGTTCAGTTAAGGGCCCAAGGCCCAAAGGTGACTCAAGGCCCATAGAGATAAACCACCATATGTACTTAACTTGTATTGTAACGCAGGGATAATTAGAGACTGAGCCGGACACTGTTTATGAGCCGGCCGGTACTCTGTGAGCCGCTGGGCGTCGATCTCTGTATATAAAGGGACGACCCGGCGGCGGTTCAGGGCAAGTAAGATCAGATCGAAAGCTAGGTCAAGCGGAGTCGCTCCCTAGTAATCGAAACATAAGCAATACCACCCCAAACTGGATTAGGCCTTTACCTTCACCGCAAGGGGCCGAACCAGTATAAACCCTCGTGTCCTTTGTCCCGTTTTAACCCCTTTAAGCTTCCTAGTTGCGATGGCTCCATGATTAAGTCCTTTCACTAGGACATCTGCCGTGACAATTCCATGACAGTTGGCTCCCACCGTACGTGGGGCCTGCACATGGTGGATTTGAGTTCTTGAAGGGCAGCTTTGATGGGCTCAAGGGATACGCTGTGGGTCGGATGATCAAGAGTGGCCACGGCAAGCTCTACATCGACCACGTAGGCTGGGGCCCCGACACCGGCTCAATTGAGTACGGGTATCGAGTCCCATTCGATGGAATCCACGTCTTCACCGGTCAGATCGGCGAGCCGGGCCCTGAGTCAGACATCTACACCGACATCGTCGAGATGGCTCAGCGTGTGAAACCCGCCCGGGCTCAGCCCGCCATGAAGCGTGCCTTCATGGGGTGCATCCATGGAGGGGAATTTTCTGAAGGATCTGTGCCTCGCGGTGAGACGGCCATCTACTCTGATGGTGAGTCGTCCACTGGTGAGACGGACTCATTGTATCAACAGCAGGACGGCTGGCTTGGGGGCTGTTCCGATGGTAGCAGTATTCCGGACCCCTTTGAGCCGCCGAGCAGAGCGGGGATCTTCATGGCTGGCACGCAACCTATTCAAAACTCTACGGCTGCGGCAGCAATAACCTCCGGGTTAGCGGCAGCCGGGGCAGGAGGCCCTGTGTGCCCGCCGGCTCAGGTGCTGATGTAACTCATGGATAGGATGGCAGCCTTGTTAACCGCCATGGTTAATCCGGCGGATCAGGCTCAACATGATGCAGAAGTGGCACGGTTACGAGAGGAGGTAGCACAAGCCAAGGAAAACCTAGCGGCGGAGGACGTTAGGATGGCCACAGAATGGGCGGCTTTGGATGCTCGAGCTCGATAGATTCAATCAGAGGCTTTCCAGCTTATGATGGATCTGAACGCATCAAATGAGGTCATGAGGAGAAGGCACCAGAAGGCTCAATCCCATCTGCCTCTGACTTATGATCCTAGAAACCTCTTCCGCACACCTGGTGCAGGCCCCAGTAACCCGCCGAAGGTAAACCGGGTTGCAACACCCGGGGCTCGGACGCTGGTTCAGCCACGGGTGATGGAACATCCTTGTATGGATACTACTCCACCCCATTATGTACCAACACCACCAGGTCATTATTCTAACCCTTTGGATAACATGATCGCTGCATCGGCATGATTGGCAGCTCTCCCGGTGGAGGGCGATTCTCCGACGGTGATTGAAACCCGAAGGGTCAGCGAACATGTTCAGACGGCTCTAGCGCAGCAGGAGGCATATTCTTATAGTCGAGACAGGATTCATTCGACCCCTCGCCCAAGCTGGAGCCCGAGTTATAGCAGACACATAGATTCAGCAGCCGTTTCAAGCAATGCCCGGTGCAGTGACCAGCCGTGCGGGCATGACCCGGCGCGTGATGGAGCTCCTAACTTGGTTGACCAGGATAGGATACGCCAAGAGGCTGAGCAGGCGGCTCAGCGGGCGGCTTACCAGTCTTTTCCGGTTTATCCGACGACTTCTATTAAGGCAAGCGTGACCATGAGGATTGGAGGTGTCCCTTGCTTGGTACCGGCTCTACGTAATGAGCGTTTTCCCAAGGATTTCAAGGGGCCTCGAAAGGTGCCTAATTACACGGCCGACTTACAGCTAGGGGCATGGATTGAAAGCTATGAGATGGCAATGGCCAAGTACTTCACGATGATGTTGGATGGAACAGCCCGTATTTGGTTGAAGGGGCTGCCACCTAATTCCATTGGTTCATGGGCAGAGTTAAATGCCCGGTTTATTCAGAATTTTAAAGACACATGCAAGCAGTCCATGTCAATTGTGGATTGGACTAATTGTAAGCAAGAGGAAGGGGAGTCCATGACCCATTGGGTGCGCCGGGTCAAAGCCATAATACATTCATCTGATAAGATGGATGTCGGCTCTGCAGTCTTAATGTTGGAGAAAATTGCCATTTTACACCTCTGAAACAGAAGCTGGGGTGGCTCAAGCGCGATTGTAATGACATGGGCCAGCTAATGGCGGCTCTAGTCAAGTACGGTGACTCTGATAGTACCAAGGATCCCGAGTCTTATGATGAGAAGACAGGGAAGGGAAAGAAGAACGGCAATGCCAAGGGTCATCATCATAACCCGGCGAATCAAGGAGGCAATAATAAACGTAAGGCTGACGGTAGCTCGGAGTTTGTGGCTAACACCAACTCTCAGGGCAACAATCAACGACGTAAGGGGAGACCACCTCCTCAGTCTGGCGGGTCAGGTCCCACTCTTGAGCAGCTATTAAATGAGCCCTGTCCAAGGCACAGTACTCAGCAGAAACTGGCAACTCACCTATGGAAGGACTATACGATCATGAAGGCTTTCAAGAACTCTAACATGTTCGACGACAATCATGGGCCGGGCGGCGGCTCAGGTGGCGGCGGTTTTCATGGCCCGGGCGGTGGTTCAAATTTCAACTGATCCTTTCGCTCTCCCTCGTATTGATCAAATCATTGATGCTACGATGGGTTGTGAGCGTTTGAGCTTTTTGGATGCTTATTCTGGTTATCATCAGATCAAGATGGCAGTTAAGGACCAGGAGAAGATGGCTTTTATTACTCCATTTGGAGCCTTCTGCTATGTGTCTATGCCTTTTGGGCTTAAGAGTGCCCAGGCGACGTATCAACGATGTGTGCAGAACTATCTTCACAATCAGATTGGGTGCAATGTTCATGCTTATGTGGACGACATTGTGGTGAAGTCCATAGAGAAGGAGACCTTGATAGATGATCTTAAGGAAACCTTTGATAACCTCCGGTTCTACATGATGATGCTTAACCCGGCCAAGTGTGTTTTTGGAGTGCCAGCGGGCAAGCTTTTGGGTTTTCTGGTTTCTAACAGAGGCATCGAGGCTAACCTGGAGAAGATCAAAGAAATCACTTCTTTGGCTAAGCCGGTGTGTATCTAAGATGTTCAGCGTTTGGCGGGTCGTATTGCTGCTTTAAGTCGGTTCATAAGCCGGTTAGGTGAGAAGGCCATACTGCTGTATCAAATGATGACGAACATAGACGACTTTGTCTGGAGTGATGTTGCTAACACTGCCTTTGAAGATCTGAAGAGACAGCTCGCTGAGCCGCCGGTCCTTATTGCTCCTATTGATAAGGAGCCATTATTGTTATATGTGGCTGCTAACACACGTGATGTCAGTGTGGCCATTGTAGTAGAGCGCAAAGAGGCTGGCAAGGAATATCCGGTTCAACGGCCGGTTTACTACGTCAGTGAGGGTCTTATTGAGTCCAAACAGAGATATCCACATTGGCAGAAACTCGTTTATGGGGTGTTCATGGCAAGCTGGAAGCTTAAGCAATATTTTCAGGGTCATACCATCACTATGGTTAATTCTGCTCCTTTAGGAGATATCATTCAAAATAGAGAAGCCACAGGACGAGTCGCCAAGTGGGCCATTGAACTTGGGCCTCATGGTTTAAAGTATGAGCCACACACTGCTATCAAGTCTCAAGCACTGGTGGACTTCATCAACGATTGGACAGAGCTGCAGATGCCTGAAGAGAAGCCGGAGAACACATATTGGACTATTCATTTTGATGGGTCCAGGCAATTGGAGGGCTCAGGGGCTGGAGTTGTTTTAGCTTCCCTTCGAGGTGACAAATTTTGTTATGTGCTACGGTTGATGTTTCCCTGTACTAACAATGCAGCTGAGTATGAGGCCTTGCTCCATGGTATTTGGATGGCTAAGGAGATGAGCTTGATCCGGGTAAGGTGCTTTGGCGACTCAGATTTGGTGGCTCAACAAGTATCAGGTAAGTGGGATTCCAAAGATCCTCTCATGGCGGCTTATCGTCGTGAAGTTGATGCCATTGCTGGACACTTCAAGGGTTACCAAGTGGAGCACATTGATCGCATAAAGAATGAAGCGACTGATGCTTTAAGCCGGTTGGGGTCTCAGCGTAAGCCAGTGCCACCTAACACTTTCTTAGATATTCTGCATAACCCTTCTGTCAAGTTGCCTACGGAGGAAGACTTGGCTGTTCCAGACCCGGAAGCACAATTGTTGGCGGCTCTTCATGTCATCCTAGATTGGACAGTGCCATATTTGGCTTATATGATCCAAGGCCAGTTTCCTGAGGGTGAAACCTTGGCTAGACAGATAACCCAACGGTCTAAATCAATGATAATTGCCAATGGTCAGCGAGGGAGTCCTAGATTAGGGGGTCCTCGGACAGCCTGACTATATCCCTTGGCCGGACTGTTGGACTATGAAGATACAAGATTGAAGACTTCATCCCGTGTCTGGGTGGTTCTCTCCTTTGCGTGGAAGGTAAGCTTGGTGATTCGGATATGTAGATCTCCTCCCTTGTAACCGACTCTGTGTAACACTAGCTCCTCCGGTGTCTATATAAACCAGAGGGTTTTAGTCCGTAGGACAACAACAATCATACCATAGGTTAGCTTCTAAGGTTTAGCCTCTCCGATCTCGTGGTAGATCAACTCTTGTAATACTCATATCATCAAGATCAATCAAGCAGGAAGTAGGGTATTACCTCCATCGAGAGGGCCCGAACCTGGGTAAACATTGTGTCCCCCGCCTCCTATTACCATCCGCCTTAGACGCATAGTTCTGGACCCCCTACCCGAGATCCGCCGGTTTTGACACCGACATTGGTGCTTTCATTGAGAGTTCCATTGTGTCGTCACCATAAGGCTTGATGGCTCCTTCGATCATCGGCAACGATGCGATCCAGGGTGAGGTTTTCCTCCCCGGATAGATCTTCGTATTCGGCGGCTTCGTACTGCGGGGCAACTCGCTGGGCCATCTGGAGCAGATCGGGAGCTACGCTCCTGGCCATCAGGTCAGGTTTGGAAGCTTGAACTATACCACCGACATCAGCGGAGACTTGATCTTTGATGGATTCGAACCCATGTTAGGTGCGCCGCACAGTCACGATGAGCATGATTTAGCTCTGCCATCGGACAGTGTTCAGGAGATCACACCTGTAACTACTCCAGTCCTCAATCTGGAACAGATCGCGTCGTCCGAGGACGGGTGGATGGACCCCGCCACGGAGGCCGCACACTCAGCGGCGATAGAGCCGAACACTGACTTCACCTCCTATGAGACCTGTGTTGCCGGACACCCGGATTCGTCCCCGGCCACAGACTCCAAACCGCTCACGTCTGTGCCCATCCAATTTGATTGGGCACATATCATGGAGTTCACCTCCGTGGATATCTTTCAGCACTCGCCCCTAGACAACGTGCTAAACTCATTATGATCTCTCTCCTTGTCAGGAGACCCTTGGCCGAACTATGTCCGGCTCAAGTGGGAAGCGCACGGCAAAGAAATTCGTTCCCCACCCACCACCCACTTTAGCCACTGTCGACGACCTAGCCGACATGCTCGACTTTGACTCCGAAGACATCAACGGTATGGACGACGATGCGGGAGACGAACAGGAACCACCGCCCACAGGGCGCTAGACTGCCACCTCATCGTATGATATATCAATGGTGGACACTGCCAAAGAAAGCGATGGCAATAAGGCAATGGAGGATAATCCCCCCGAGAAGCAATCCAAGAACCAGCATCATCGGTGCCACTCTAAGCCCCGTCATAGCAAAAACAACAGTGATACCGGCACAGGAGACAATAACGCTGCCAATGGTGCCAAAGACGAAGACAATCCCCTCCAGCCAGGCTTTGAGCAGGAGGATGGGCAAGCTAGCCCTAAGGAACAGGCAACAGATGGAGAATCAGAGGATGACAATTACATGCCTCTCTCCGAAGACGAGGTGAGCCTCGGCGATGAAGAATTTATCGTGCCTGAGGATCCCGTCGAACAGGAGCGCTTCAAGCGCCGGCTTATTGCCACAACAAAAAGCCTGAAGAAAAAGCAACAACAGCTTCAAGCTGAGCAAGATCTGCTAGCAGATAGATGGACTGAGGTCCTGGTAGCCGAGGAACACAAACTCGAGCACCCAATCAATAGTTTCCCAAAGCGCAGGTTGCTACCCCAACTTGAAGAGGAAGCATTAAAGCCCGTGCTTCTAGCGTATGATGTGGTAGACCGGCCACCTCGTGGCTGGGACAAAGTGGCATATAAGCCTGAAATCCAGCCCGCACCCCGTCGCCAGTCAAACAAAAACAGCAAGGCCCGGGGTAACACGCAGGACCTGCGAGACATATGGGAAAACAAAGCAGGACACAAAAGATCAATCTTCGGATCACGATGGCGCGCCCCAACACATGACGACGACCGTCATGCCGGATATACCAAAATAAAATCTGGCCGGGCCGAACACAGCAGACAAGACTCATAGGAACTGCGTCATGATATAGCCCGGCACAGAGGTTCCGCACACCCCCTATGCTTCACTAATGAAGTAATGGATCATGAATTCCTAGAAGGGTTTAAACCTGTGAAGATTGAATCATATGATGGTACTACTGACCCCGTGGTATGGATAGAGGATTTGTTCCTCCACATTCACATGGCCCGCGGGGATGATCTACATGCCATCAAGTACCTCCCGTTAAAACTCAAAGGGCCAGCTCGGCATTGGCTAAATAGCTTGCCAGCAAACTCCATCGGAAGTTGGAAGAACCTGGCAAACGCATTCCTAGAAAACTTCCAGGGCACTTATGTGCGACCACCGGATGCTGATGATTTAATTCACATAACACAACAACCCGGAGAGTCAGCCAGGAAATTTTGGACTCAGTTCCTAAACAAAAAGAACCAAATTGTGGACTGTCCGGATGCCGAAGCCCTAGAGGCCTTCAAACATAACATCCGTGACGAGTGGCTCTCCTGACATCTCGGCCAAGAGAAGCCAATGTCCATGGCAGCCCTCACAACACTCATGACCCGCTTCTGCGCGGGCGAGGATAGCTGGTTGGCCCGTAGCAACAACACAGCAAGCAACCCTGGCACATCGGAGGCCAGAGACAGCAACGGGAAGCCACGTCGCAACAGATACAAGTGCCACAACAATGGCGATAACGCCGAAGACACGGGAGTCAATGCCCAATTTAGTGGCTCTAAATCCGGTCAGCAGAAAAAGCCGTTCAAAAGAAACAATCCGGGCCCATCCAGTTTGGACCACATACTCGACCGCTCGTGTCAAATTCACGGCACCCCCGATAAGCCAGCCAACCACACCAATAGAGAATGCTGGGTGTTCAAACAGGCCGACAAGTTGAATGCCGAAAGCAAGGAAAAGGGCTGCATAGCGATGACGAGGAGGAGCCCCGGCCGCCGAACACAGGAGGACAGAAGAAATTTCCTCCCTATCGGTGTCAAAACCGACGGATCTCGGGTAGGGGGTCCCGAACTGTGCGTCTAGGCGGATGGTAACAGGAGGCAGGGGACACGAAGTTTTACCCAGGTTCGGGCCCTCTTGATGGAGGTAAAACCCTAAATCCTGCTTGATTAATATTGATGATATGGGTAGTACAAGAGTAGATCTACCACGAGATAGGAGAGGCTAAACCCTAGAAGCTAGCCTATGGTATGATTGTATGTTATTGTTGTGTCCTACGGACTAAAACCCTCCGGTTTATATAGACACCGAAGGGGGCTAGGGTTACACAAGGTCGGTTACAAAGGAGGAGATATACATATCCGTACGACCTAGCTTGCCTTCCACGCCAAGTAGAGTCCCATCCGGACATGAGACGAAGTCTTCAATCTTGTATCTTCATAGTCCAACAGTCCGGCCAAAGGATATAGTCCGGCTATCCGGAGACCCCCTAATCCAGGACTCCCTCAGTAGCCTCCGAACCAGGCATCAATTATGATGAGTCCGGCGCGCAGTGTTGTCTTCGACATTGCAAGGCGGGTTCTTCCCCAACTTTCAAGTGTTCGTAAGCAGTGTCCGGCTCCATAAATGTTGAACCTCTCGGCTTCTGTGCCCAATAAGGGCTATCTCCCATGCGTCGAATGAATACGAGGCGCCAGGGCGTTTTTACACTCGCCCCTCTAGCCAAATAAATAAATTTTCTATTAAAGGGATGGGGATTCTTAGATCCGATCCATATCATACTCCCCCAGTGAGAATTCATCAGAGCGTGCTTCGGAAAGATCCATTCCAGCATGGCCGACCTCCGCAGCTCCTCCTCCTGCCCCCGTAGCCCTAAGCTCGGTGATTTGGAGAGGTGTTCAGTCCCGCACAGTCGATTAGTCAAGCTGCAAACTAAGGGATTTCTCCCTTCGGCGTATATGGTGCCCGTTCGAGCCGGGCTCACCACCTACAATGGTAGGGCGCAAGCGGAGAGCCTTCCTTGTCCTTCCATGGGAGAACGGGTCTGCCTTGTTCCTTATTTACTAAGGGTACACGAATTTCCAATTCATCGTTCCTCCGCGGGCTCCTGGAGTTCTACGGCCTCTAATTACACAATCGCACCCCTGCCTCCATTCTACATATCACCGGCTATGTTGCTCTCTGCGAGTTATTCCTGGGCTGCGAGGCTCACTTCGAGCTGTGGAAAAGGCTATTCTGCCTTGTCCCTCGCACACAGAGGGAATCACTTTATCAAGTGGGCGGAGCCGAAATATGGCACATCGCCGATACCGGATACCTGTCCGGTACCGCGAAGAAGCCGTCCGAAGACTGGCCTTCAGAATGGTTCTACATGGAGGTCGTCCCCCTTCCGGACCCTGTTCGGGGGGGGGGGGTCTTCCTGAGTTCAACAATGCTCCTCTGAAGAAGCGCCGAAGTGGGCGCCCACAGAGCCCCCAGGCGGAAGACAACGGAGAAGTCCTTTATTTGATGAACTGGATCAAAGCACTGGCTCGATCAGGATTGACAATAATCGAAGTTATGTCGATTTGCATAATGCAGGGAGTGCAGCCACTTCAATATCGAGGGCACCCCTTGTGGTGTTATAACAGGGCGGATGACGCCACTCGCTGCGGGAGTAAGGGTCCGGACGATGTTGCCGCTCTAGCAAAGATTCTGTCCGAATTGTTCAAGGGTGAGGAGGAGGAGTTCACCCGCCTCAAGCCACGGGATGGATTCTCCACGTACAATCCTCCAAGCTGGGTAAGTTATATCTCCCTGCTCCCATTTTTCCCGCATTCTTTGTCGTAAGTATTCACCTTGCCACTTTGCGGCAGGAACTGCGAAAAGCCATAAGGGAGGTCAGCAGCCCTTCTCCACAACCGGAGGACCATGACCGGGCCCTCTACTCCGAACTCGAAGAAGATTCGGTTATATCCGTGGAGCTGATAGACCGGTAGTTCTATCAGTTAAGCTGTGATGATACCATGGTGGCCATTACGATCGACTATCCCGGACTGCTCCCTGCATCGCACGTAAGAAAAACCAAAAATCCAAACTCCAAAACTAGGATCCCCTTTTGGACAATTCACCCACCATATACACATGGCATTTTACAGGGAAGGCATTCGGGACGCCCTGCCGAACCCATGGAAATGCGCCAAGAGGAGGCACCGAGGCCGAGTAGGCCAAAAAGGAAGGCGGTCAGGGCGGAGATGCCGGCGCAAAGGTATAACAAACCCCGCTCCGTGGTTATCATCTTTCTTGAAATATAATGACGCCCACGCTTCTTTAACAGAAAAAACGCTCGCTGGAATATGTCCGACGATGTTACTAATCATGCTTCCAGCAGCCGGGCACCAGGACCGGACATGGAGGCGGAAAGCGATATGGGGTAGGCGCTGGATAATCCCCCTACAGAGGATGCGGATAGATTATCCGCTACAAACTCAGAAGTGGAAAGCACCATGAATCATAGGCGTCGCCGGGCCATACTCCGCGACGCTTGTTTCTCACCAGAGGCGTTCGACGCCTTCAATTCTGGAGAGGCATACCTCCATGCTTCTCAAGATGGTCTAGCCAGAGCCACGGATCAGTATGTAAAGGATGTACGGGTGAGTAAATCTGACGATTTATATGTATCGGTAGCCCCTAAGACTTGAAACAGTTAGCATAACTGATTTAAGGATCATCTTTAATGTGCAGGTTCTTACAGAGAAGAATACTAGGTTGTCCCAGGAGCTGGAGGAATGCAAGACCCAACCGGGGGCCGCTCTTTCCGCATTGCAGGAACAGAAAAAGCCTCCCACTGGTAACATTTACTTTAGTGAATGGTGATTACCATATAGTGTGCGGCGTGTCTGCAGATCTAACAATTGATTTTGCAGATGAGTCCGAAGAAAGTCCGGGGGACCAGCATGTTATGCTACAGCTAGAGGCTGGCAAACACGTGCTGACTAAGATTATGCTGGAGAAAAACAATCTCCAAGACGCCAACATCAAACTGAACGTGGAACTAAAAGACATTCGGGGCCAGCTTGCGGACTCCGAGAAGGAGAATAAGCGGCTTCGGCGCGACATTTTCAGTAAGTGTTTGAACGAATCCTTTTTAAAGGAGTTCGGAGAAGAATTTGCCTAACAGCGTTATGCCTGTAGGTATGCTGACGGGTCGTCCCACGGAGGAAATGCCCGGGTCTATGGGTGATCTTCTGTCCGAGCTGTCACATCTGCACGAACAAGTTCGGCAGGTGATGCAGGGCGTTGCCCAGGCCTTGTGGATGTCCGTCTCCCTGCCAGAAGGCGTTGCAGAGCTTGCGGAGAAGCTGAAGGGAGCATGACGGCGCTTCCGTTTATGGAAGATATCAGCCTGCCGACAGGGTGCCAGAGAAGCTTGGGCCATGGTGAAGACGCGGTATACCAAGGCAGACCCAAATCACATGGCCGAGGTCGGACCTGTGGGGCCCGACAGAAAAGATATCCGCGTTAGCTTAGTTTATGGGCAAGTAGAATTAGCCGCAAAGTATTATCAACAGGATTGTAAGCTGGATAGCCTGTTGGATGGCATGGAGGAGGAATTTAGTCAGTCCGCATGACTATGTAATTAAAGTGACATGTATAATGCCTTCTAGCCGGATTGTAGATCATTTGTCGTTGCAGACCTTTTCGCTTCAACCTCCGGGCCCGATAGTCCGGAGTGAATCCGAATACCCGCTCAGTTATATAAAACCTTGGTATGCGTGGAGACTAGGCGTAGGGGTCATTAGTGCTTTATCAGACAAGTGCCCAACTAGTTATGTTATATTACATGGGTAGTAAGAAACATCTTCTAGGGAGAATAGCTCCATTAAGGGTTCCTTTCCCTGGGTAAGCATGCCCTAAAGTGCATGTTCGGACTGTGATAAGAAACGCAGAAAAAGCAACTAGGGGCATATATGGACAATAAATAAAAATGATCTTTTGTTCACCGACCGAATATTCCCTTAAGAATGCTAGCTTTCGGCTTCACCCAGTCTGAGGTACACATCCGGCTGACCTGGCAGTAACAATCGCAGAGGTGCTCCCCTTATGCCCTAGCCGAATTAATGGGAACATAGGGCATAAATACAAGAGCCAGGCAACCCAGCTTGGCCAAAACTTAAGTCATATCGATGCATATAATGGTGAAAAAAGGTACATGCGGAAGTATAACACATGTGTTGGGCGTGAGGCCCAGATAAATAATTTAAGCTTCTGTGAAAGAAGCCCCCAGGTATGAAGAGTGCGGCTAGCGCATCTGTAATGTACAAGGGAGGCACAAGGTGACCCTTGAAGGCCTAGAGAAATAATAAGAGAAAGAAAGAAAGGGAAACAAGACAGATGATGTATATGCAGAAAATGGACAAAGGGAGGGGACTAACATAGAGTCTGGTGCTAGGCGTAGAATCCTCGGAGCCTCGCCGCGTTCCATGGGTTTTGCTCGAGTCGGCTAGTCGATGCATCCCGCAGTCGGTACGCTCCACCAGTCAGAACTTGGTCAATAATGAAGGGACCTTACCATTTGGGCTCAAGCTTGTTCTTTTTCTTATCCGACAGGCGTAGAACTAGTTCGCCAACGTTATAAGTTTTGTCCCGTACTTCTCTGCTTTGGTATCTGCGAGCCTGTTGCTGATAAAATGTGGAACGGGCTTTGGCTATGTCGCGCTCCTCCTCCAAGGTGTCCAGACTGTCCTGCCCATCGAGCTCGGCTTCTCTTTCTTCGTACATGCGCACTCGAGGTGAGTCATGAATTATGTCGCAGGGCAAGACTGCCTCTGCACCGTACACCATAAAGAACGATGTATATCCGGTACTACGATTCGGCGTGGTCCGCAGCCCCCAGAGTACGAAGTCGAGCTCCTCTACCCAGTGCGTGTCAGACTCCATTAAGGAACGCACTAATCTGGGTTTAATGCCGCTCATTATAAAACCGTTTGCTCGCTCGACTTGACCGTTGGTTTGTGGGTGATAGTCTGAAGCATAATCGAGCTTGATGCCCATTTTGCTGCACCAGAGTTTTACCTCATCGGCCTTGAAGTTCGTGCCATTGTCAGTGATGATGCTATGGGGGATGCCATAACGGTGCACAACCCCGGATATGAACTCTATCACCGGTCCGGATTCGGCTGTTTTAACAGGTTTGGCCTCTATCCATTTGGTGAATTTATCCACCATGACCAGTAAGTATTTTTTCTTGTGGGTTCCCCCTTTAAGGGGTCCAACAATTTCAAGCCCCCAGACCGCAAAGGGCCATGTAATGGGGATTGTTTGGAGGGCGGTGGGTGGCATGTGGCTTTGATTTACAAAGAGCTGGCAACCGGCGCAACGTTGGACCAAGTCCTGTGCGTCTGCCCGGGCTATTGGCCAATAGAATCCTGTGCGGAAGGCCTTTCTTACAAGGCCCCGGGCTACAGCGGGATGACCACCGAGTCCGGCATGAATTTCTACCAAAAGATTCCGCCCTTCCTCTTTGGAGATGCACCTTTGAAGGACTCCGGTAGTGCTTTTTTTGTACAATTCTCCCTCATGGACCCTGTAGGCCTTGGATCTCCGCACTATGCAGCGTGCCTCATTTTGGTCCTCCAGAAGTTCCTATCTAGTTAGGTAGGTGTAACACCCTCAATGCGACTATAGCTCCCACGTGTCGAGGCACGACTTAGAGACATAATCGCATTGAAGGCATATGTCGCAAGTTAGGCAATCATCACAAACATCCCATGTAATGTAATAATAAAAGGGGAGATAACATAGTTGGCTTACACTCGCCACGTCAATCAAGTACATAAATAACATTACATCATCCAAACACTCTAGGCTCGACTACGGCGCCAAAATAAAAGAGAACCCAACATGCGACAACGGTCCCAATCACCCCCAACTGGGCACCACTACTGATCGTCGGGAAAGGAAACATAGTATCATTGAGAGTCTTCATCGAACTCCCACTTGAGCTCGTACGCGTCTCCTGGAGCGGAATCATCAAGTCCTGCATCTGGTGTAATAGTAATCTATGAGCCACAGGGACTCAGCAATCTCGCACCCTCGCGATTAAGACTATTTAAGCTTATAGGAATAGCAGGGTAAAATATGAGTGGAGCTGCAGCAAGCGACTAGCAAATATGGTGGCTAACTTATTCGCAAAAGAGAGCGAGAAGAGGAGGCAAAGCACGAGCGAGAAACTAGAGAGCAACCTGCGCAGACATTACTCCAACACCGTGTCCACTTCCCGGACTCCGCCGAGAAGAGGCCATCACGGCAACACACTCAGTTGATTCATTTTAATTAGTTAAGGTTCAAGTTATCTACAACCGGACGTTAACAAATTCCCATCTGCCCATAACCGCGGGCACGTCTTTCGAAAGTTCAATCCCTGCAGGGGAATCCCAACTTAGCCCATGACAAGCTCTCACGGTCAACGAAGGAATAGACCTCCTCCCAAGATGTTCCGATCAGACTCGGTATCTCGGTAACTCAAGACACTTCGACAGGTTAAAACAAGACCAGCAACACCGCCCGAATGTGCCGACAAATCCCGATAGGAGCTGCACATATCTCTTTCTCAGGGCACACTCAGATAAGCAATCCGTACAACTAAAACCAGCCCTCGAGTTTCCCCGAGGTGGCGCTGCAAGGGGCTCTAGTTTGGACCAACACTCAAAGGAGCACTGGCCCGGGGGTGGGGGGTTAAAATAAGATGACACTTGAGTCTGCAGAACCCAAGGGAAAGAAAAGGCTAGGTGGCAAATGGTAAAACCAAGGTTGGGCATTGCTGGAAAAGCTTTAATCAAGGCGAACTATCAAGGGGTTCCCATTATAACCCAACCGTGTAAGGAACGCAAAATCTGGGAACATAACACCGATATGACAGAAACTAGGGCGGCAAGAGTGGAACAAAACACTAGGCGAGAGGCCGAGCCTTCCACCCTTTACCAAGTATATAGATGCATTAAGATAACAAGGCAATATAATGATATCCCAACAAGTAAATAAATGTTCCAACAAGGAACCGCCTCCAATCTTCACCTGCAACTAGCAACACTATAAGAGGGGCTGAGCAAAGCGGTAACATAGCCGATCAACGGTTTGCTAGGACAATGATGGGTTAGAGGTTTGACATGGCAATTTAGGAGGCTTTCAAGCAAGTGGTAGGCATCATAGCAATGGCATAGCAAAAGAGCGAGCAAACTAGCATAGCAAAGATAGTAGTGATTTCGAGGGTGTGATCATCTTGCCTACACAGTTGTTAGAGTTGACTGGATCCTCAAAAGCAAACTCAACGGGCTCCTCGTTAGTGAACTCGTCTCCCGGCTCTACCCAAACAAGACAAACAAGCAACAAGGATACAATCAACCACGTGCAAGAACAAGCAATATGATGAAATGATGCTATGCTATGCGGGACACGATGCGGGATGCAAAATGCAAGATATGACAGGAAATGCATGAACCTGGCCTCAACTTAGAATTCCAAGTGTGCCACTGGAAAGATGAGATAAAATCGCTTGAAAACGATATAAAGAACGCCGGAATCGGAGTTACGGTTTGGAAATGGCAAGCGATTCAAAAATGACACCGGTCTGCGATTTACAGCAAGTAGGCATCTAAATGCAACAAAATGAACATGCTACAGCACCCAAACATGACAACAAAATACATGGCAGGGATGCACACAAGATGCTTCACAAAAGTCTAGCACTGAGATACGGCCAATTCATCCATTAACAGGTTCGAACAAGCATGGCAAAAACGCAAATGGTAAAACAGATCTCAGACTTGGTGAAATTAACACTTGTCTGGAATTTCAGATCATATAGCCCTCTTCGGAGCAACAAAACAATATGCTACAGGACCTGAACATGACAAAGAAAGACATGGCATGGAGCTACTCAACAAGCTTAACAAAAGTCCCTTAGTGACCTTGAGCCAAAAGGGAGCAAAAAATACAATTGCAAGCATGTGAACATAGCAAAAACATAATCAGTTTTCTGACTTAGTGAAAACTGGGACTTGCTGAAACATAACTCACGAAGGCATGTTTACGAGCTCGATGCACTCACCACGGTGCAAGTCATGGCAAGACAAGCATACATCCATAAAGAAGGCACAAAATACAGGCTAGACATGGCAAGAACAATAGCATAGCATGCACGGATCAACTACAATAGCATCGGCAAAATCGCAAACAAGTTGACGATCTGCCCAGATTCGCAACGAAGCAAAAGTAGAGCTCGATTGACTCAAGCTAGGGTGCTCCATAATTGCAAACAAAGACATGTATGGATAGAGCACTACAACATTAACAAAACTCCCTTACTGATCATCCTCAAAAGAGGCACGGATCACTAGGAAACAACATGAACATAGGGCATCAAGAACTAAACAATCCCAGGACTTGGTGAAATCACTAAGTCCATGAAAACAGAATTAGCAAGTGCACCACTTTGCAAGCTTGCACAAGTCACCACACACATCCTAAAAATATATGGGCTGCACCTCTGGAAGACAAAACCCTTAACAAAACATATGTAGAACTCACGGGCATATCATGCACATATTAATCATGGCAAAAATGACAAAAGTGCTAAACGGAGTAACAGATCTGACAATTAACTCAAGTAGCCCTCTTCTAATAGCATTTCGGGCATCAAGATGAGCTCAAATGAAAATGATGCAATGGAATGAAATGATGTACTCTCTGAGATGAACATTTTGATATGCTATATGCCCAAATCGGAGCTACGAATGCAAAGTTACGGGGCCCCGAACAGAGGCACCTGGATCTGCAGATCTCAGGACTGAGGAAAAAAATGACCTAGATCTAGGGTTACTGTAGCCGACGCGGATCTGGATTGGGCGCGCCTCCCGAGGCAACTCCGACGAGCCTTACCGGCGGGGAGGAGAAAGGGGGCCGGGGCCGGCCGGTCTTGGCGGCGAGGAGGGGCGGCGCGGCCGGGGACGGGTGGCGGCGGCCCGGCGACGAGGCGGCGGGGCGCGGCGGAGGCGGCGCAGCGTCGGAGCGGCTCGGGGCGAGGCGACGATGGCCGGCAATGGCGTGGCGGCGGCGGCGCGCTCCGGCGCCGAGGACGACGGCGGCGGGGACACGGCAGGCGGCGGCGGGCGCTAGCGGGCCGCGGGGGCCGGCCTTGGGCTACCGGGCCGGCGGGGATGTGGGGCGGCGGCACGGCCAACGGGGCGGAGACACGTGGCGGCGGTGGTGGCGGACGTTGTCCGGCTCCGCCCGGACACGTCCGGAGCGGCGGATCTGGGATTTTTTTTAGGGTTAGGGGGGAGAGGATCCGCGAATTTGGAATGGGGGGTGTATAAATAGGCATAGAGGGAGCTAGGAGAGTCCAAATGAGGTGCGGTTTTCGGCCACGCGATCGTGATCGAACGCTCTAGGACATGGAGCAGAGTTTGGTGGGTTTTGGGCTAAATTGGAGGGGTGTTAGGGCTGCAACACACACGAGGCCTTTTCGGTCCCTGGGTTAACCGTTGGAGTATCAAACGACGTCCAAATGGTACGAAACTTGACAGGCGGTCTACCGGTAGTAAACCAAGGCCGCTTGGCAAGTCTCGGTCTAATCCAGAAATGTTTAATCCCCACACACGAAAGAAAGCTAGAAATGACCACCGGAGGAGAACGAAGCACCGAAATGCAAAACGGACAACGGGGAAAATGCTCGAATGCATGAGACGAACACGTATGCAAATGCAATGCACATGATGACATGATATGAGATGCATGACAACGACAACAACACATGGAGACAAAGACCCAAACCCGATAAAAAAAATAACTTAACGTCGGAAATGGCAAGAGTTGGAGTACAAATAGGGAAAGTTACATCCGGGGTGTTACAACACTCCACCACTACGAAAGGATCTCGTCCCGAGATCTAGGACTGAAAGAACGTCGGGTACTTAGAACGGAGGTGATCCTCGCGTTCCCAGGTAGCTTCACAGTCGGAATGGTGTGACCACTTGACTTTGAGAAATTTGATTGACTTGTTGCGAGTCTTGCGTGCAGTCTCTTCAAGAATAGAAACTGAGTGCTCATGATAAGAGAGATCTTCTTGGAGCTCAATGTCCTCGAAGTTGACAGTGCGGTCAGGAGTTTTGAAGCACTTTCGAAGCTGAGAGACATGGAACACGTCATGAACATTTGCAAAGTTTGAAGGAAGCTCGAGTTGATAGGCGAGGTCGCCTCTCTTGCTGACAATCTTGAAAGGTCCCACGTATCTAGGGGCAAGCTTCCCTTTGATACCGAAGCGACGAGTACCTTTCATAGGAGAGACGCGGAGGTAAACATGATCTCCGATCTCGAAAGCCAAATCACGGTGCTTACTATCATAGTGGCTCTTCTGACGGGATTGGGCTGCTTTGAGGTTATCACGAATGACTTTGCACATTTCTTCTGCCTCTGTGATTAAGTCATTACCCAAAAGCTGACGTTCGCCGGTTTCAGACCAGTTGAGAGGGGTACGACACTTCCTGCCATACAGAATTTCAAAAGGGGCCTTGCCCGAACTTGCTTGAAAACTGTTGTTGTAGGAGAATTCAGCATAAGGAAGACAATCCTCCCACTTCATGCCGAAGGAGATCACACAAGCCCTGAGCATATCTTCAAGAATCTGGTTGACACGCTCAACTTGACCGCTTGTTTGAGGATGGAAAGCTGTGCTGAAGCGGATGTTAGTGCCCATGGCCTTCTGAAAAGAATCCCAAAACTTCGAGGTAAAGATGCTGCCACGGTCTGAAGAGATCACTTGAGGAATACCGTGCAGAGAGACAATGCGAGAGGTATAGAGTTCCGCCAATTGGGCTGCAGTGATCGACTCTTTGATAGGCAGAAAATGAGCCACTTTGGTGAGTTTGTCGATGACAACAAATATAGCATCATTGCCACGCTTGGACTTTGGAAACCCAGTCACGAAGTCCATTTCAATGTGGTCAAACTTCCATTTTTGAATGGCAAGAGGTTGGAGGAGACCAGCTGGCCTTTGGTGTTCTACCTTCACTCTTTTGCAGACATCACATTCATTCACGAATTGAGCGATCTCGCGCTTCATTCGAGTCCACCAATAAACTTGCTTAAGGTCCTGATACATCTTCGTGCTCCTAGGGTGGATGGAGAGGAGAGAATTGTGAGCCTCGTTCATGATCACTTTACGAAGGTCACCTTTGGGCACAGCAATACGATCCTCGAAGAAGAGAGTGTCCTTGTCATCAAGGCGGTAGCACTTGTACTTGGACTGACTCTTGGCAATCCCAATCTTCACCTTTTTCACCATAGCATCAAGAAGCTGGGCTTGGCGAATCTGGTCTTCTAAGGTAGGCGAGACTTGAAGGTTGGTGAGGAATCCTTGAGGAACAACTTGCAGATTAAGTTTGCAGAAAGCTTCACAAAGCTCGGGTTGATAAGGCTTGAGAATCAGACTGTTGTAGTAGGCCTTTCTGCTCAAAGCGTCAGCAATCACATTGGCCTTGCCTGGAGTATACTCAATACTCGGATTATACTCTTGAATCATTTCGACCCATCGAGTTTACCTGAGGTTGAGATTAGGCTGAGTGAGATGTACTTGAGACTCTTGTGATCAGTGAAAATGTCCACTTTTCTTCCCAATAGAAGATGTCTCCAAGTCAAAAGAGCATGCACAACTGCCGCCAACTCAAGATCATGAGTGGGGTAGTTCTTCTCATTAGGATTCAACTGGCGAGATGTATAAGCAACAACTTTCTTCTCTTGCATCAATACTGCACCAAGACCTTGGAGAGAGGCATCACAAAAGACCTTGTACGGCTTGGATTCATCAGGCGGAGTCAGAACTGGAGCAGTGATCAACTTCTCTTTCAAAGTGTTGAAAGCAATATCACACTCCGGAGACCAAACGTACTTGACGTGCTTCTGAAGAAGATTTGAGAGAGGCTTCGCGATCTTAGAAAAGTTTTCAACGAATCTTCGGTAATAGCTTGCGAGACCGAGAAAACTACGGAGTTGCTTCACGTTCTGAGGAGGTTCCCAATTCACAATTGCAGACACCTTCTCAGGATTCACGGCAATGCCCTTGGCAGAGATGATATGACCAAGATAAAGAACCTCATCAAGCCAAAATTCACACTTGGAGAACTTGGCGTAGAACTGATGTTCCCTAAGCTTATCAAGAACCAAACGCAAATGCTTGGCATGATCTTCCTTGTTCTTGGAGAAAACCATAATGTCGTCGAGATAGACCAAAACGAAGTCATTGGTGTAGGCGTTGAAGATGAAGTTCATCATGCGAGAGAACGTCGGAGGAGCATTGGCGAGGCCAAAAGACATGACAGTGTATTCATATGAACCAAAGCTTGTTCTGAATGCTGTCTTGGGAATATCTTCTTCATGAATGCGAATCTGGTGATAACCCATACGGAGATCAAGCTTGGAGAATACTTGGGCACCTTTGAGTTGTTCGAACAGCTCATTGATGTTGGGAAGTGGGTATTTGTTCTTGATGGTCTTCTTGTTCACTGGACGGTAATCAACACAAAGTCGGTCCGTTCCATCCTTCTTCTTCACAAAAAGAACACCACAACCCCACGGAGAAGAACAAGGCCGGATGAGACCCATTCTTTCTTGCTCATCGAGTTGCTTCTTCAGCTCCTTCAACTCTTCAGGTCCGAGCTTGTAAGGACGTTTGCACACACGTTCCGTGCCAGGCTCAAGATCAATAATGAATTCAACTGGCCAGTGCGGAGGCATTCCTGGAAGCTCTTCTGGAAAGACGTCTTGATATTCGCAAATGACTGGAATTTGAGAGATGGCATCCAATTCACCCTTCTCATTAAGAGAAAACAGACAGATAGTATCATCACGAGCGACAAAGACAATTACATCCTCAGACGAATGAGTCAATTGAATCTGCCTGGCTGCACAATCAAGCTGAGCCTTGTGCTTAGAAAGCCAATCCATTCCGAGAATAAGATCAATATCCGAGTCACCAAGAACATTTGGAGAGGACAAGAACTTATAGTCACCCAAAGTGATAGTAACATCTAGAATGGATACTCGAGATTTCATTTGACGGGCCGGAGAGACAATGGCCAACGGCTTCGGCAACACTTGAGTAACAAAATCATGCTTAGATGCAAAAGGTCTCGAGATGAAACAATGCGATGTACCAATGTCAAAAAGAACTTTTGCGGGAATATCATTAACAGGAAGGTTACCCATGATCACAGCTGACGAGTCCTCTGCCTGAGCTGCATTCATCAAATTGACCTTGGCATGCTTGGGGTTATGCTTGACCACAGCTATACTTGCCGATCTCACAGGAGGAGGAGGAGGAAGACGCCTCTGGTTGAAACACTTGTTGGCATAGTGACCCTTCTGTTGGCACTTGTTGCACGTGACCTCTGAAAGCGGACGGTGATACGGAGCACTCGATCTTGGAGCTTGAGATGAAGTCTTGTTCTGAAAGCCAGGGTTGGGTGGGTGGGAAGAACCACTGCCACCTTTGCTCTTCTGCTGATATGGCTGACGGAACGGAGGAGGAGGAAGCCAAAACTTCTGCTGCTTGGCCACTTGAGTAGAGGAAGAAGGAGTAACATCTCTAACTCGCTTCTTGGAAGCATCACACCTCAACTGAGCAGCCTCTTGCTTCAGTGCCATGTTGTAGAACTCATCGTATCTCAAGGGCTCGAAGAGGACAAGAGTGAGCTGAATTTCTTCTCTGAGACCACCCCTGAACTGATATATCATGCTCTTCTCATCAGGGATGTCCTGCTTGGCAAAGCGGGCGAGCTTCTGGAACAACTTGTTGTAGTCATAGACAGACAAAGACCCTTGCTTCAGATTGCGGAATTCCTCATGCTTGCTTTCAACCACGCTCTATGGAATATGATGAGCTCGGAAATCTCGACGGAAATCATCCCAAGTGATAACACGTCCACCTCTGGAGTCCTTGTACTGCTGGAACCATTCTGCAGCTTGATCTTTGAGCTGGAAGGAAGCGAACTTGACAAAGTCCTCAGGCCTGACGTTACTGCACTCGAAATGCTTACACAGATCCACAAGCCAATCGTCAGCATCAGTTGCCTCAACACAATTGCTGAAAGTCTTTGGCCCATTAGCAAGGAACTGGTTGAGTGTAGCAAAGTGACTCTGATTGCTGCCTTGATTCCCTTGATTGCCTTGATTGCGTTCTTGGAGAATTTGCATGATCAGCTGTGTGTTTGCATTGGTTGCAGCCATCACAGCTTGCCATGCCTCTGGAGGAGGTGGAGGTGGTGGCGGATCAGGATTCTGAGTCGTGCGTGTTGGAGGAGCCATCCTGAAGAGGTTGACCACCATTAGCACATTGACAGACAAATATTGAAGCTGAATCCAACGGAATGAAAATTGCAACATATAGTCTTCACATCCGAACAAAATGAACGAATGCATTCCTCTTAAAATGGTCACATATCCATAAATTGAGAAGCCACGTAGAATTAAGGTAGAGAAATAAATCAACAAGGTACGGATCAAGAACGAATAATCGGTAAGAAATCCCAATCTCAAACCAATATCCGTGGAAGAAAAACTAGAGCTACTAGAATTCCCACCTATGAAACTTCCGAACCTTTCCGGTTATGCAATCAGGTGTTGGGGATACAGGGGAAGCATAATATCTCACCCAAACTAGCAAATCCTACATCCAGCTGTATCCATCCTTCAACACATAACCAAGAAACCTTCGGAAACCATCTACCTCAACCTTCGAAAAGCATCCGTTATACAAGTTATGGTGATACTCCCGAACTCCCGCCCCAGTACTGGGTGGCGTCGAGGTTATCTCACCAACGATCTGCATAAAAGAGATTTTCAATGTCGGCGTACTAAACTCAGGTATTCTAGAACTGCAACGATAAAATTATGATGACAACACCTGAGAGCTCAACTCCCCGGGACACTTCCACTAAACCCCTGACAGGAGGCACCAAGACAATGTTCTCATCATAAAACCATCGGAACGATTCCAAGATACCCGCGTGATCCTAAATTTTTTTTAGTGAAATTTGAGAAGAGAAGAGTCAACACTCTACGTCAGGATGCCTTACCAGAGCGATGAGGAGACTGGGAAGTAAAAAATAATTCCTAAACTCTCCGATATATAATCCCTAAAAGACTCAAAACATTTTTCTAGACACGACTCGGCCGCTAAAAACGATCAAGCAATGGGGCTCCTAAGGTCGGGGAAGGCTCTGATACCAACTTGTAACACCCTCGATGCGACTATAGCTCCCACGTGTCGAGGCACGACTTAGAGACATAATCGCATTGAAGGCATATGTCGCAAGTTAGGCAATCTTCACAAACATCCCATGTAATGTAATAATAAAAGGGGAGATAACATAGTTGGCTTACACTCGCCACGTCAATCAAGTACATAAATAACATTACATCATCCAAACACTCAAGGCCCGACTACGGTGCCAAAATAAAAGAGAACCCAACATGCGACAACGGTCCCAATCACCCCCAACTGGGCACCACTACTGATCGTCGGGAAAGGAAACATAGTATCATTGAGAGTCTTCATCGAACTCCCACTTGAGCTCGTACGCGTCTCCTGGAGCGGAATCATCAAGTCCTGCATCTGGTGTAATAGTAATCTATGAGCCACAGGGACTCAGCAATCTCGCACCCTCGCGATTAAGACTATTTAAGCTTATAGGAATAGCAGGGTAAAATATGAGTGGAGCTGCAGCAAGCGACTAGCAAATATGGTGGCTAACTTATTCGCAAAAGAGAGCGAGAAGAGGAGGCAAAGCACGAGCGAGAAACTAGAGAGCAACCTGCGCAGACATTACTCCAACACCGTGTCCACTTCCCGGACTCCGCCGAGAAGAGGCCATCACGGCAACACACTCAGTTGATTCATTTTAATTAGTTAAGGTTCAAGTTATCTACAACCGGACGTTAACAAATTCCCATCTGCCCATAACCGCGGGCACGTCTTTCGAAAGTTCAATCCCTGCAGGGGAATCCCAACTTAGCCCATGACAAGCTCTCACGGTCAACGAAGGAATAGACCTCCTCCCAAGATGTTCCGATCAGACTCGGTATCTCGGTAACTCAAGACACTTCGACAGGTTAAAACAAGACCAGCAACACCGCCCGAATGTGCCGACAAATCCCGATAGGAGCTGCACATATCTCTTTCTCAGGGCACACTCAGATAAGCAATCCGTACAACTAAAACCAGCCCTCGAGTTTCCCCGAGGTGGCGCTGCAAGGGGCTCTAGTTTGGACCAACACTCAGAGGAGCACTAGCCCGGGGGGGGGGGTTAAAATAAGATGACCCTTGAGTCTGTAGAACCCAAGGGAAAGAAAAGGCTAGGTGGCAAATGGTAAAACCAAGGTTGGGCATTGCTGGAAAAGCTTTAATCAAGGCGAACTATCAAGGGGTTCCCATTATAACCCAACCGCGTAAGGAACGCAAAATCCGGGAACATAACACCGATATGACGGAAACTAGGGCGGCAAGAGTGGAACAAAACACTAGGCGAGAGGCCGAGCCTTCCACCCTTTACCAAGTATATAGATGCATTAAGATAACAAGGCAATATAATGATATCCCAACAAGTAAATAAATGTTCCAACAAGGAACCGCCTCCAATCTTCACCTGCAACTAGCAACGCTATAAGAGGGGCTGAGCAAAGCGGTAACATAGCCAATCAACGATTTGCTAGGACAATGGTGGGTTGGAGGTTTGACATGGCAATTTAGGAGGCTTTCAAGCAAGTGGTAGGCATCATAGCAATGGTATAGCAAAAGAGCGAGCAAACTAGCATAGCAAAGATAGTAGTGATTTCGAGGGTGTGATCATCTTGCCTACACAGTTGTCAGAGTTGACTAGATCCTCAAAAGCAAACTCAACGGGCTCCTCGTTAGCGAACTCGTCTCCCGGCTCTACCCAAACAAGACAAACAAGCAACAAGGATACAATCAACCACGTGCAAGAAGAAGCAATATGATGAAATGATGATATGCTATGCGGGACGCGATGCGGGATGCAAAATGCAAGATACGACAGGAAATGCATGAACCTGGCCTCAACTTGGAATTCCAAGTGTGCCACTGAAAAGATGAGATGAAATCGCTTGAAAATGATATAAAGAACGCCGGAATCGGAGTTACGGTTTGGAAATGGCAAGCGATTCAAAAATGACACCGGTCTGCGATTTACAGCAAGTAGGCATCTAAATGCAACAAAATGAACATGCTACAGCACCCAAACATGACAACAAAATACATGGCAGGGATGCACACAAGATGCTTAAAAAGTCTAGCAGTGAGCTACGGCCAATTCATGCATTAACAGGTTCAAACAAGCATGGCAAAAACGCAAATGGTAAAAAAGATCTCAGACTTTCTGAAATTAACACTTGTCTGGAATTTCAGATCATATAGCCCTCTTCGGAGCAACAAAACAACATGCTACAGGACCTGAACATGACAAAGAAAGACATGGCATGGAGCTACTCAACAAGCTTAACAAAAGTCCCTTAGTGACCTTGAGCCAAAAGGGAGCAGAAAATACAATTGCAAGCATGTGAACATAGCAAAAACATAATCAGTTTTCAGACTTGGTGAAAACTGGGACTTGCTGAAACATAACTCACGAAGGCATGTTTACGAGCTCGATGCACTCACCACGGTGCAAGTCATGGCAAGACAAGCATACATCCATAAAGAAGGCACAAAATACAGGCTAGAAATGGCAAGAACAATAGCATAGCATGCACGGATCAACTACAATAACATCGGCAAAATCGCAAACAAGTTGACGATCTGCCAAGATTCGCAACGAAGCAAAAGTAGAGCTCGATTGACTCAAGCTAGGGTGCTCCATAATTGCAAACAAAGACTTGGATGGATAGAGCACTACAATATTAACAAAACTCCCTTACTGATCATCCTCAAAAGAGGCACGGATCACTAGGAAACAACATGAGCATAGGGCATCAAGAACTAAACAATCCCAGGACTTAGTGAAATCACTAAGTCCCTGAAAACAAAATTAGCAAGTGCACCACTTTGCAAGCTTGCACAAGTCACCACACACATCCTAAAAATACATGGGTTGCACCTCTGGAAAGATGACAAACCCTTAACAAAACATATGTAGAACTCACGGGCATATCATGCACACATTAATCATGGCAAAAATGACAAAAGTGCTAAACGGAGTAACAGATCTGACAATTAACTCAAGTATCCCTCTTCTAATAGCATTTAGGGCATCAAGATGAGCTCAAATGAAAATGGTGCAATGGAATGAAATGATTTACTCTTTGAGATGAACATTTTGATATGCTATATGCCCAAATCGGAGCTACGGATGCAAAGTTACGGGGCCCCGAACAGAGGCACTTGGATCTGCAGATCTCAGGACTTAGGAAAAAAATGACCTAGATCTAGGGTTACTGTAGCCGACGCGGATCTGGATCGGGCGTGCCTCCCGAGGCGACTCTGGCGAGCCTTGCCAGCAGGGAGGAGAAAGGGGGCGGGGCCGGCCGGTCTTGGCGGCGAGGAGGGGCGACGCGGCCGGGGACGGGCGGTGGCGGCCCGACGA
>NC_041386.1:40271383-40343747 GCF_002162155.2 Triticum dicoccoides | reverse complement strand
AGGCGGCGGCGGGCGCTAGCGGGCCGCGGGGGCTGGCCTTGGGCTCCCGGGCCGGCGGGGATGTGGGGCGGCGGCGCGGCCAACGGGGCGGCGACACGTGGCGGCGGTGGCGGCGGAAGTTGTCCGGCTCCGCCCGGACACGTCCGGAGCGGCGGATCTGGGATTTTTTTAGGGTTAGGGGGGAGAGGATCCGCGAATTTGGAATGGGGGGTGTATAGATAGGCATAGAGGGAGCTAGGAGAGTCCAAATGAGGTGTGGTTTTCGGCCACGCGATCGTGATCGAACGCTCTAGGACATGGAGCAGAGTTTGGTGGGTTTTGGGCTAAATTGGAGGGGTGTTGGGCTGCAACACACACGAGGCCTTTTCGGTCCCTCGGTTAACCGTTGGAGAATCAAACGACGTCCAAATGGTACGAAACTTGACAGGCGGTCTACCGGTAGTAAACCAAGGCCGCTTGGCAAGTCACGGTCCAATCCGGAAATGTTTAATCCCCACACACGAAAGAAAGCTAGAAATGACCACCGGAGGAGAACAAAACACCGGAATGCAAAACGGACAACGGGGAAAATGCTCAAATGCATGAGATGAACACATATGCAAATGTAATGCACATGATGACATGATATGAGATGCATGACAACGACAACAACACACGGAGACAAAGACCCGAACCTGAGAAAAAAAATAACTTAACGTCGGAAACGGCAAGAGTTGGAGTACAAATAGGGAAAGTTACATCCGGGGTGTTACAGTAGGCCAGGAATTGTTCTGTCCACGGGTCAATAATGTCCATTATTACGTGGGCTGAAGGTGTTATTTCGGTGGCAGAGCCTCTGATTGTGTCAGAGTATTTGGTTCGGGCATTTTGGCCGGGTCCGGACTATTGTTACCGGTGTCTCCTTCCCATACTAAGGATGGCTTGAACAGCCTTTCCAGAAATATGTTGGGGGGGACCGTATCGCGTTTTGCGCCGATGCGGGCAAGGACATCCGCCGCCTAATTGTTTTCTCGAGCCACATGGTGAAATTCGAGCCCCTCGAACCGAGCTGACATTTTTAGGACGGCGTTTCGATAGGCCACCATTTTCGGATCCTTGGCGTCAAAGTCTCCATTTATTTGGGATATTGCGGTGTTTGAATCCTCACGCACCTCCAGGCGTTGAATGCCCATGGAGACTGCCATCCGAACACCATGCAACAGAGCTTCGTATTCGGCTGCATTGTTGGAGTCGGTATACAATATTTGCAGTACGTACTGAACGGTATCCCCGGTTGGGGATGTCAGGATGACGCCATCCCCTAGACTGGCCAACATTTTAGAACCGCCGAAGTGCATGATCCAGTTGGAGTATGCGCCGTACTCTTTAGGGAGTTCGGCCTCCATCCATTCGGCGACGAAGTCGGCCAATACTTGCGATTTAATGGCTCGTCGAGGTTTGTATGTTATGTCGAACGGGAGGAGCTCAATGGCCCATTTGGCAATCCGACCCATAGCGTCGCGGTTGTTTATAATATCATTAAGTGGCACTTCCGAGGCTACCGTAATCGAATACTCTTGAAAGTAGTGTCATAGCTTCCGCGACGCCATGAATACCACATAGGCTATCTTTTGATAATGTGGGTACCGTGATTTGCATGGAGTGAGGACAGTGGATACATAGTATACCGGCTTTTGAAGAGGGAATTTATGTCCGGCAGCTTCTCGTTCGACGACGAGCACTGCGCTTACAACTTGATGAGTTGCCGCAATGTACAATAGCATTGGTTCGCCAATGTTTGGCGCGGCCAGGATCGGGTTGGTTACCAAAATGGCCTTTATTTCTTCCAATCCGGCTGTGGTAGCGTCCATCCACTCGAAGTGTTCGGTGCGCCGAAGAAGGCGATAAAGGGGTAAAGCTTTTTCTCCTAAGCGGGACATAAAGCGGCTTAGAGCCACCACGCATCCAGTTAACTTCTGGATTTGTTTGAGGTCTCTTGGTGTAGCCAACTGTGACAATGCTCGGATTTTGGCCGGATTAGCTTCGATACCTCTACTGGAGACAATGAAACCCAGGAGCTTTCCGGCTGGTACGCCGAAAACGCATTTTTTCCGGATTGAGCTTGATGTCGTATGTTCGGGGGTTGTCGAATGTGAGCCTCAAGTCGTCTATAAAAGAGTCGACATGTTTGGTTTTAACAACCACATCGTCTAAATATGCCTCTACTGTTTTGCCGATTTGTTTCTCCAGACATGTCTAAATCATGCGCTGATATGTTGCGCCGGCGTTCTTGAGCCCAAAAGGCATTGTGTTAAAACAGAAGGGACCGTATGGTGTGATGAATGCCGTTGCGGCTTGGTCAGACTCCGCCATCTTGATTTGGTGGTAACCGAAGTATGCGTCGAGGAAACACAATGACTTGTGTCCTGCGGTAGCATCAATGATTTGATCAATGCGTGGGAGGGGGAAGGGATCCTTTGGCCAAGCTTTATTGAGGTCTTTGAAATCGACACAAAGGCGCCAGGATTTGTCCTTCTTTGGTACCATCACCAGGTTTGCTAGCCAGTCCGGGTGTTTATTTTTTGATGAATTCGGTCTCCAATAACTTGGCTAGTTCCTCTCCCATGGCCTGTGTCGGTGTCAAAACCGGCGAATCTCCGATAGGGGGTCCCGAACTGTGCGTCTAGGCCGGATGGTAACATGAGGCAGGGGACACGATGTTTTACCTAGGTTCGGGCCCTCTTGATGGAGGTAAAACCCTACATCCTGCTTGATTAATATTGATGATATGGGTAGTACAAGAGTAGATCTACCACGAGATCAGAGAGGCTAAACCCTAGAAGCTAGCCTATGGTATGATTGTATGTTGTGATTGTTGTCCTACGGACTAAAACCCTTCGGTTTATATAGACACCGGAGAGGGTTAGGGTTACACAAGGTCGGTTACAAAGGAGGAGATATCCATATACGTATTGCCTAGCTTGCCTTCCACGCCAAGTAGAATCCCATCCGGACATGAGACAAAGTCTTCAATCTTGTATCTTCATAGTCTAACAGTCTGGCCAATGGAGATAGTCCGGCTGTACGGAAACCCCCTAATCCAGGACTTCCTCAGTAGCCCTGAACCAGGCTTCAATGACGATGAGTCCGGCGCGCAGTTGTCTTCCGCATTGCATGGCGGGTTCCTTCTCCGATTACATCACAGCAGAATTTGAATACGAGGATAGTGTCCGACCCTACAAGATAAGTTCCACATTCCACTGTAGAAAGAATAATATTTTCGCAGACCTAATTTGCTGGCTTGTTTTGGCAACATGACATTACGTCATGGCCCGGTGATTATTCGAACCGTTCCTTTTAACCAGCCTGCACATAACGCGAGGCAGTTTTTCGACACGTCTTGTCAAAGTAGAGATCGTGTCCCCTTATTACAGGATTCTCACCAATATGGGCATGGGTAACCCAACCGCGCCATCAATTGCGGCGCTTGGGGGATAAGCGAGTTTTACTAGGCAAGTGGGGACGCTTAGTTTTGTCCGTCCATATAAAAGGGATAAGGATTCACCTTTCTATCCACGCCTTCTTCCTCCTCTGCTCATCCGCTCCCGCACACTCGAGCTCTAGCGCCCAAGTCCTCACTTCCATCTCAACCTTCTCCAACCATGTCCGGAGCGGGAGGCAAGTGGATGGTCTCCTCCATCACGGAGGGAGACGTCAAGAAACTGAGGAGAGCCGGATACCTGCCCGACGACATCACACACCGGCTCCCAGATGAGGGGCAGCTCATCCCCACCCCCAGGCCCCATGAGAGGGTGGTATTCCTCACCCATTTCCTCCGCGGACTGGGATTCCCTCTCCATCCCTTCGTCCGGGGGCTCATGTTTTATTACGGCCTGGATTTCCATGATCTGGCCCCAAACTTCAGCCTTAACATCTCGGCGTTTATCGTCGTGTGCGAGGCCTTCCTCCGCATCAAGCCCCACTTCGGCTTATGGCTGAAGACCTTCAATGTCAAGCCGAAGGTGGTGGGTGTCTGCCAGGCGGAGTGTGGAGGCGCCATGGTGGGCAAGATGCCCAACATAACCTGGCTCGAGGGCTCCTTTGTGGAAACCATAAAGGGGTGGCAATCGGGGTGGTTCTATATCACCGAGTCGCGCGACCCCGCATGGGTAGCGGCCCCTGAGTTCCGATCTGGCATCCCCATGCGGCTCACCTCCTGGATAGAGAAGGGCATGTCCTGGGTAATTCAAATGAGCTGACCGGACTCCAGACATGTATTCAAAACATGGTGGACAAGAAGCTCAAGCTCGTCAACATAGCCCAGGTTATGCTCGTCTGCCAGATACTCCCGTGCCAACAACGGGAGTTCACCTTGTGGGAGTTCAACCCGGCGCAGCACCGAACTCTGAACAGGCTCTTCGACACGACTCATGAAGATGCCTGGAGGGTGCTGTTCAAGAGCACCGAGGTCCCTCCCCCATTACTGAGGATCGCGGATTTAGCGCGAAGCGCCAAGCCAGTGCGGTAAGCTGTTTTACCTTTCACAGGATACTTGTTTTTTATATAGATTGACTCTATGCGGGATCTAAACTCCTGTGCCTTTGACAGGACTAGCGGAAGCTGGCCGGACAGATCGACTGTCCGGCTCCTTTGCCCGAAGGCCCCGCATACGCCCTTCTGGCGAAGATGTTGACTCCGGCCCCTTATAAGGTGCCGGAGAAGACCAAGAAGGCCAAGGGAGCTCGAAAGGGTTCTCAACGCCAGGCGTCGTCAGACTCACCGTTCGATGACTCTATGGCGCACACTTCCCCTGAAGACGAGGAAGAGGAAGAAGAGGCTCCCCCACCGACTGTGGGAGATAAGAAAAGGAACGCCGTCCCAACTAGGGAGGCCGGATGGTCTAAGAAGGGAAGGACTCTCCTTACGGACAGCTCCACCACCGCCGATGAAAGTGAAGACGAGTGGTTGCCCAGGGCCAACCCCCGGGGAGATCATAAGTATTCGGATACCAAAGTTACCCATAGGATTCCTTTGTCACACTACTTTTCCTAACACCGAACTCAATTGTGCAGGCCGCCCCGAGCCAATATTGAGGTATCATCGGACGGCTCCCTGGGCTCGTCGGACATAGATAGCAATCCAGTCCCGACCGCCACCTCCCCTCATCCAGCCGACAACACCGAGGTGTTGTCTCAAGAGGCACCGGATCGAGGGGGACAGTCCCAGAGGCGCCTCAAGGCGACCTTCCGGACTCCGGGAGCCGAGGGGACGTGGTCCCCGAGAGCTCCGAGTTTGGCCCTCAGCCGAACACCGCGCCGGACCCTCCAACGGTTCCGAGCTCGGGCAGGCGGTCCCCTTCTAAGAGGGGCAAAACGCCTGTGCCGGTGACATCTGCCCATCCAGAGGCACCGGACAACCTGCTGGAAGCGCTTCGCAGCGCTTCCATCAACGAGGAGCACCGCACCATCATGAGTGCGGTGATCCAGAAGGTTCAGTCCACCAAGAGCGGATTGACTGAAGCCTGTGCCAGCCTTCTAACATGCTTCGAGGTAAGTGTGTTAAAATGTAGTAGAAGTATTACTGCATAGACAGTAGCCCCTGATGCTTTGTTCGGTGTTCAGAAAGAAAAGCCGAACAGAGGATCAAATAATATCGCAGGAGTCTAATATAAGTATGTCAATATGCATATGCAGGCTTCTCTGCTGGCGTCCTCCGCACTAACTACGGAGGTCGCCGTACTGAAGCAGGACCTTGATGGGTCCAAGAAAGAGCTCGGCCTTGTCAAGAGGCAGCTCGAGGAGAACGAGGGTAAGTAATACCCGTCTATAGATATATGTATATATAGAAAAGGACGTGATTGCAAAATGTCAGGATCATTGTATGTTTTGCCAGGGGCCACGACCGAGGTGGCGACCCTGAAGCAAGCGCTAACCAAGGCCGAAGATACAGCGGCCGAGGAGCGTACCGAGCAAGAGAGGCACGAGGCTTGGGTGGGCGAGGTGCAGCAATAGCTCCAGGCTCTCGTGACGAAGCACGAGGCGTTGGAGCTTGACTTGAAGACGCGAGAGTCTAAGCTTGCCGCGGCCCATGAGAGCGCGAAGAGTGCCAAGGCTGATGCCCAGAAGGCCCTTCAGGAGATCGACGTGATGAAGAAGATAGTGGCGGGTACGGCTTTCTATATGCAAAGCAAGCATGTAAAAGTGAATTACCGATTACTTACCCGAATTCGGAGCTCTTCAGGACCATTCGCAGATTTGCCCCGCAGCGTGTCTGATGCCGCACAATTTTACCATGCCGAGGACAGAAGCTCGACGAAGAAGCTGTTCTGGTCTCAGTATGCTGAGGCCGAACATCCGGTGCCAATGAGCGACCAACTGAAGCAGATGGTCGAGCTACATAAGGCGGCCGATCAGGCCATGAAGGGCTTCATAGTCCGGTTGTGGCCTGGCGATGCCCTTCCAAACAGCTTCTTCGGCCTGGTGAGGCGGTTTGTGGATGCCTGCCCATGGCCGGAGGTCATCAAGCGATCCGTCTGCATTGAAGGTGCACGCCGGGCTTTCACCCGTGTAAAAATGCAGTGGATCAAGCTAGACGCCGTGAAGCTGATCAAGGAGGGGCCGCCGGAGGGCAAGGAGCACCGCCACCCCGAGATGTACTACGAGGGTGTTCTGCCGGGTTCCCGTCTTATCGCGGATGATTGTTCACAAAATGTAATATTTGAATGAGACTTGCTCGTTTTGTCCTGTATGTATGAAAACTTGTGTCATATTCGCTATGCAACGCTTGTTAGAATTTAAAATATTACCTTCTATTTGGCTGTTTATCCAATCTGAGAGGTGGCTAGTCCTCGGCTTCTGCCCCCATGCCACGATTGCTGGGGTGTTGGGATAAACCTGAGCACTCTTGTTCCCATGTTTGGGACCTTCGAGGGAGGTGCTCAGCACAACGAACAAGGCAACTAGACTAATAATGCTTTATCACTCTCGTTTAGCCAAATAATTCTATAATTTTAAATTTCGGGGAAGCCCCTGGTATTCGGAAGGCCGAATTCGGGGCGTGATACATGCCTGTAAGCCGGACAGAGCCGGCCCCTCGCCCTAAGCGGCATAAGTCTTTAGGGACTCAAAAAACCTCGCCGAACAGTGACCAGTCTCTCGCCTTATCATGACAGTCAGTTTTAGCTTTCTCTACTGAGGTGCTCAGCCCGGCAGAACCGGGGCACAATCGCAATAGTTCTCCTAGTGCTACCTTAGCCGATAGAGCGGAACATAAGGTACCAAAACATAGGAGCCGGGCAAACCCAACATTTGACCAAAGACATGATTCGGAGCTGATGCATATAATGCTATAAGTTCGGGGTGCCGCACTTGTGAAAGTGTTCGGACTTTTCACACCGAATTGTGGGGTATGTGAGCCCCTGGTGTGTTGGCCGTACCAGAGTGTACGGTTGCAAGGCCTCATTAATGAACACACACACACACACACACACACACACACACACACACACACACACACACACACACATATATATATATATATATATATATATATATATATAACAAGAATGCAATAATAGCTGTAATGCCATGCATTGTTTATTGAAAAATTGCGTTAAAGCAGAGTGATACAAATAGTGCGATAAGCAAAAGAGTGGGACTATGTTCCTTCCAAGGGCGAGCTAAGGAATGATATAAAATCCGTAATCAACCTAGGAATTCCATTGTATGACGTAGCTGTCTGCCTCCTTGGTTGCTGTATCATGTGTTCGGCAATAGAGCTGCCGGACAGTGTTTCCAGAGATTATAGTCCTGAAAGAAAAAGAAAAATAACCAAACGGGAAGCCCCTAGTGCAGTTTAGGCCGCGTTTTGGGGCGTGCCGCAGTTGTGCCCCCCCTCCCCACCTGTGCCCATGGTATTTTTAATGCGTAATTATGTACGCGCGACACGAATATCGCTGTTGGGCTGGGATTGGGGTGGCCGCCGTATTGCTACGTGAGCTCAGATCGCGCCAGGCGGTGTATTTGCTGATTGCCCCAAGCGCGCTTGAAGGTGTCCGGGCTCTGAAACGCCGAACTGGTAGATTGCCTTGAGAGGCTACTTTGCGCTTCTGCTGCGAGGGCCGCGGTGTGCTCCTCTGTTCGGGGAGAACGCTCTGTGTTTCCATTGACTGTAATAACTCCACGAGGTCCTGGCATCTTGAGCTTGAGGTATGCATAATGCGGTACCGCATTGAATCTAGCAAATACAGTTCGTCCGAGCAGCGCGTGATAACTACTGTGGAACGGGACTATATCGAGGATTAACTCTTTGCTTCGGAAGTTATCCGGGGATCCGAAGACCACTTCCAGTGTAATTGAGCCTGTGCAATGGGCCTCTACGCCTGGAATGACGCCCTTAAAGGTCGTTTTTGTGGGTTTGATCCTTGAGGGGTCTATACCCATTTTGCACACTGTGTCCTGATAAAGCGGGTTCAGGCTGCTGTCGCCATCCATAAGGACTCGAGTGAGGTGAAATCCATTAATGATTGGGTCTAGGACCAGTGCGGCGAATCCGCCATGACAGATACTAGTGGGCTGGTCCCTGCGATCAAAGGTGGTCGGACCGGAGGACCAAGGGTTGAACTCTGGGGTGACTGGCTCCAATGCATGTACGTCCCTGAGCGCACGCTTCCGCTCCCTCTTGCGGATGTGGGTTGCGTATATCATGTTCACCGTCCGCACTTGTGGGGGAAACCTCTTCTGTCCTCTAGTGTGCGGCTGCCGGGGTTCTTTCTCGTCATCGCTATGTGGCCCCTTGCCCTTGTTTTCGGCAATTAACTTGCCGGCCTGCTTGAACACCCAACAATCCCTATTGGTGTGATTGGCTGGCTTGTCTGGGGTGCCGTGTATTTGACACGAGCGATCGAGTATGCGGTCCAAGCTGGACGGACCCGGCGTACTTTGTTTAAATGGGTTTTCCGTTGACCGGGTTTAGAGCCTTTGAATCCAGCGTTGATTGCCGTATCCTCAGTATTTTCGCTGTTAATGCGGCACTTATGCTTGTTGCGACGTGACCTGCTATTGCCGTTCTTGGTATCTGAGGTACCATGGTTCTTTGATATGTTATTACTGCGAGCCAACCAGCTGTCTTCTCCCGCACAAAAGCGGGTCATGAGCGTCGTGAGGGCTGCCATAGATTTCGGCTTTTCCTGACCAAGGTGCCGAGCTAGCCACTCATCTCGGATGTTGTGCTTGAAAGCTGCTAAGGCCTCCGCATCCGGACAGTCGACGATTTGATTTTTCTTTGTGAGGAATCGAGTCCAGAATTGCCTGGCCGACTCTTCTGGCTGCTGAATAATGTGGCTTAGATCATCGGCGTCTGGTGGTCGCACATAAGTGCCCTGTATGCAGCTTCGAGATCTTCCCAACAGCTAATGGAGTCCGCTGGAAAGCTATTAAGCCAATGCCGCGCTGGTCCTTTGAGCTTTAGTGGGAGGTATTTGATGGCATGTAAGTCATCACCGCGGGCCATGTGGATGTGGAGGAGGAACTCCTCGATCCATACTGCGGGATCTGTTGTGCCGTCGTATGATTCAATGTTTACAGGTTTAAAACCTTCTGGGAATTGATGTTCCATTACTTCGTCTATGAAGCATAAGGGGTGTGCGGCGCCTCTGTATTGGGCTATATCGCGACGCAGCTCGAATGGGTCTTGCCCGCTGTGTTCGGCCCGGCCAGATTTGCTTTTACTGTATCTGGAGTGACGTTTACCGTCTCGCAGAGTGGTGCACCCTCTTGATCCGTAGATCGATCTTGAACGCTTTGCTTTGTCCTCCAATATGTCTCGTAGGTCTGGCGTATCTCCCCATGCCTTTTTATTTGAATAGCATTGGGGTGGAGGCTGAGCTTTTGGCTGGAATGTCTCTCTATCGCGGCCATGAGGTGGCCGATCAGCCATATCATATGCTTCTTCCTCCAATCGGGGTAGAAACCTGCGCCTTGGGTAACTCTTGGAGGGGCGCTCGAGTTTATAGTTCTCGGCTGTGAGGACTTCAGTCCATTTGTCGGCTAGCAGATCTTGATCAGCTTGAAGCTGCTGCTCCTTTTTCTTCAGGCTATTTGCCGTGGCCATAAGCTGGCGCTTGAAGCGCTCTTGTTCGACGGGATCCTCTGGGATGGCGAATGCATCATCGCCGAGTCTTGCCTCATCTTCGGAGGGGGCATGTAATTGTCATCCTCCTCCTCTCCGCCAGCCGCTCTCTCGGGAGAGCTGGCTCCGTCATCCTCCTGCTCTAAATCTTGCTGGAGGGGATTGTTGTTGTCTTCGGCGCTATCCGGTGTGTTATTATCTCCTATGCCAGTATCACCACTTTTGCTTTGGCGGGACTTAGAGCGGCGCCGCTGACGTCGGCGCTTGGGTTGCTTCTTGGAGGGGTCATCCTCGCTATCTCGTCGCCATTGCCCTCATTGGGTGTATCCACCATGTATATGTCATATGACAAGGTGGCTTTCCAGTGCCCTATAGGTGCTGGTTCGTGTTCGTCTCCTACATCATCGTCCATACCGTCGATGTCTTCGGAGTCGAAGTCGAGCATGTCGGTTAAATCATTGATAGTGGCTACGAAGTGGGTGGTGGGTGGGCGTCGAATTTCTTCGTCTTCCGCATCCCAATCCTGTTGGCCATAATCCGGCCAGGGCTCTCCTGACAAAGAGAGAGACCTTGGTGAATTCAAAATGCCGCCGAGGGGCGAGTGCTGAAAGATATCCGCGGCGGTGAATTCGATGATCGGCGCCCAATTGGATTCGATTGGCAGGGGCGCGGACGGTTCGGAGTTCGGCAAAGAGTCCAGCACCTTGGAGTCACGGGCTGCGCAAAGGTTTATGTTGGTGTTTGGCTCGATCGCCGTCGAGACTGCAGCCCCTGAGGTGGTGTCTAGCCACCTGTCCTCGATTGGCGTAGTTTTCTCCGAGCTAAGGGTCGGAGCAGATGCGGGCGCAGCCTCTGGGGCACTGTTCGGCGGCAGAGCTAGGTCATACCCATCGCGACAGTGGGGCGCGCCCGGCTATGGCTCGAATCCGTCGAAGATCAAGTCTCCGCGGATGTTGGCCGTGTAGTTCAAACTTCCAAATCTGACCTGATGGCTAGGGGCGTAGCTTTCAATCTACTCCAGATGGCCAAGTGAATTAGCCCGCAGTGCAAAGCCGCCGAATACGAAGATCTGTCTAGGGAGAAAAGTCTCACCCTGGATCGCATCGCTATCGATGATAATAGGAGCCATCAAGCCTAACAGCGATGACACAGAGGAACTCTCAATGAAATCACCAATGTCGGTGTCAAAACCGGCGGATCTCGGGTAGGGGGTCCCGAACTGTGCGTCTAGGCCGGATGGTAACAGGAGGCAGGGGACACGATGTTTTACCCAGGTTCGGGCCCTCTTGATGGAGGTAAAACCCTACGTCCCGCTTGATTAATATTGATGATATGGGTAGTACAAGAGTAGATCTACCACGAGATCAGAGAGGCTAAACCCTAGAAGCTAGCCTATGGTATGATTGTATGTTGTGATTGTTGTCCTACGGACTAAAACCCTTCGGTTTATATAGACACCGGAGAGGGTTAGGGTTACACAAGGTCGATTACAAAGGAGGAGATATCCATGTACATATTTCCTAGCTTGCCTTCCACGCCAAGTAGAATCCCATCCGGACACGAGACGAAGTCTTCAATCTTGTATCTTCATAGTCTAACAGTCCGCCCAATGGAGATAGTCCGGCTGTCCGGAGACCCCCTAATCCAGGACTCCCTCAGCCTGTCTCTTAGGTTCGGAGAAACGCCGAAGAGCTTGCTTGACCGGCTTGAATCCGTTTAGGATATTGAGGCTATGCTCGATCAGCCTGCATGGGATTCCTGGCATGTCTGAGGGATGCCAGGCGAATATGTCCCAGTTCTCGCGCAGGAACTCTCGTAGTGCAGCATCCACAGCGGGGCTTAGCTGTGCCCCGATGGAGGCTGTTTTTGTAGGGTCCGTTGGGTGGACTTGGAATTTGACTATTTCATCCGCTGGTTTAAAAGAGGTTGACTTGGATCTCTTGTTGAGTATCAAATCGTCCCTGTCCACTGTGGAGCGTAGCATGGTTAATTCCTCGGCTGAGAGGGCTTCGGATAATGCCTCGAGGACCAATGAGGTTGTTTTGTTTTCGGCGCGAAGTGCTGTGTCCGGATCGCTGGCGAGAGTGATGATTCCGTTGGGCCCGGGATTTTGAGCTTCATGTACCCATAATGGGGTACGACTTGGAAGATTGTGAATGCCTCCCGTCCTAAAAGAGCCTGATAACCACTGCTGAACGGGGCCACTTGGAATGTAATTTCTTTGGACCTGTAATTATCCGGCGTGCCGAATACCACATCTAGTGTGATTTTCCCAGCATAGCATGCTTCCCGATTGGGGATGATTCCTCTAAAGATTGTGCTACTTTGCTCAATGCTGTTCCAGTCTATTTCCATCTTTTGAAGAGTTTCCTTATAGATGAGGTTTAATCCGCCGCCTCCGTGCATGTGTACTTTGGTGAGTCGAAAGCCGTCCACGATTGGACTGAGGACCAGTGCGGCTGGTGCTCGGGCTATCCAGAATTTAGGTTCGTCACTGGCATTGAAGGTAATAGCCGTGTCACTCCATGGGTTTATTGCTGCTACATGGCAGATTTTGGCCATGCTGCGGAGTGTTCGCTTGCGTCTATTATTTGACGCGAAGGTATCAAAGACCATTAACACCGTATTGTTATCCACGGGATGGTGCTATGTGGTATTTGGGAGAAGTAGATCCTCACCACTTTTGGCCACCTGCCGGAGTATCCAACATGCTCTAAGGCTGTGCGTTGGTATTGTATCCGCTGTACTTTGAATTTTGCAGGGTCCGTTGAGCCATCCTTCCAGTACGGTTCCATACCCTGTAGAGGGTTTTTGCTTTTTGGTAGTTGACCCGGGTGTATTGTGATAATGCACCCTTTTGTTTCGGACTGGGTTTGTATTCAGGGCCGGATTAAAAAGTTTATTTCAGTTTTCCAGGCACTTTCCATCGCACAGTACTTTCGTACTATGGATGCCAAGTCAGCGAAGCGTGTTATCTCACGGCGATTTATGGCGTTAAGGATTCCCTTGTCCGTGCAATTATTGCAGAAAAATAGGATTGCTTCTTCCTCGCGACAGTCCTTAACCTTGTTCATCGCAAGGAGGAATCTGACCCAATAGTGATGTACAGTAGATCTATCACAAGATCGGAGAGGCTAAACCCTAGAAGCTAGCCTATGGTATGATTATATATTATTGTTGTGTCCTACGGACTAAAACCCTCCGGTTTATATAGACATCGAAGGGGGCTAGGGTTACACAAGGTCGGTTACAAAGGAGGAGATATACATATCCGTATGATCTAGCTTGCCTTCCACACCAAGTAGAGTCCCATCCGGACACGAGACGAAGTCTTCAATCTTGTATCTTCATAGTCCAACAGTCCGGCCAAAGGATATAGTCCGACTGTCCAGAGACCCCCTAATCCAGGACTCCCTCACTCCCCAAGTGAAAATGGTGAACATGACATACGCAACCCATATCCCCAAGCGGGAACGGAAGCGTGCACTCAGGGACGTCTACGCGATGGAGCAAGTCGCCCCAAAGTTCAACCCATGGTCTTCTTGTCCGATCAATTTTGATCGCAGGGACCACCCCACTAGTATCCATCATGGCGGTTCTGCCGCATTGGTCCTTGATCCTATCATTGACGGATTCCTCCTCACTCGAGTCCTTATGGACAGTGGCAGTAGCCTGAACCTGCTTTATCAGGATACGGTGCGCAAAATGGGTATAGACCCTTGAGGATCAAACCCACAAAAACCACCTTTAAAGGTGTCATACCAGGTGTAGAGGCCTGTTGCGCGGGCTCAATCACACTGGAAGTGGTCTTCGGCTTTCCGGATAACTTCCGAAGCAAAGAGTTAATCTTCGATATCGTCCCCTTCTGCAGTGGCTATCACGCACTACTCAGATGAACCACATTCACTAGATTCAATGTGGTACCACATTATGCATACCTCAAGCTCAAAATGCTAGGACCTTGCGGGGTTATAACAGTTAATGGAAACACAGAACGCTCGCTCCACACGGAGGAGCACACTACGGCCCTTGTAGCAGAAGTGCGAAGCAGCCTTTTGAGGCAAACCGCCAATTCGGCGACAAGGTCCACCGACAAATTCAAGCGAGTACGGAATAAGCAGCAACAGGATCACCAGGCGCATTCAGAGCTCGCCTAGCAATTCGGTCTCCGTCCTAGTCCCACTCAAGCGACGAAATTTGCGTCGCACGTACATAACTACGCACTAAAGATACCATGGGTATAGGTGGAGGCACGGCTATGGAACATCCCACTATACGGTTCAACCGCCTCAGGACTAGTATATCTTTATCATTTTCTTCCTTTCAGGACCCTATTCTCTGGAGGCCCTCTCCGATAGCTAGATCATCAGACTCATCACGGGAGGGAAGCACCAAGGGAGCAAGAAGCTTTGGCGTACAAGGGAGTCCCCAAGTGGCCTCTCATAATGATCGTTATACATGTTTTACATACCCGCACGTAGCTCTCCCTTGACTCGAACATGTCAGATAGTCCTATTTTTGCTTATTGTACTACTTATACACATACGCTTTGACGTATCCTCTAAATAACAATGCACAGAGTCAGCTTATTATTGCATTTCTTCATCTTCCTTTTTTTCCTTGTTTGTTTATTCACGACAAGTTGCTCCCGTACATTCTGGTACGCTTAGTACGCCAGGGGCTTCAGTGTACCCCATAACACGACAAGCAAAGTCCGAACACTTTCGATAGTGCGGCACCCCAAACTTATAGCATTATATGCATCAGCTCCGAATCTTGTCTTGGGTCAATAGATGGGTTTGCCCAGCTCCCATGTTTTGGTGCCTTATGTTCCGCTATATCGGCTAAGGTAGCACTGGGAGAACTACTGCGATTGTGTCCCGGTTCTTCCGGACGAGCACCTCAGTAGAGAAAGCTGAAAACTGACTGTCATGATGCGGCAAGAGCTGGTCGCTGTTCGAGAGGCCCCAAATCCCTAAATATTTTTTCCGCTTCAAGCGAGGAGTCGGCCTTGTCCGATTTAGGCGTTCATAGCGCCCCAAGTTCGGCCTTCTGAATACTAGGGGCTTCACCAAAATTTAAAATTATAGACTTCTATGGCTAAGTGAGAGTGATAAAGTTTTATAGTCCGATTGCCTCGTTCGTTGTGCTGAACACCTCCTTCAAAGGACCCAAAACTAGGATAAAGAGTGATCAGATTTATCCCGAACACCTCAATACTAGCTACATGGGGGCAGAAGCCGACGACTAGCCAACTCTCAGATTTTATAAACGGCCGCACAGAAGGTAATATTTTAAATCGACAAGCGTTATATAGCGCACATGAACTCGTTTCCATATTACAGGATCACATGAGTACATTCATTCAAATATTACATCCTTAGAACATTCCTCCGCCACAAGGCGGGCACCCTTTAGGACGCTCTCATAATACTTTTCGGGGCGGCGATGCTCCTTGCCCTCCGGCGGCCCCTCCTTCACCAGCTTCTCGGCGTCCATCTTTGCCCAATGCACTTTCGCTCGGGCAAAAGCCCTGCGTGCACCCTCTATGCAGATGGACCGCTTTACGACTTCAAGCCGTGGGCAGGCATTCACAAGCTGCCTCACCAGGCCGAAGTAGTTGCCAGGCAGGGGCTCGCTAGGCCACATCCGGACTATGAGCCCCTTCATGGCCTGTTCGGCCTCCTTGTGAAGTTCGACCAGTTGCTTCAACTGGTCTCTCATGGGCATCGGATGTTCAGTCCCAGTATACTGAGACCAGAACAACTTCTCCGTTGAGCTCCCTTCCTCGACCCGATAAAATTCTGCGGCATCGGACACACTGCGGGGAAGATCTACGAATGCTCCTGGAGAGCTCCGAACTCGGGTAAGTAAAAGGAAAGTTTCCTTCACATGTTTGCTTTGCATAACGAATTCCTTACCCAAAGCTATCTTCTGGACCGCCTGAAGCTCCCGGAGGGCCTTGTGGGCTTCGGCCTTGGCATTTTTTGCATTCTCAAACGCCTTTGCAAGCTCAGACCCTTGTGTCTTAGAGTCACGCTCCAAGGACTCGTATTTTTTGATGAAATCTTGGAGCTCTTGCTGCACCTCGCTGACTCGAGCCTCTTGCTTCTCACGCTCGGTGTGCTCCTTGGCCACTTTGTCTTCGGCCTTGGATAGCGCCTCCTTCAGGGCCGCTACTTCGGTCGTGGCCCCTAGCAAAATTCATGATGATCCTATGACTTAACAACATTCTTTTTTATTCCTTATCAATTTACGGACGGGTATTACTTACCTTTGTTCTCTTCGAGCTGCCTCTTGGTAAGGCCGAGCTCTTCTTCGGACCGCTCAAGGTCCCGCTTCAGTGTAGAAACCTCCGCAGTGCGAGCAGTAGTGGCCAACAGCGAAGCCTGCTTATTCACATAAGACATATTCTGATTAGACTCCTGTGATTATTATTTGATCCTCTATTCAGCCTTTCTTCGCGAACGCCAAACAGAGCATCAGGGGCTACTGTCTATGCTATAACATTTTCTTATAAATTGATTGCTTACCTCAAATCTTATTAGGAGGCTGGCACATGCTTTAGTCAGTCCGCTTTTAGCGGACTAAACCTTCTCTACCACCGCACTCATGACAGTGCAGTGCTCTTCATCAATGGAAGCACCGCGAAGCGCTTCCAGCTAGTTGTCCGGTTCCTCTGTATGGACAGAGGCCATCGGCACAGATGGCTCGCCCCCCTTAGTGAGGGGTCGCCTGACAGAGTCTGGAACCACTGGAGGTTCCGGCACAGTATTCGGCCGAGGGCCGGACTTGCTGCCCCCGTCATTAGGGCCCATGGGAGCCTTGCCTCCCATGCGCCCAGTGTCTGGGAGGTCGCCTTGGGGCACCCCCAGATCTACCTTCCCTTGGTTTGGTGCCCATCGGGACAACACCTCGGCGTCGCCCCTAGGGCGGGGGGAGGAGGCGGTCAGGAGCGAATCACTGTTCATCTCCAACATGCCCAGAGACCCATCCGAAGAGGATACGTCGAGATGGTCCTTGGGTGGGCTGCATGATCATGTTCGGCATGATAAGAAACAATAAAACAAAATATACCAGAATTGTTATGGTATTCGGATACTTACGACTTCGCCAGGGGCTTGTTCCTGGGCAACCACTCCTCGTCGTTGAATGTGGCCGTGGTGGAGCTGTCCGGAAGGAGGGTTCTTCCCTTCTTGGACCCTTCGGCCTCCCTGGATGGGGTGCTCTTCCTTTTCTTATCTCCCCAGGCCGGAGGGGGAGAATTTTCCTCTTCCTCCTCCTCGCCTTCATGGGAGGAGGGCATCTCGGTGTTATCGGACGACGAGTCCAATACAACCTTGCGCCGGAGACTGTTCCTGGTCCCCGCAGCCTTCTTCTTGGCCTTCTTCTCCAGCGCCTCATAGGGTGCCGGAACCAGCCTCTCCATCAGGAGAGTACTTGCTGGATCTTCGGGCAGTGGGGCCGGACAGTCGATCCGCTCTGCTATCGCGACCCATTCCTGTCAAATAATGCGGAGGCTCAGATACCTCACATAATTATACTAGGGAAAGAAACGCCTTATGAGATATAAGGAGCTTACCGGATTAGCAGGGCGCTTTGCGCTGAGTCCGCGGTCCTCGGTAAGTGGAGAAGGTACCTCGGCAGACTTGAACAGCACCCTCCAGATGTCCTGGTGCATCGTGTCGAAGAGGTCTCGCAGCGTATGGTGCCTCGCCGAGTCGAACTCCCACATATTGAATGCCCATCTTTGACACGGGAGGATCCGGCAAAAGAGCATGACCTGGACCATGTTGAAAAGCTTGATTTTATTGCTTATCATGTTTTTAACACAGTTCTGGAGTCCAGTCAGCTCCACCGATGAACCCCAAGATAAGCCCTTCCCTTTCCAGGAGGTTAGCCGCATGGGGATGCCGGATCGGAATTTGGGGGCCGCCACCCAGTTGGTGTTGCGTGGCTCGGTGATGTAGAACCACCCCGATTGCCACCCCTTCACGGTCTCCACATAGGAGCCTTCGAGCCAGGTGACGTTGGGCATTTTTCCCACCATGGCACCTCCACACTCCGCTTGCTGGCCGACCACCACCTTCGGTTTAACATTGAAGGTCGTCAGCCACAGGCCGAAGTGGGGCTTGATGCGGAGGAAAGCCTCGCACACGACGATAAACGCCGAGATGTTGAGGATGAAATTGGGGGCCAGATCATGGAAGTCCAGCCCGTAGTAGAACATGAGCCCACGAACAAATGGGTGGAGGGGAAATCCCAGCCCGCGGACAAAATGGGTAAGGAATACAACCCTTTCGTGGGGCTCGGGGGTAGGAACGATCTGCCCCGCGCTTGGGAGGCGGTGCGCGATATCTACGGCCAGGTATCCGGCTTCTCGGAGCTTCGTGATGTTCTCCTCTGTAACGGAGGAGGCCATCCACTTGCCTCCCGCTCTGGACATGTTCGGAGTGTTTTTCTGGAGAAGATGCGAACCTGGGCGCTGGAGCTCAAGTGCTAAAGAATGGATGGGCAGGGAAGAAGAAGGCGTGGGTAAAAAAGAGGAGTCCTTATCCCTTTATAAGGGCTGTAGAAACTGCCTGCCTCCCCTCTTGCCTGGTAAATCTCGCTTATTCCCCAAGCGTCGTGATTGATGGCGCGATTGGGTTACCCACACCCGTATTGATGAGGATCCCGGGATAAGGGGACATGATCTCTGCTTTGACAAGACGTGCCAAGAAAACCGCCTCGCAATATGTGTAGTGGCTGGTTGAAAAAAACGGTTCGAATAATAACCGGGGCCATGGCGTGATGTCACGTTATGAAAAGTTGTCGGCAGATTAGATTTGTGGAAATATTATACTCTCTACGGTGGTGTGTGGAATTTATTTTACAAAGCCGGACACTATCCTAGTGTTCAAAATCTTGTATGGAGTATTCGGAGGAGGAACCCGCATTGCAATGCCGAAGACAATCTGCACGCCGGACTCATCGTCATTGAAGCTTGGTTCAGGGGCTACCGAGGGAGTCCTGGATTAGGGGGTCCTCGGACAGCCGGACTATATCCCTTGGCCGGACTGTTGGACTATGAAGATACAAGATTAAAGACTTCGTCTCGTGTCTGGGTGGGACTCTCCTTTGCGTGGAAGGCAAGCTTGGCGATTCGGATATGTATATCTCCTCCCTTGTAACCGACTCTATTTAACCATAGCTCCTCCGGTGTCTATATAAACCGGAGGGTTTTAGTCCATATGACAACAACAATCATGCCATAGGCAAGTTCCTAGGGTTTAGCCTCTCCGATCTCGTGGTAGATCAACTCTTGTAATACTCATATCATCAAGATCAATCAAGCAGGAAGTAGGGTATTACCTCCATCGAGAGGGCCCGAACCTGCGCAAACATTGTGTCCCTCGCCTCCTGTTACCATCCGCCTTAGACGCACAGTTCGGGACCCCCTACCCGACATCCGCCAGTTTTGACACCCACAGTAAGTTGCATCATCGTAGTGTCACAGGGGCGTTTCAACGCCGTGTCTCTCCTGAGAAAGGTCAAGAAATTCTTCGTGAAATCCATGAAGGAGATTGTGGCCATCATGCCGGTTCAAAGTCCCTTGTAGCCAAAGCTTTCCGTCATGGATATTATTGGCTGACGGCTCATGCTGATGTCGAGGATCTGGTCAATAAATGTGATGGTTGCCAGAAATTCTCACGACGGGCTCACGTGTCGGCTCAATAATTGAGGATGATTCTGATTACTTGGCCATTTGCAGTTTGGGGGCTCGACATGGTTGGGCCTTTCAAAAGGTCCAAAGATAAAAAAGACTCACCTTCTGGTGGCGGTTGACAAATTCACAAAGTGGGTTGAGGCAGAGCCGGTTAGTAAATGTGATGCAGCCACGGTGGTTCAATTCATGAAAAAGGTGATCTTTCGTTTTGGCTTTCCACACAACATTATAACTGACAATGGCACTAATCTGTCCAAGGGTGCCATGGAGGAGTTTTGTCAGCGTGAGCATATTCGGCTTGATGTTTCATCAGTAGCTCACCCCCAATCCAAGGGTCAAGCTAAAAGAGCCAATCAGGAAATCTTGAAAGGCATCAAGCCCCGGCTTATGGTTCCTTTACAACGGATGCCGGGTTGTTGGGTGGAGGAGTTACCCTCTGTGATATGGAGCATCAATACTACCCCTAACAGGTCTACGGGTTATACGCCTTTCTTCATGGTGTACGGAGTAGAGGCGGTTCTACCTAGTGACATCCGTCATGACTTGCGTCGTGTGGCGGCTTACGTTGAAGATGATAACGAACAAGCCCGTCAGGATGCACTTGATCTGTTAGATGAAAAGTGTGACTTAGCAGTAACCCACTCGGTGATTTACCAACAGGACCTGCGCCGTAATCACAGCCGTTGAGTTAAGTCCAGAACCTTTGAAGAAGGTGACTTGGTGCTTCGGCTCATCTAGGATCAAATTCATGCACACAAGTTATCCCCACCTTGGGAAGGGCCTTTTGTGGTCAGCAAGAACTTGAACAACATGTCATACTACCTTATCGATGTTCGAGAGCACAAAGACTCACGTAAGTCGGAGGAAGAGAGCCGCCGGCTGTGGAATATCACTCATATTCGGCCTTACTATACTTGAGCCACCGGCTCTCATGATGTACACATTTTGATGTTGTATATATTATGATAAGTAATAAAGCAGGACCTCTGTCCTTTTCATCTTCAATGATCATATGTAATCATCATCATAATTTCAAAATGACTAATTGGGGGCTGATCGTGTTCAAATCCATCTTAACCCTTTGTTCCTACTCATGATCGTATTCGAATCTAGCCGTTAAACCTCATGATCACTAGGGGGCTTCCTATTCAAACATAGGTCGTATTCGAACCAAAGAGAACATAGCTGTCGGTACCCTCCTGATCGGCACAATTCCAAACTCACTAGGGGGCTTCTTGATCGTATTCGAATCATAGCTTAACCCCTTTTTGGGTCCAACTTCGATTGTATTTGAATCAGAGTCGTTAAAAACTTTCAATGTCATTTGGGGGCTTCCTGTTCAAACATAGGTCGTGTTCAAACCAAAGAGAACATAGTTGTCGATACCCTCTTGATCGGCACAACGCCAAAGCCACTTGGGGCTACATGATCGTATTCGAATCCTAGCTTAACCCCTTTGGTCCGGTTTACTGATCGTATTCGAATCAGAAGTCTCAAATTTTTCGTTCTATTTGGCTTGAGTTTTTTGAAAACAATCTTTGTTTTTGTCTTAAGGCTTTTTGTCCAGATCTAAGTGTAAGTATGGTTTAAATTTAACCTGGCTTGGTTTTGGACGATAAGGTCGCGAGCGTATCACAGTCATCATACATGTGGAAGTGTTGGCTTCCAGAGGATTGTGTTATCACCCTTACTATTCAGGTCACTTGAACCGGCAGTGCAAATTCAAAATCATAGGTATGATATTATAGTTGTATTTCAAAGCTATAATTCATAACAGGCTTATCTGTGTCTCTTCTTTAAATATTAATGGTTTTATGTAAGATATTATGACCCGCCCTGCGGTAAGCCGCCAAGGGTTCTTGTGGTCTATTTCTATGTGCAGGACAGTTCAAAGACTCTTATGCATAATGAAAACAGATGATAAGTTTAAAAAGGGGAGAGTATAAAGGCGGCGGCTTAACAATGTTGAGCACCAAAACATGCACGATGGCACGACAAAGCAAAGTCATTTCTACCCTATTACATGACTCACCGAGTCCAAATGATTAAATTGTTTTTTCAGCAAGGTACAAATATGGGCCGCTCGGCGGGTCAATTCTGTTGTTGGCGTGAAGCTTCCGGATCAACCCTTTCCGCTCCTCCGTCCTGTTCCCTGTCCTGGAAGGTTGATGATGACCAGTCAATGCCATTCAAAGCTTCAAACTCATCTTCATCATCAATTAGTCTGACCAGGTCAACTTCAGGGGTGAAGGTATGCTTACGGATTGGAGGGATCAGGCTGGTCACTTTATAATGCAGTGTTGGAATCCTCTGATTTTCCGCATCATAACCCGGCTGGTACTTGGTGAGATCCGCCTCATCAGCAATCAGGGTGGCCACAGGGCGTATTTACTTCACACAAGCGGCAAAGTCCTCATGTTCAAACAATGTGCCATCCTCCTTAAAGCTTGGATATCCAATGGCGATGTCTTCCGGGTCTAACTCCGGTAGCCACGCCTTGGCTCGGCTTAAAGCGGCCACGGCTCCGGCTCTTGCAGATGATCGCTTTAATTCATCAAACCACTGGGGCAGCACAGAAAGCCGCTTTCGCACATCCACCAGGAGTGTGGGGACTTCGTTTGACAGGGCTACTATGGCCAAGGCACGCTGAGATCCAGTATAAAATTGTTCCACCAGCGTGTAAACCGCCTTCAGCTTCACCAGCATGTCCTGGTTGAGGTTGGAGCTCCTGGGGCCTGCATAGCAGTATCAGGTGAGTTAATGATAATCCATATGATCACTAGAAATATTCCATATTTGACACTTGCAGGACGACTTACCAAAGATTGCTGAGACCATCTGAGATACATGGCATTTTAAGCCGGACAATTCAGTAGTCACCTCTTCAAGAGCCGTTTCTGCTCTTTCAGCTCGTTGGGTTAAGGCATTTTTTTCTTCAGCCCAGGCCTTCTTCTCAACCCCAAACTCGGATTTCAATTTCTCTTGTTCAGCCACACTGAATTCAAATTTGGAATTGGCCTTTTGAGTTTCAGTCTCCTGAGCCTCTAGACGGTTCTTCAATTCAGATAGTTCCGATTGAAGTTGAGTAGTGGTGGCCTGTACAAATACCGGGTCAAAAATCATGAATATTAGCATATAATATTAAGTCCCAAGCCTTTTGCAAGCAACAACACTTGGCACTTGGGGGCTAATGTCTAACGAAGGTTTTATCTAAGTGGCGGTTCATGAGAGTAAGTCCCAAGCACTTTGCAAGCAAGAGTACTTAGCACTTGGGGGCTAATGCATATTGCTGTTAAATCTACACAAGGACTATATTCTGCACAAGCATGTGAAGGACCGGCTCATTCATGTTGATTAACCCGACCCTTGGGGACTACGTACTAAGCCAGATTTTTTTTACAGGTTTGACAAAAGAAAATTACTAATGCTTATATGTTTTTTCTAAGTCTACAACATATTCATCATAAGCAATAGACTTGGGGGCTGGCATAGTAAGGATAATTTAGTGAAGGGAAGAGTTTATACCTCAAATCTCTGGTGCATTTGCTTCACCATATCGACTTCGAGGTCACGACTGTTGTGCACTTGGCTAAGATAGCCAGAAAAAACTTCCCCAATGCTCATGTGAGTATAATCAGCAATGTCAAATCTGACCTTACGGTGTTCCAGGTGCTCCTCTTTAGCAGAACACTTGGCTAGCACAGTAGGTCTCCCTGGCTCAGTGTAGCCAGTCTTGGTGATTTCAACATCAGCATCTTCTGGGTCGTCTGTCTTGGCCAGCCTAGAGACTTCAGGTTTTTCAGAGCCATCAGCGGCTTGATCAGCAGGCGAGTCAGCGGTTGGCGTTGGCATATCATGAGCCGGTTCAAGCAGCAGCTCAGGAACAGAGGCTTACGGTGCGACTGTCCGGAGTTCTGACTCATTGATGGAGGGTTCTTCGGCCGGCTTGCTTTTCTTCACCTTCTTGCTGGGCTTTGCTTTTCCGCTGCATAAAGATCAAAATATCAGTACAAATATAAAGAACTGAAATAAATACAGGATAAGTAAATTATCATTACCCCGGAGCGGTCTTAAAAGCCGACATGTTGGACTGGAGTGAGTCCCCGGAGGAAGGTTAAGTTTCCTGATAATTCGAGTCAGAAGAGTTGAGTGGTTGATGAGTAAGACCCGCCAAAGGATAAAAAGGGGTTAAGTCGGAGGTGACCTCATTCCGGCGCTTCTTTGGTGTATTTGGTAGGCCGGAGGAGAGTTCTGCGTCCTTGCTGGTCCGAGTCAGTCTCCGGCTCTCATGCATCTGCAGTTTCAAAAGAAATTGAGGATCTTGATAAGCTAAAGGATGTGAAAATCTTACTTTCCGAGTTACTCTTCGGATTTTTTGTCTTGGCAAAGGCTCGGAGTCGGAGGAAATAATAGTTACCTCTTCACCCACTCTGTGACTCGTTCCTGTGTCCTCCTGATGATAATCAATGTCAATAAGGTGGTTAAAAAGGAGCCTAGAGAATCAAGAGCTACCTCCGACTCAGAGGTATCTTCTAGTTGAAGCAACTCAGAGGCGCTAGTCTTATTTCCTTTCTTCTTGGCGGCGGTTTTTCTGGCGGCTCTCTTGGCCTTCCTGGCTCTCTTTGCAACTTCATGATCATACTTTGTCTTCCAAAATTTTTCCTTAGCCTGTGAAAATTGGCAAAAGTCTAAGTAAATACAAAACATCAAGGATGAAGGCAAAAAGCTCAATTTGGTGGCTTATCGCTGGAGCCGGGTTAGCTTTGCAGAAAGGGCTTAAACCCACTTTGCCACAGTCTTCTAGGCTTTCGTTCAAAAGCGACTTTGTCTTATCATCAATGATGTTGTCAGGTAAATTGCCAGGACTCTGCCGCAGAGGATCATTCAACTCTCCTGTGTAGCTGCGCATCAAACCAGAACGGCGGCTCAATGGAATGATCTTCCAGGCAAGCCAAACTCGGACCAAGTCAATGCCACTTAAACCATTCCCCAAAAGAGCCTTGATTTTAGCCATGGTAGGGGCGAGTTTCTGGCAATCAGCAGCGGACAACTTGTCTGGTAGAGGATGATTAGACTCGAGGTGCAGGGCGCGAAAGCCAGGCAGAGGGTTCTCGTCAGCCGGAGAAGTGTCTTGGCAATAGAACCATGTCTCGTTCCAGTCTTTGGGGTGACTTGGAGGATTCGCATAAGGGAAAATGGCGTCTCTCCATCGTTGGATTGAGACCCCACCAAGCTCCAAGCTTGGCCCGTTGGCACATTCATTCTGGCGATTCAAATAAAATAACTCTTTGAAGAGTAGCAAGCTAGGTTCTTCTCCAAGATACACCTCACAGAACACTTTAAAGTTGCAAATATTAGACACGGAGTTGGGTCCGATGTCTTGAGGACGGAGGTCAAAAAGTGTAGGACGTCTCTAAAAAACTTTGATCCGGGTGGGGAAAAGCCCCGATTCATGTGGTCAGTGAAGACAATGACTTCCCCCTCTTTGGGCCGAGGCTTTTCCTCGGTTGGGTCAGGTGCACAGTAGGACATGACTCCCTTCTTTGGCAGATAGCAAGTCTTCACAAAGTCGTCAAGTGTACTATCTATGATGATGGACTTAATCCAATTGCATGAAGTGAGTGTTTTGGGCGGCATTATGAAGACGGAAGCCTAACAAAGAGTGAAATTGCCGGTTCAAACTTAAGCCAGAGAGGAAAAATATTACAGTCATATTCAAGATTGCGGCTTACAAAGGGGCCTAATGGTATATGACTAAATTATGTCAGATTACGTAAACCGCCATGAGCAGTGCAAATTATTTAAGCCGCCATGGCTAGATGGATATAACAAATGCAGTTTTTGCTGAAGTGTTACATAAACAAATTTCACAGGCTGTAGTTATTATTTTGGATCAATGGCTCTGTAGGAAAAGGAAAATAAATCTAGACCTAAAATCAGTACAGATAAGTTCATGAGCTTTCACAAGATTTTTTCTTTCGGGAAAGGGGATCTACACATATCAACAGTGGAAATAAAACAACTACTGCATTGGTTGAACACCATTTCCAGATCAAAGAAGCTCGCGGTACGGACTGGAATATGAACTATAGTGAACTACGAAGAACACAGAGAAACTCGCAAACCCTAATGCGGATCTGAGGTATGAGAAGGCAGAAACCTACAGCTGCAGATCTACTGCAGAAGATCGTTGCCGTTCTCTGGATCGATTCAGGTTGATGCAGCGGCCGAGGTTGAGGAAGACGAGGTGCTCTGCAGCGGCGGAGGAGCTCGAGCGGTAGAAGGGTTGCGAGAGGAAGAAGACGCTGGAAAGAGGGAGAATAAGGAAAGACCGGCCGTACCTATTTATAAGGAAAGACTCTTAAGTGGGCGCGAAAAATGAGGAGGCCGAAAATATGGTTATCCAGCTACCAAGACGCCTCGATTTTCAGGATGGTCATTAAGATAAGGATCCATTGAGATACGTTGGATAAAGTGTGAAGTAATGACAGATGACGTCATGGCGGGTTATCACAAATCCAGAAGATGATGTCATGGTGGGTTACAAATTCTCGCACAATGAGGAGGAGAAGAATTTTCTATAAGTGTTGAAGATTGACATGAACCAGTTCAAATCAATCCGGGGCCTAATGTTGGGGATATAACTATTAGGTATGACCCGCCCAAGAGGGGCCGGGTTATACCTATGGCGATTCATGAAGCCCAACACAGCTCTGGAAGATGGCGGTTCAGTTAAGGGCCCAAGGCCCAAAGGTGACTCAAGGCCTGTAGAGATAAACCGCCATATGTACTTAACTTGTATTGTAAGGCAGGGATAATTAGAGACCGAGCCAAACAATGTTTATGAGCCGGTCGGGACTCTGTGAGCCGCTGGGCGTCGACCTCTGTATATAAAGGGATGACCCGGTGGCGGTTCAGGGCAAGTAAGATCAAATCGAAAGCTAGGTCAAGCGGATTCGCTCCCTAGTAATCGAAACATAAGCAATACCACCCCAAACTGGATTAGGCCTTTACCTTCACCGCAAGGGGCCAAACTAGTATAAACCCTCGTGTCCTTTGTCCCGTTTTAACCCCTTTAGGCTTCCTAGTTGCGATGGCTCCAGGATTAAATCCTTTCACTAGGACATCTACCGTGACAATTCCACGACAAAGAGGTAAATGACTTTTCTCTCAAATACACTATTGTAGTGCCAAATATGGAAGATATAAGAACTGCTAATGGTCATTCAAGAACTTGGGGTGGCCAATTGGTAACTTACCACCATCATTTCAGAAATGAAATATTCAATGTGGTGCATGAGAACGGAGTGCAAGGTAGGAAGATTGTGCATGCCTGCAGGGTGAGGCAAGGTGACCCGATATCACCTATGCTCTTCGTCATTGCCATGGAAGGCCTCTCGGCCCTCATGCACAAGGCTACGGAGGTGGGTGCACTCAATGCCTTCACCGGGATCAGTCTGATGCAGAGCGTTTGCATATATGCTGACGACATGGCTATGTTCACTAAGCCTACATCGCAAGATCTAGAGACGGTCCGAGCTATATTGGCCATGTTTGGAGAGGCCTTGGGGCTCAAGGTTAACTACCGCAAGTCAACAGAAGTGATCATCAGAGGCACGGATGAAGACAAGACTAGGGTTGCGAGCATGCTCCAGTGCAACACCTCCGATGTCCCCTGTAAATATCTGGGGTTGCATCTATCGATTAAGAGCCTAACGCGTGCGGACTGGCAGCCTATGTTGGATATGGTGCGGCACTGCTTGCTGGGATGGTAGATGGGGCTTATTCAGAGGCCCGAGAGATTAATCTTGGTGCAATCTGTCATTGCAGCTCGGCAGGTGCACCACCTTATAGTCTCAGAGGCACCGGAGTGGGTTCTTGAGGACATGAACAAATGGATGAGATCCTTTTTTGGGCCGTTAAGGACAAGTGCAATGGAGGGCAGTACCTGGTAGCTTGGGATAAAATTTGTCGTCCCAAAGCCTTTGGGGGGCTGGGCATCAAGAATCTGAAGTGGCAGGCGATCGCGCTCAGAGTTAGATGGGAGTAGCTCAAGAGGACTGATGCCCAACGCCCTTGGCAAGGACTGCCTTTGATGAGAGATGATGATGCTAAAAGGTGTTCGACCCCTTGGTCGACATCAGAGTTGGGTCAGGCGAGCGGGTGCTCTTCTGGAAGGACAGGTGGATTCACGGAGCAGCGACAACGGACATTGCTAGTCGCCTTGGTCCCAGCCAGGACGGCGAACAGATGCACGGTGTGTCAGGCCCTCGAGGGTGCTAGTTGGACACAGGACTTCGAGGCAAACACCTCCTTTATGGCCCTAATTCACCTCATGAACCTAGCACACGTGATTCACATGGTGCCAAGGGAGCTAGATCAACCAGACAGCTTCACCTGGCCGCTCACGATGTCAGGCTCCTACTCGGCCAAATCAGTATATCAATATCTTTGCTCTGAGCTGACCAGATCGCCCACCGCGAACTGCACTTGGAGGAGTTGGGCGCCACTCAAATGCAAGCTTTTCGTCTGGCTTGCTTTGTAGAACAGATTGTGGATGTCAGATAGGAGAGCCGGGCATGGGTTACAAGACCAACCGTCGGCTTGTTATACATACTTGTAGGCGGAGGACAATGTGGAGCACATCCTGGCTAACTGCACCTACACTCAGGAGGTGTGGCACAGGGTGTTCGACCTTCTTCACATTAACATACAGGGGCCACTGGAGATGGACGAGTTCACGGAGTGGTGGCTCGCTACGCGTACAAGTTTCTTTGGGGCTGATTGGAGAGGTTTTGACACGATGGTGACTGCGATTGCATGGGCCTTGTGGAAGCAAAGGAACACCAGAGTTTTCAACAAGGCCAATGAGCAAAAGACTGCATTTGATCTTCCATTCATGATCCTCGATGAAATTGCTGAGTGGAAGATGGTGGGTGTGGGTGTTGGCGGTCTACAATGTTTTGTGAGAAGTTAACCTAGGAGAGTGAGGAGTTGGAGTTGTGTGTGTTATGTAGTCCTTCATGTTCGCACCGAGGACATAATCTTGTAAATAATTTTCTCTCTTCTATAAAGCTATGGTATGCCTTTGGCATACTCTCAAAAAAATGTGGTGCATGATCAAATTATTGTGGAATTAAACAACCGCTTTACTGAAAGATCTACTCAATTGTTAAGATGCATTGCTTGTCCTGATCCGAAGAATTATTTTGCCAATTATGATGAAGACAAGCTTGTAGACCTTGCTAGTATGTATACTGCTGACTTCTCTGCATATGAAGTTAGTTTTGTCCTTAGAAATCAATTGGAATCATTCATTCATGAAGCAAGACATCCACATTTGATGAATTGTAATGACCTTGGTCATCTTGCCATGAAGATGGTTTTGAGTAATATGCACACAACATTTCCGTTGGTTTACCGCCTTGTTGAATTAGGATTAATATTACATGTTGCAACTGCAATAGTGGAAAGGGCCTTCTCAGCAATGAGCATTATCAAGACTGACTTGAGGAACATGATGTGTGATGATTGGTTGAATCACAAAATGGTATGCTACATTGAGCGAGATGTATTTGTTAGTATAGAAGAGTCAAAGATCATTGAGCGATTTTAGGGTTATCGCACACGCAAAGCATTTTACCTCGGCCTAGAGGTAATGTTTCATATTTTGCATCCAGTACCAATTTTTTACTTGCTTTCTATGCACTGACTTGCATACCAAATTTTATACTTGAAGGTGAATCATCTGTTACTATTGAAGATGTAATCGCGGGAAGCTAAAATCAAACAGCCCTTTGATTTGGTACCCTCTTTTGTATTATTTATTGTTTATATTGTTTTTTGTTATGTGTTACATTATCCGATGAATCACTATTAAATATTATCTCCAGATTCTTATCAGTTGCAAATGAGCGTTACTTTTGGTATGCCTTAAAACTATGGTATTTTTTGAGAAAAAAATTGGCCCTTCATTTTTGGCCTGGGGCGTCGGCCATTCCTGGCTACGCCGTTGACCCCATTCATCATTGCCGCATGAAGCACATGGACCTCGACATACACTTTGTGCGTGAGTAGGTGCCTCTAGCGCATTCGCATCCTGCATGTTCCCACTGCACAACAGTTTGCCGATGTTATCACCAAGGGGTTACCGACGTCTACCTTCGAGGAGTTCCAGTGCAATCTATGCGTCACCGATGACGTATCGACTACAGGGGGTGAGGGAGTCCTGGATTAGGGGGTCTCTGGACAGCCAGACTATCTCCATTGGCCGGACTGTTAGACTATGAAGATACAAAATTGAAGACGTCGTCTTGTGTCTAGATGGGACTCTACTTGGCGTGGAAGGCAAGCTAGGCAATACGGATATGGATATTTCCTCCTTTGTAACCGATCTTGTGTAACCCTAACCCTCTCCGGTGGCTATATAAACCGGAGGGGTTTAGTCCCTAGGACAACAACAACCATAACATACAATCATACCATAGGCTAGCTTCTAGGGTTTAGCCTCTCTGATCTCGTGGTAGATCTACTCTTGTACTACCCATATCATCAATATTAATCAAGCAGGACGTAGGGTTTTACCTCTGAGGGAGTCCCGGATTAGGGGGTGTTTGGATAGCAGAACTATACCTTCAGCCGGACTCCTGGATTATGAAGATACAAGATTGAAGACTCTGTCCCGTGTCTGGAAGGGACTTTCCTTGGCGTGGAAGGCAAGCTTGGCGATACGGATGTTTAGATCTCCTACCATTGTAACCGACTCTATGTAATCCTAACCCTATCCGGTGCCTATATAAACCGGAGGGTTTTAGTCCGTAGGACAACATACACATCAACAATCATACCGTAGGCTAGCTTCTAGGGTTTAGCCTCTCTGATCTCGTGGTAGATCTACTCTTGTACTACCCATATCATCAATATTAATCTAGCAGGACATAGGGTTTTACCTCCATCGAGAGGGCCCAAACCTGGGTAAAACTTCATGTCCCTTGCCTCCTGTTACCATCCGGCCTAGACGCACAGTTCGGGACCCCCTACCCGAGATCCGCCGGTTTTGACACCGACATTGGTGCTTTCACTGAGAGTTCCTCTGTGCCGTCGCCGTTAGGCCCGATGGCTCCTACGATCATCAATGGCGATGCAGTCCAGGGTGAGACCTTCCTCCCCGGACAGATCTTAGTCTTTGGCAACTTCGCACTGCGGGCCAATTCACTTGGCCATCTAGAGCAGATCGAAAGCTACGCCCCTGGCCGTTAGGTCAGATTTGGAAGTTTAAACTACACGGCTGACATCCACGGGGACTTGATCCTCGACGGATTCGAACCACTACCGAGCACGCCGCACTGTCACGACGAGCATGATCTAGCTCTGCCGCCAAACAGTGCCCTGGAGGCCGCACCCTCATCGGCTCCGACCCTTAGTTCGGAGCCGACCACGCCGATCGAGGATGGTCGGTTGGACGCCACCTCGGGGGCTGCGATCCAAACAGTGATTGAGCCGAACACCAGCTCCGTACTCTGCGAGGCTCGTGACTCCAAGGAGCCGGACTCCTCTCTGGACTTCGCACCCTCCGCGCCCCTGCCAGTCGAATCCGATTGGGCGCCGATCATGGAGTTCACTGCCGCAGACATCTTTCAGCAATCGCCTTTCGGCGATATCCTGAAGTCACTAAAGTCTCTCTCTTTATCAGGAGAGCCCTGGCCGGACTACGGTCAGCAAGGTTGGGGTACGAATGATGAAGAAATTCAAAACCCACCCACCACCCACTTTGTAGCCACTGTCGACGACTTAACCGACATGCTCGACTTCGACTCCGCCTACTAGGACACTGATGAAGGAGACGATGAAGAACCAGCGCCTACTAGGCCCTGGAAAGCCACCTCGTCATATGGCATATACATGGTGGACACCCCAAAAGAGGGAGAGGGCGATGGAACAGCAGAGGATGACCCCTCCAAGAAACAGCCCAAGCGCCGGCGTTAGCGGCGCCGCTCAAAATCCCGCCAACACAAAAACGGTGATTCCAGCACGGGAGATAATAATACTCCAGAGAGTGCCGAAGAAAACCCCCTAGCAAGGTTTAGCACAGGAGGATGGAGGAGCCAGCCCTCATGAGAGAGCGGCAGACAGAGAGGTCGAGGACGATAATTATATGCCTCCCTCCGAAGACGAGGCAAGCCTCGACGACGATGAATTCGTCATGCCAGAGGATCCCATTGAGCAAAAGCGTTTCCAACGCAGGCTTATGGACACGGCAAGAAGCCTCAAGAAAAAACAGCAATAGCTCAGAGCTGATCAAGATTTGCTAGTTGACAGATGGACTAAAGTCCTTGCAGCCGAAGAGCATAAACTCGAACGGCCCTCCAAGAGCTACCCAAAGCGCAGGTTGCTACCCCAATTAGAGGAGGAAGCACTTGATGCGGCCGACCGGCCACCTCATGGCCGCGACAGAGAGGCCTCCTGGCCCTCCACTCAAGCTGCACCCCGTACCAAGGCACGGGAATATGCGCCGGACTTACGAGACATGTTGGGGGACAAGGCAAGGCAAACACGATCGATCTATGGATCGCGTGGGCACCCCACGGCTCGAGACGGTAACCGTCATGCCGGCCACAAATTCGGCAGGGCCGAACATAGTAGACAAAGCTCATTGGAGCAACGGTCATGATATCACCCAGCATAGAGGCGCCGCACAACCACTGTGCTTTATAGACGAAATAATGGATCATCAAATCCCCGAGGGTTTCAAACCCATAAACATCGAATCATACGATGGCACAACAGACCCTGCGGTATGGATCGAGGATTATCTCCTTCATATCCACATGGCCCACAGCGACGATTTTCACGCCATCAAATACCTCCCACTCAAGCTTAAAGGACCAGCTCGGCATTGGCTCAACAGCTTGCCAACAGGATCAATCAGTTGTTGGGAGGACCTGGAAGCCGGATTCCTTGACAATTTCCAGGGCACTTATGTGCGACCCCCAGACGCCGATGACCTAAGTCACGTAATCCAGCAGCCAGAGGAATCGGCCAGACAATTCTGGACACGATTCCTAACAAAGAAAAATCAAATAGTCGACTGTCCGGATGCTGAGGCCCTAGCAGCCTTCAAGCACAATATCCGTGACGAGTGGCTGGCCCGGCACCTCAGGCAGGAAAAGCCGAAATCTATGGCAGCACTCACGACACTCATGACCCGCTTTTGCGTGGGAGAAGACAGCTGGCTCGCTCATAGCAATAATATTACCAAGAACCCTGGTAGTTCGGACACTAGGGGCATTAGTGGCAGGTCGTGTCGCAACAAGCAGAAGCGCCGCATTAACGGCGACAATGCTGAGGATACGACAGTTAATGCCGGATTCAGAGGCTCTAAATCCGGTCAGCGGAAGAAGCCATTCAAAAGGAATCCTAGGGGCCCGTCCAGCTTGGACCAAATACTCGACCACTTGTGCCAAATACATGGCACCCCCGAAAAGCCAGCCAATCACACCAACAGGGATTGTTGGGTGTTCAATCAGGCAGGCAAGTTAAGCGCTGACAACAAAGACAAGGGGCTACATAGCGATGATGACGAGGAGCCCTGGCCACCGAACAACAGTGGACAGAAGGGTTTTCCCCCACAAGTGCAGACGGTGAACATGATATACGCAACCCATGTCCCCAAAAGGGAGCGGAAGCGTGCGTTAAGGGACGAATACGCGGTAGAGCCAGTCGCCCCAAAGTTCAACCCATGGTCCACCTGCCCGATCACCTTTGATCGAAGGGACCATCCCACTAGCATCCATCATGGCGGATTCGCCGCATTGGTTCTAGACCCAATTATTGACGAATTTCATCTCACTAGAGTCCTTATGGACGGCGGCAGCAGCCTGAACCTGCTTTACCAGGATACAGTGCGGAAAATGGGCATAGATCCCTCAAGGATTAAGCCCACCAAAACGACCTTTAAAGGCGTAATACCGGGTGTAGAGGCCAACCGCACAGGCTCAATCACACTTGAAGTGGTCTTCGGATCTCCGGATAATTTCCAAAGCAAGGAGTTAATCTTTGACATAGTCCCGTTTCGCAGTGGCTATCACGCACTGCTCGGGTGAACCGCATTCGCCAAATTCAATGTGGTACCGCACTATGCATACCTTAAGCTCAAGATGCCAGGGGCCCTCGTGGAGTAATTACGGTCAATGGAAATACCGAACGCTCCCTCCGAACGGAGGAGCACACGACGGCCCTTGCATCGGAAGTATAAAGCAGCCTCTCCAGGCAGTTCTTCAGTCCGGCCATTAAATGTCCGGACACTGTCAAGCGCGCCCGGAGTAACCTACAACAAGACCGCCTAGCACGTTCCAAGCAGGCGTAGCAATGCGTCCCCAACCCCAACCCTCACAAAAAGGCGACGCCAGTACGTCGCGTCCATAACTACGCTCTGCAAATACCATGGGCATCAGGGTAGGGGCACCATCACGGCACGCCCAAAACACGGATTAAACCGCACTAGGGGCTGCCAATTTTTTACTTTTCTCTTACTTCCAGGACTCTACTCTTCGGAAGGCCTGTTCGGCAGTTCAATTGCCGCAAAAACGATGCAAGGACCAGGGAAGCAGATAAGCCATGCCGCATTACGGAAATCCCAGGTGGTCTCTATCACGAGCAGTATACCTGTTTCACATACTATTCCGCAGCTTGCCCCTGGAGCAGACATGTTAAATAGTCCAACTTTTCGTTTATCGCATTACTTTTATCGTTCTGCTTTGATCGCAGCTATTTTTAATAAACAATGCATAGCTTTTGTCTATTTTTTGCATTACCTTTTTTATATATGTTCCTTAATGACATGTTGCACCCGTACACTTTGGTACGGCCAAAATATGCCAGGGGCTTCAGTACCCCTCAACATGGTGTGAGAAGTCCGAACACTTTAACAAGTGCGGCACCCCGAACTTATAGCATTATATGCATCGGCTCCGAATCATGTCTTGGGTCAATAGTTGGGGTTTCCCGACTCCTATGTTTTGGTGCCTTACGTTCCGCTATATCGGCTAAGGTAGCACTAGGAGAACCACTGCGATTGCGCCCCGGTTGAGCTGGGTCGAGCACCTCAGTGGAGAAAGCTAAAACTGACCGTCATGACGAGGCGAGAGCTGGTCGCTGTTCGAGAGGTCTTTTCGAGTCCTTAAAGACTTATACCGCTTAGGGCGAGGAGCCGGCTCTGTCCAGCCAAGGCGTGGATAGCGCCCCGAACTCGGTCTTCCGAATACCAGGGGCTTCGCCGAAATTTAAAATTATAGAATTCTATGGCTAAGTGAGAGTGTTCACGCATTATAGTCCGATTGCCTTGTTTGTTGGGCTGAGCGCTTCCCTCGAAGGACCCAAACATGGGAAAAGAGCCCTCAGGTTTAACCCCGAACACCCCAGCACTAGCAGTAAGGGGGCAGAAGCCGACGACTCGCCATCTCTCAGTATTGATAAACAACCACATAGAAGGTAATATTTTAAATTCAAGCAGCATTGCTTAGCGCATATGAACAAGTTTTCAGTGCACAGGATAACACGAGCGGGTTTTACTCAAAAAATACATCCTTGGTACATTCATCCGCAATAAGGCGGGCACACTTCAGAACATCCTTATAATAATTCTCGGGCTTGCGATGCTCTTTCCCTGGCGGTGGCCCATCCTTCACAAGCTTCTCCGCATCCAGCTTGCCCCAGTGCACCTTAGCACGGGCAAGGGCCCTACGGGCACCTTCAATGCAGACGGAGCGCTTGATGTCTTCAAGCCTCGGACAGGCCTCCACCAGCCGCCACACCAGCTCGAAATAGCTCCCAGGCAGAGCCTCTCCAGGCCACAGCCGAACTAGGAGGCCCTTCATGGCATGTTCGGCCGCCTTGTGGAGCTCGACCAGTTGCTTTAGCTGGTCGCTCAGGGGCACGGGGTGTCCGGCCTCAGCTTGCTGAGACCAGAACACCTTCTCCGTCGAGCTGCCCTCTTCGGCTCGATAGAATGCGGCGGCATTGCATACACTCCGGGGAAGATCTGCGAACGGTCCTGGAGAGCTCCGGATTCAGGTAAGTAACAGGTAACTCACGTTTATGTGTTTGCTTTGCATAGAGAATGCCTTACCCGCCGCTATCTTCTTCACCTCATCCAACTCCTGGAGGGTCTTCTGGGACTCGGCCTTGGCAGATTTGGCATTTTCAATAGCCACCGCAAGCTCGGACGCTTGCGTCTTCGAGTGATGCTCCAAACTCTCATGTTTTTCCATGAGAGCCTGGAGCTCTTGCCGCACCTTGCCAAGGCCTCATACTTCTCCCGCTCGGTGCGCTCCGAGGCTGAATTCTTCTCGGCCTCGTCCAACGCTTGCTTAAGGGTCGCCACCTCAGACGTGGCCCCTACAATAGCTAAGATAATCCTGTCATTTTTCGCAATTGCACCTTTTATATATATATATATATATAATTTTAACAAGGTGTTTCTTACCTTCATTGTCCTCAAGCTGCTTCTTGGCACGCTCGAGCTCTTGCTCGGACCTTTCGAGGTCCTGCTTTAGCGTGTTCACTTCCGCAGTCAGTGCGGCGGACGCAAGCAGGGTAGCCTGCACATGCATATTGACTCATATTTGTTAGACTCTTGCTAATTCTATTTGATCCTCTATTCGGCTTTTCTTCCCGAATGCCAAATAGAGCATCAGGGGCTACTGTCTATGTGGTACTATTATTTACACTTTCTTTACTTACCTCGAAGCCTGTCAAAAGGCTAGTACAAGCTTCGGTCAGTCTGTTTTTTGTGGACTGAACCTTCTGGACCACCGCACTCATAATAGCGCGGTGCTCCTCGTCGATGGAGGAGCCTTGGAGCTCCTCCAACATATTGTCCGACGCCTCCGGTTGGACGGAGGCCGCCGGCACGGTGGACTTGCTCCTCTTGGAAGGAGGTCCCCCGCCGGACTCTGGAACATTTGAAGGTTCCAGAGCGGTGTCCGGCCTAGAGCCGGACTTGGAGCCCTGGGTGGTTTCATCCCCTTTACTCCTGGAGTCCGGGAGGTCGCCTTGCGGCGCCTCCAGGACCACCTCCTCCCAGATTGGAACCTGTTGGGACAACACTTTGGTGTCGTCCATAGGGCGGGGGGAGGAAGCCGTCGGAAGTGAGTTCACGTCCGACGAGTCCAGTGAGCCGCTCGACGACGCGTCGAGCCAGTCTTTGGGTGGGTTGCATAAACACATTCAACATAAAGGAAAGCTGTGCAATAAACGAATACTATGAATTACTTTGGTATCCGGATACTTACGATTTCGCCAGGGGCTTGGCCCTGGGCGCCCACTCCTCTCTGCCGTCGTCGGCGTCGGTGGAGTAGTCCGGAGAAAGGGTTTTCCCCTTCTTGGACCCTTCGGCCTCCCCAGTTGGGGAGGCCTTCCTTTTCTTCCCTTCCCCCGATGGAGGGGGAGGGGTCTCTTCTTCCTCCTCCTCGTCTTCATGGGAGGAGTGCGCCTCGGATTCGTCGGATGGTGAATCCGACACCTCCGGGCGTCGGGCACTCTTTCAAGTCCCCGTGGCCTTCTTCTTGGCCCTCTTCTCCGGCACCACATAGGGTGCCGAAACCAGCAGCATCGCCAGGTGAGCGTCCGCTGGGCCTTCGGGCAAAGGCGCCGGACAGTTGATCCGTCCGGACTTCGCCTGCCAATCCTGTCAAAGGTAAGGGAGTTTAGATCCCGCATAGAGTCAAACTATGGAAAACTGATACCCTATAAAAGGAAAAAACAGCTTACCGCGAGCGCGTGACGCTACACGCTGAATTCGCGATCCTCGGTAGCGGATGCGGGAGCCTCGGCGCCCTTGCAAAGAATCCTCCAGGCATCTTCGTACGTCGTATCGAAGAGCCTGTTTAGAGTTTGATGCTGCTCTGGGTCGAACTCCCACAGATTGAAGGCCCGTCGTTGACACGGGAGGATCAGGCGGATGAGCATAATGTGGACTACGTTGACAAGCCTGAGCTGCTTGTTCACCAGGGATTGGATGCATATTTGCAGTCCGGTCACCTCCTTTTGGTTACCCCACGACAGGCCCGTCTCCTTCCAGGACGTGAGCCGCATAGGGGGGCCGGATCGAATCTCAGGGGGTGCGACCCATTTGGCGTCACGGGGCTCGGTGACGTAAAACCACCATGATTGCCACCCCTTCAGGGTCTCCACAAAGGAGCCCTCGAGCCATAGGACGTTGGCCATCTTGCCAACCACGGCACCGCCGCACTCCGCCTAGCTGCCGCGCACCAGCTTCGGCTTGACGTTGAAAGTCTTAAGCCATAGGCCGAAATGGGGGCGGATGCGGAGGAACGCCTCGCACACGACGATGAACGCCGAGATGTTGAGGACGAAGTTCGGGGCCAGATCGTGGAAATCCAGGCCGTAGTAGAACATGAGCCCCCGGACAAATGGATGCAAGGGGAAGCCCAATCCGCGGAGGAAATCGGGGAGGAATACCACCCTCTCATGGGGTCTGGGAGTGGGGATGAGCTGCCCCTTTTTGGGAAGCCGGTGCGTGATATCGCTAGCCAGATATCTGGCCTTCCTCAGCTTTTTGATGTGTCCCCGTGACGGAGGAGACCATCCACTTGCCTCCCGCTCCGGACATGACTGGAGAAGGTTGAGGTGGTAGTGCGTACTTGGGCGCTGGAGCTCGAGTATGCAAGAATGGATAGGCAAAGGAGGAACAAGGCATGGGTGAAAAGGTGGATCCTTATCCCCTTATATGGATGGACGCAACTACGTGTCCCCGCCAGCCTGGTAAAACTCGCTTATCTCCAAGTGCCGTAATCTATGGCGCGGTTGGGTTACCCACGCCCGTATTGATGAGAATCCTGGAATAAGGGGACACGATCTCTGCTTTAACAAGACGTGCCAAGGAAACCGCCTCGCGTAACGCGCTAAGATGGGACAGTAAAAGGTTCGAATAAAAGCTTGGCCGTGGTGTGATGTCACACTACGGAATACGTCAGCAGATTAGATTTGTGTAAATATTATTCTCTCTATGGCAATATGTGAAAACTTATTTTACAGAGCCGGACACTATCTTTGTGTTCAAAATCTTCTATGAGGTACTTGGAGGAGGAACCCACCTTGCAATGCCGAAGACAATTTGCGTGCCGGACTCATCGTCATTGAAGCCTGGTTCAGGGGCTACTGAGGGAGTCCTGGATTAGGGGGTATTCAGATAGCCGAACTATACCTTCAGCCGGACTCCTGGATTATGAAGATACAAGATTGAAGACTCCGTCCCATCTCCGAAAGGGATTTTCCTTGGCGTGGAAGGCAAGCTTGGCGATACGGATGTTCAGATCTCCTACTATTGTAACCGACTCTATGTAACCCTAACCCTATCTGGTGCCTATATAAACCAGAGGGTTTTAGTCCGTAGGACAACATACACATCAACAATCATACCGTAGGTTAGCTTCTAGGGTTTAGCCTCTCTGATCTCGTGGTAGATCTACTCTTGTACTACCCATATCATCAATATTAATCAAGCAGGACGTAGGGTTTTACCTCCATCGAGAGGGCCCGGACCTGGGTAAAACTTCGCGTCCCTTGCCTCCTATTACCATCCGGCCTAGACGCATAGTTCGGGACCCCCTACCCGAGATCTGCCGGTTTTAACACTGACAACCTCAATCAAGAGGGCCCGAACCTCGGTAAAACATTGTGTCCCCTGCCTCCTTTTACCATCCGGCCTAGAAGCACAGTTCGGGACCCCTATCCGAGATTCGCCGGTTTTGACACCGACATTGGTGCTTTCATTGAGAGTTCCTCTGTGTCGTCACCGTTAGGCTTGATGGCTCCTACTATCATCAATAGCGATGCGGTCCAGGGCGAGACTTTTCTCCCCGGACAGATCTTCGTATTCGGCGGCTTTGCACTGCGGGCTAATTCGTTTGGCCATCTAGAGCAGATTGAAAGCTACGTCGCTGGCCATCAGGTCAGATTTGGAAATTTGAACTACACGGCCGACATCCGCGGAGACTTGATCTTCGACGGATTCAAGCCACACCCGGGCGCGCCGCACTGTCACGATGGGTATGACCTAGCTCTGCCGCCGAACAGTACCCCAGAGGTCGCGCCCGCATCAGCTCTGACCCTTAGCTCGGAGCCAACTGCGCCAATCGAGGACAGGTGGCTAGACACCGCCTCAGGGGCTGCAGTCTCAACGGCGATCGAGCCAAACACCAGCCTAATCCTCCGCGAAGCCCGTGACTCCAAGGTGCCGGACTCTTTTCAGGACTCTGAACCACCCGCACCCCTGCCAATCGAATCCGATTGGGCGCCGATCATGGAATTCACCACCGTAGATATCTTTCAGCACTCGCCCTTCGGTGACATTATGAATTCACTAAGGTCTCTCTCTTTGTCAGGAGAGCCCTGGTCGGATTGTGGCTAACAGGATTGGGATGCGGACGACGAAGAAATTCAACGCCCACCCACCATCCACTTCGTAGCCACTGTCGATGATTTAACCGACATGCTCGACTTCGACTCCGAAGACATCGACGGTATAGACGACGATGTAGGAGATGAACATGAACCAACGCCTATAGGGCACTGGAAAGCCACCTCGTCATATGACATATACATGGTGGATACACCCAAAGAAGGCAATGGCGATGAGATAGCGAAGGATGACCCCTCCAAGAAGCAACCCAAGCGCCGACGTCAGCGGCGCCGCTCTAAGTCCCGCCAAAGCAAAAGTGGTGATACCGGCACAGGAGATAATAACACTCTGGATAGTGCCGAAGACAACAACAATCCCCTCCAGCAAGATTTAGAGCAGGAGGATGGAGGAGCCAGCCCTCCCAAGAGAGCGGCAAACGGAGAGGAGGAGGATGAAAATTACATGCCCCCCTCCGAAGACGAGGCAAGCCTCGGCGATGATGAATTCACCGTACTAGAGGATCACATCAAACAAGAGCGCTTCAAGCGCCAGCTTATGGCCACGACAAGTAGCCTGAAGAAAAAGCAGCAGCAGCTTCAAGCTGATCAAGATCTGCTTGCTGACAGATGGACTGAAGTCCTCGCGGCCGAGGAATATAAACTCGAGCGCCCCTCCAAGAATTACCCAAAGTGCAGGTTACTACCCCGACTGGAGGAAGAAGCGTACGATATAGCTGATTGGCCACCTCGTGGCCGCGATAGAGAGGCATTCCAGCCAAAAGCTCAGCCTCCACCCCGACGCCATTCAAATAAAAAGGCATGGGGAGATATGCTAGACCCGCGAGATATATTGGAGGACAAAGCAAAGCATGCAAGATCGATCTACGGATCACAAGTGCGGACGGTGAACATGAAATACGCAACCCACATCCCCAAGAGGGAGCGGAAGCGTGCGCTCAGGGACGTATATGCGTTGGAGCAAGTCACCCCAAAGTTCAACCCTTGGTCCTCCTGTCCGATCACCTTCGATCGCAGGGACCATCCCACTAGTATCTGTCATGGCAGATTTTCTGCACTGGTCCTAGACCCAATCATTGACGGATTCCACCTCACTCGAGTCCTTATGGATGGCGGCAGCAGCCTGAACCTGCTTTATCAGGACACAGTGCGCAAAATGGGTATAGACCCCTCAAGGATCAAACCCACAAAAACGACCTTTAAAGGTGTCATTCCAGGTGTGGAGGCCCATTGCACAGGCTCAATTACACTGGAAGTGGTCTTCGGATCCCCGGATAATTTCCGAAATGAAGAGTTAATCTTCGATATAGTCCCGTTCCGCAGTGGTTATCACGCGCTGCTTGGGCGAACCGCATTTGCTAGACTCAATGCGGTACCACATTATGCATACCTCAAGCTCAAGATTCCAGGACCTCGCGAAGTTATTATAGTCAATCGAAACACAGAGCGCTCTCTCCGAATAGAGGAGCACACTGCGGCCCTCGCAGCAGAAGCGCAAAGCAGCCTCTCAAGGCAATCAACCAGTTCGGCGCTTCAAAGCCGGACACCTTCAAGCGCGCTCAGAGCAATCGGCAAATAGACCACATGGCACGATCTGAGCTCGCGTAGCAATACGGCGGCCACCCCAATCCCAGCCCAACGGCGAAACTCGTGCCGCACATACATAATTACGCATTAAAAATACCATGGGCACAGGTGGGGAGGGGGGCACAACTGCGGCACGCCCCAAGACACGGCTTAAACCACACTAGGGGCTTCCCGTTTGGTTATTTTTCCCTTTTTTTTTCAGGACCTTAATCTCCGGAAACACTGTCCAGCAGCACTATTGCCGAACACATGATGCTGCAACCAAGGAGGCAGACAGCTACGTCATACCAAGGAATTCCCAGGTGGATTACAGTAACGAGCGAAATATTCGACTTAATATCATTCCTCAGCTTGCCCTTGGAAGGGACATAGTCCTACTCTTTGCTTATCGCACTATCTGTATCACTCTGCTTTAACGCAATTTTTTAATAAACAATGCATGACATTACGACTATTATTGCATTCTTGTTATATATATATATATATGTGTGTGTGTGTGTGTGTGTTCATTAATGACGCCTTGCAACCGTACACCTTGGTACGGCTAATACACCAGGGGCTTACGTACCTCACAATACGGTGTGAAAAGTCCAAACACTTTCACAACTGCGGCACCCCGAACTTATAGCATTATGTGCATCAGCTCCGAATCATGTGTTTGGTCAAATGTTGCGTTTGCCCGGCTCCTATGTTTTGGTACCTTACGCTCCGCTCTATCCGCTAAGGTAGCGCTAGGAGAACTACTGCGATTGTGCCCTGGTTCTGCTGGGTTCAGCACCTCAGTAGAGAAAGCTAAAACTGACTGTCATGATAAGGCAAGATACTGGTCACTATTCGGCGAGGTTTTCGAGTCCCTAAAGACTTATGCCGCTTAGAGCGAGGGGCCGGCCCTGTCCGGCTTAAAGGCGTGTATCGCGCCCCAAATTCGGCCTTTCGAATACTAGGGGCTTCGCCGAAATTTAAAATTATAGAATTCTATGGCTATGTGAGAGTGATAAAGCATTATTAGTTCGGTTGCCTTGTTCACTGTGCTGAGCACCTCCCTCGAAGGACCCAAATATGGGAACAAGAGTGCTCAGGTTTATGCCAAACACCCCAGCACTCGTGGCATGGGGGCAGAAGCCGAGGACTAGCCATCTCTCAGATTGGATAAACAGCCAAACAAAAGGTAATATTTTAAATTCAAACAAGCGTTACATAGCGCATATAAACAAGTTTTCATAAATACATGATAAAACGAGCAAGTCTCATTCAAATATTACATCTTTTGAACACTCGTCCGCTATGAGACGGGCACCCGGCAGAACACCCTCGTAGTACATCTCGGGGTGGCGGTGCTGCTTGCCCTCCGGAGGCCCCTCCTTGATCAGCTTCACAGCGTCTAGCTTGACCCACTGCAATTTGACACGGGCAAAAGCCCGGCGTGCACCTTCAATGCAGACAGATCACTTAACGACCTCCAGCCGCTGGCAGGCATCTACAAGCCGCCTCACCAGGCCGAAGAAGCTATTCAGAAGGGCGTCGCCAGGCCACAGCCGGACTATAAAGCTCTTCATGGCCCGATCGGCCACCTTATGTAGCACCGGGTGTTCGGCTCAGCATACTGAGACCAGAACAGCTTCTCCTTTGAGCTTCCATCCTCGGCCTGGTAAAATTGTGCGGCATCGGACACGCTGCGGGGCAAATCTGCGAATGCTCCTGGAGAGCTCCGGATTCCGGTAAGTAATCGGTAATTTACTTTTACATGCTTGCTTTGCATATAGAAAGCCTTACCCGCCGCTATCTTCTTCATCGCATCGAATTCCTGGAGGGCCTTTTGGGCTCCGGCCTTGGCACTTTTTGCGCTCTTGATGGCCGCGCAAGCTCAGACTCCCGCGTCTTTGAGTCAAGCTCCAACGCCTCGTGCTTCGCCACGAGAGCCTGGAGATCTTGCTGCACCTCGCCCACCCGAGCCTCGTGCTTCTCTCGCTCGGTGCGCTCCTTGGCCGCTATATCCTCGGCCTTGGTTAGTGCTTGCTTCAGGGTCGCCACCTCGGTCGTGGCCCCTGGCAAATGTACGATGATCCTGTCATTTTGCAATCATGTCTTCTTTTATATATACATATCTATAGAGAGGGTATTACTTACCCTTGTTCTCCTCGAGCTGCCTCTTGGCAAGGCCGAGCTCTTTCCTGGACCCCTCGAGGTCCTGCTTCAGTACGGCGACCTCCGCAGTCAGTGCGGCAGACGCCAGCAGCGAAGCCTGCATATGCATATTGACATACTTATATTAGACTCCTGCAATATTATTTGATCCTCTGTTTGGCTTTTTTTTCTGAACACCGAACAAAGCATCGGGGGCTACTGTCTATGCGGTAATATTTCTACTACATCTTAAAACACTTACCTCAAAGCCTGTTAGAAGGCTAGCACAGGCTTCAGTCAACCCGCTCTTGGCGGACTGAACCTTCTGGACCACCACACTCATAACAGTACGGTGCTCCTCGTCGATGGAAGCGCTGCGAAGCGCTTCCAACAGATTGTCCGGCGCCTCTGGATGGATAGAGGTCACCGGCACAGGAGTCTTACCCCTCTTAGAAGGAGGCCGCCTGCCCGAGCCTCGAACCGCTGGAGGTTCCGGCGCGGTGTTCGGCTGAGGGCCGAACTAGGAGCTCTCAGGGGCTCCGTCCCCTCGGCTCCCAGAGTCTGGAAGGTCGCCGTGAGGCGCCTCCAGGACTATCTCCCCTCGATCAGGTGCCTCTTGAGATAGCACCTCGGCGTCGTCGGCAGGATGAGGGGAAGTGGCGGTTGGGACTGGATCGCTTTCCATGTCCGACGAGCCCAGGGAGCCGTCCGATGATACATCGATACTGGCTCGTGGCGGCCTGTATAATTACGTTCGGCGTTAGGGAAAATAGGGCGACGAAGGAATTCTATGAGTTACTCTGGTATCTGAATACTTATGATCTCCCCGGGGGCTTGGCCCTGGGCAACCGCTCGTCTTTGCCTTCGTCGGCAGCGGTGGAACTGTCCGGAAGGAGAGTCCTTCCCTTCTTGGACCCTTCGGCCTCCCCAGTTGGGGCGGCCTTCCTTTTCTTGTCTCCCCCGCCTGGAGGGGGAGCATCTTCTTCTTCCTCCTCGTCTTTGGGGGAGGAGTGTGCCGCAGAGTTATCGGATAATGAGTCCGATAACACCTGGCACCGGGAACTCTTTCGGGTTCCCTTGGCCTTCTTGGTCTTCTCTGACACCTTGTAAGGGGCCGGAATCAGCATCTACGTCAGGAGAGCGCCCGCAGTATCTTCGGGCAAAGGGGCCGGACAGTTAATCTGCCCCGACATCTCCACCCAGTCCTGTTAAAGGCATGGATATTAGACCCCGCACATAATTAAGCTAGGGAAAATAAATGTCCTACGGGACGTATTGAACTCATCGAACGCGCTAGGTGCTTTGCGCTTAGTCCGTGGTCCTCGGCGAGAGAAGGAGGGACCTCGGCGCCCTTGAACAGCACCTTCCAGACGTCCTTGTGCATCGTATCAAAGAGCTTGCTCAGAGTCTGGTGCTGGGCCGGGTCAAACTCCCACAAAGTAAAATCCCGTTGTTGGCACGGGAGGATTCGGCGGATGAGCATAACTTGGACTATGTTGACAAGCTTGAGCTTCTTGCTCCCCATACTCCGGATACATTTCTGGAGTCCATCCAGCTCCACCGATGAACCCCACGACAAGCCCTTCTCTTTCCAGGTAGTGAGTCGTGTAGGGAATCCGGATCGAAACTCGGGGGCTGCCGCCCATTCGGTGTCGCGCGGCTCGGTGATGTAGAACCACGCCGATTGCCATCACTTTATTGTCTCCACGAAGGAGCCTTCAAGCCATATAACATTGGGCATCTTTCCCACCATGGCTCCGCCGCATTCTGCTTTTTGGCCTCGTACCATCTTCGGCTTGATATTGAAGGTCTTTAACCACAGGCCGAAGTGGGGCCGGATGCGGAGGAAAGCCTCACACACGACTATGAATGCCCAAATGTTGAGGACGAAGTTCGGGGCCAGATCATGAAAATCCAGCCCATAGTAGAACATGAGACCACGGACGAATGGATGGACGGGAAACCCCAGTCCGCGGAGGAAGTGGTGGAGGAAAACTACCCTCTCGTGAGGTTTCGGGGTAGGGACGTTCTGCCCCACAACGGGCAGCCGATGCGCGATATTCGCGGCTAAGTATCCGGCTCCGCGCAGCTTCTTGATGTCTCCCTCCGTGACGGAGGAGACCATCCACCTGCCTCCCGCTCCGACATGGTTGGAGAAGGTTGAGGTGGGAAGTGTGGACATGGGCACTAGAGCTCGAGTGTGCGAAAACGGATGAGCAAAGGAGGAAGAAGGCGTGGATAGAAAGGTGAATCCTTATCCCTTTATATGGGCAGACGAAGCTAAGCGTCCCCACTTGCCTGGTAAAACTCGCTCATCCCCCAAGCGCCGTAATCGATGGCGCAGTTGGGTTACCCACGCCCGTGTTAATGAGAATCCCGTAATAAGGGGACACGATCTCTGCTTTGACAAGATGTGTCAAAAAACTACCTCGCGTTATGTGTGGGGCTGGTTAAAGGAAACAGTTCGAATAATCATCGGGCCATGACATAACGTCATGCTGCCAAAATGAGTCAGCAAATTAGATTTGCGAAAATATTATTCTCTCTACGGTGGTATGTGGAACTTATTTTGCAGGGTCGGACACTATCCTCGTATTCAAATTCTTCTGTGACGTATTCGGAGAAGGAACCCGCCTTCCAATGCCGAAGACAATACTGCGCGCCGGACTCATCGTCATTGAAGCCTAGTTCAGGGGCTACTGAAGGAGTCCTGGATTAGGGGGTCTCCGGACAGCCGGACTATCTCCATTGGCCAGACTGTTAGACTATGAAGATACAAAATTGAAGACTTCGTGTCGTGTCCAGATGGGACTCTACTTGGCGTGGAAGGCAAGCTAGGCAATATTTCCTCCTTTGTAACCGACCTTGTGTAACCCTAACCCTCTCCGGTGTCTATATAAACCGGAGGGTTTTAGTCCGTAGGACAACAACAACCATAACATACAATCATACCATAGGCTAGCTTCTAGGGTTTAGCCTCTCTGATCTCGTGGTAGATCTACTCTTGTACTACCCATATCATCAATATTAATCAAGCAGGACGTAGGGTTTTACCTCCATCAAGAGGGCCCGAACCTGGGTAAAACATCGTGTCCCCTGCCTCCTATTACCATCCGACCTAGACGCACAGTCCGGGACCCCCTACCCGAGATCCACCGGTTTTGACACCGACAGGGGGTGTTGAGCATGATCATTGTCGCATATACATTAGGTAGCTAGGATTGTATTTTATTATTTCCTAGTCTAGAGATATCTCCCGATCCTTTCCTTGTATAGTGAATACAGTTGAGATATTGCCCATGTACTCTTTATATGCTACGGCATACGATCAATGCAAACATTGTCAAACTACAGTTAGGATTTGTAGGTTTAAACTTGAGACTTTTTGTATGTTTGGTATGACGCGTTGGGATTTCTAGGTTTTAACTTGTCTGGTTGGACTGTTCCATGGGTTGCTGGCACATGCAGAAGCATGCCCCACACATCGCCACACCTCCTAGAGGCCTGCGCTTTTCTTGCTTCTTCCCGCCCCCACCTTTTCCATGCATTGCAAACTCAAGCTTATTTTTTTGGAATGTGCATGATCTCAACTGCGGCACTAAGCATTCAACAGTACGCACCATCATTTTCGCGGCCATTCAGGGTGTGGTGTGTCTCCAAGAAACTAAACTCAAGCATATATCTCCGACACTTGTTTGTGAAACTCTTGGTCCTGGTTTCCAAGACTTCCACTTTCTTCCGACAGTGGTCACGCTTAAACTCGGAAGTCACGGTGAAATATGTTAAAACCATTGTCCATGACTTGTCCATTTAGATGTGCACTAGTGAGATGCTTCATGTGTCTAATTCTCTCTCATGTAAGCAAACAACTCGAATGTACCTCTCCAATTAGCATAGGCAGCATGTTAATTGAAAAAAAGAAGCATAGACTGCATATAGCGCCATACTCTACTCTAGCCACAGAACAAGCCACTAGGCCATCTGGGGTCGACCGAGACACAACAACGGTCAGGTATGTTGTCAGGGCATTTGTAGCGAATTCCCTAAAAACAACAAAGTATCCAGTGGAGTAAACTTTTAGTGGAGTATTTTTACTTCACTAAGTTTTTGTCGCACCTAACTATCCCTTGTATATAACAGAGTAATTTTTTTCGTTTACATTTTGTTTCGGCCACCGAAACACATTTCCTTACTTCTTTGTTTCATTAAACCTTTAGTGATTTTTTTACCCCATTAAGTTTTCGCCAGACCTAACCTATCCCTTACGTATAATGGAGTAACTTTTTTCATTTGGATTTAATTTTCAGCCACCGAAACACATTTCTTTGCTTCTTTATTTCATTCAACTACATTTTGATACATTGAAGTAGATAATTCATCAATTCTTCGCTGCAAGAGCAAGACCAAAGAAAAGAAGAACCAAACTTAGGCACTTTAAAAGATATCCAATTTGCATAACTACTCCCCCTAGTTGGATTGATATCTTCTCTATGTCTTCATTGTTGATTCACTCTATTGGATTCTCAAGCTTGCACACTTCTTTCTTCTTTGATTCCAAAGAATTCGACATTGCTTCACATCTAGTCTCATCTCTAGTCTATATTCTAGAAACGAGTGCATGAGCATCTATCAAATTTCGTGCTATCAATAAATTGATGTAATCATCTTCCCAATACCAAAACTTGCATCCATCCTACACACAAATTTGAGCAAACAATGAGCTACCGAAATTGCGCCAAACCCGGTGAATAACCAAATCAAAAGAAGCACACACTCCATCTCTTTTGCACTTGAAGAGAACCCATTCGGGATGTTCTGGCATGGTAGAAAATCGGCACACCACGTACCGTGGGCAGTCGTTACACTTTATGACCGACAACGATGAGCCGACAAGCTGCTGGGCCAGCGTCGAGCACGGGCGACAACCGGGCTTGTCTTTGCTGGCGAACCGTCGACATGACAGATCCAAGTGGCTGCAGGCGGAGCTAATAACTGCATGCGGCGCGGAGGGTTGCCGATGTTGTTGAAAGTGCAACTATCCCTAGGTGGTTTTCGTAATTCCTAACAACATATAGCTCATTGAGCTAATGCTATTCCAAGATGAATATTTCAGGAAAGCTCAATGATTGGCATGGCATGGATTAGAAAGTGGACCCTTCAAAATGCTAAGGATAAAATATTGGCTCAAGCTCAAAGCACAACACTCTACATTTTCTATTTTAGTGATCCAAGATCACATTGAGACTATAGGAAAAGCCAATACTATTAAGAAGGGATGAGGTGTTTGTCGGCGTTCTGGGAACGGGGGTCCCCAGACTTGCCTGCCTGCGGCCTGCGGTGTGGCTCAATTGGGGGCCCAGCACGGCCCATCTTCATCAGCTCAAGACCCTCGCGAGGGGCCAATCCTCGCGGGGCGGACGACGGGAAGCTTCCTCAGAGGCAGCCTCATTAGGCAGGCTCGCGAGGAGGCGGAGAGATCAAGGCAGGGGTACCTCGCGAGGAGCCCTTGACGCAAGCCATGATGATCGAGACCAGGTGGGCGCCAGGTGGGCGCCGGCCTGCACAGTGTCCTTGTTTCCCCTTTCGTGCAAAGGGGGCAAGCACAGGCCAAGGCATCGGGCAAAGGTTAGCATTCCGGTGCAACGAGACCAAGACCAGCAGAGCAGCAGGATGAAGGTCACCATGGAGCCCAAGACGGCGTCACCACCACTGCTTTTGGCAGCTGAAGACCACCTTTGGTCAGGATACCAAGTACTAGATGTTCCCCTTCAAAATGGCCAATTGTTGGCACCCTTCCCGCTCATTATTTGGGGAGAGGCCCAGGGCCTCTATAAATAGAGCTAGCCACCACAGAGCGAGGGAGAGAAGCAGAGACATCGAGACATAAAGGGAGGCAGAGACATAGAGGCATAGAGAGATTGACACACCTAGACATCTAGAGATCTGATAGAGCCCTAGCAAAGAGAGAGAGCGGCGTCTGAACTCACCCAAGCAGTTCATCGCACCAGCTCAAGAACACCTCTCGCGAGGCTGTTCTTCCCTTGTACTATTCATCATCAGCCCCTGAGGCAATCCACCACACCACACACTGGAGTAGGGTATTACACCACAACGGTGGCCCGAACCAGTATAAACCTCGTGTCCCTTGTGTTGTTCGTTGTTTCAAGCTTAGATCACGTGAAGAGATTGGACATAGATCGGTAGGGGAGAGATCTCCGCGCGCACCCCAGTGTTCGAACCTCAAGGGTCTGCCGGAACCCGAAACCCGACATTTGGCGCGCCAGGTAGGGGTGCGCCGGAATCTTTCTTCCACTGTTCACGTGCGATCTTCCGTCGTGTCCATGGCTGAAGCTCGCCGGGCTCGCGCCGAGCACCGGGCTGCTCTCGCCACCCGCGTCGCCCAGACAGCGCCCGTCGGTGGACACCCTCGTCGTTCCCCGTCGCCTGCCGCCAACGCCGCCATCGGCCCGGCAGGGAACGAGCAGCATGCCTCGTCCCAGCATCCATCGGTGCGGCGGGAGGGCCGCACCACCACACGGTCGCTGACTCCAGCCGCTTCGTCGTCCCACACCCGTCGCGCCCCCACGGATGCGCGCGCCACGCTGCTCCTGGCAAGAGAGCTCTTGCACGACCGCCCCGTCGACGACCTCTACGCGGACTGGCTCACCCGCATCACCGAGCTCGTCAGCGCCGCAGGGGGCTCCCCCTTGCCGTCCTTCTCGCTGCCTCTCCCTCCATTCCGTGCAAGAGGCGAGGATCAGGAGGTGCCTCCGCCACCTCCTCCCCAAGAAGGAACCCTGGCTCCAAGGCGTGCACCCCCGGGGCGAGACCCTCCGCGTCCGGCGCCTGCGCAGCAAGAAAGGAGATGCCAAGAGATCCCTCGTCCTCGAGAAGGTGCTCGCGCGCTCCCAGCGCCGGTGCGCCAAGATCGTGTCCCTGCACCTCCATGTAAAGACCCCGTGCTGCTCCAAGAGGCGGGGCGCGGTAATCCCCAGGAACAAGCCCAGCACCAGCAAAAGGCACCGGTGGCCACAGCAGGCTGCCATGCCCTCACCCCCGAGCTACGCGGCGTCGCATGGCCAGGCAAGTTCAAGCCTGACCTGCCCCCTTGGTACGATGGCACGGCGGACCCCGCGGAGTTCCTATAGCTCTACGAGCTATGCATCGAAGCCACCAATAGAGACGAAAGGGTCATGGCGAACTGGTTTCCCATGGCGCTCAAGGACGGGGCCCGCACCTGGCTCCTGGTATGATCTCCTCCTGGGACGAGATGCGCACTCGCTTCATCGCCAACTTCCAGGGCACCCGCGACCGGCCCCCGACCGTGAGCGGTCTGCACCACATCAAGCAGCAGCAAGGGGAAACCCTGCAGAAATACATCCATCGCTTCAACAACGCTCGCCTCAAGATCCCCAAGGTGACTGAAGAAGACATCATCTCGGCCTTCTCCGATGGCGTACGTGACATCAAGATGAAGGACGAGCTAGCAATCCATGAAGACCTGTGCACATCCCTGGAGCTGTTCAACTTGGCGACCAAGTGCGCCAGGGCTGAGTAAAGGCACATTTCCCTCCTCGAACTCCCAGCTGCCGACCCAGAAGAGAAGAAGCCCAAGGCCAAGGACGTGAAGCGCAAGGGGGCTGCCGTGCTTGCAGCGGAACTAGACACCAAGAGAGGCAGGGATCAGCCTGATTCATCCAAGGGCAGCCGGTACTGCGTGTACCATGACCTACACACCCACAACACCAACGAATGTCAAGAGCTCAGGGCCGTGAGAGATGGACATGTCGGCCGACGCCCAGAGCGCAATGACAGGGGCTATGGCCGAGCAGGAGGAAGAGGTGGCGGACGATGGGAAGACCGTGGCCCTCGCCAAGGGTGCGTGACCGACCTCGCGAGGATCGCTGGCAGGACTAGCCTCGCTAGGGAGGCTGGAGAGATCAGCCTCATGAGGATCGCCCGCACGGCAACGCATGCCTTCCTCCTCTGTCGCCGCTACCAAGGAGGAACGAAGGCCAGCATCAAGACAAGGAGGCTGGGGGCTTCCAGGAGCCGCGTGCAATCGCTTGCATCTTGGGTGGAGCGCAGGCCCCAGCCTCACAGTGCATCTTCAAGCAGTTTGCTCGCGAGGTGAATGTAGTCCTCCCCAAGCTTGAGGCCACGCGCCCTCTCAGGCGGTCTGCGTGCGCTATCATGTTCAGCTCAGCGGATCAGCTGAAGTGCGCGGCAACGGCCGGAGTCCTCCCGATGCTTTGCTTCCCAGTCATCAGCAACGTGTAGGTCACCAGGACCCTCATTGACGGTGGAGCAGGACTCAACGTCCTATCCATCGAGACGTTCGACAATCTCCAAGTGCCGTACGATCAGCTTCAGCCGACCAAGCCCTTCTTAGGAGTCACTGATGGTTCCACTGTTCCAATAGGGCAGGTTCGCCTTCCAGTCACCTTCGGGCAGCGCAACAACTACCACACCGAGCTCATCGACTTCGACATCGCCCACACCCATCTGCCATACAACGCCATCCTCGGGTACCCAGCTCTGGCCAAGTTCATGGCAGTGACTAACCATGGATACAATGTCCTCAAGATGCCAGGAAGTGGTGGAGTCATCACTGTACCCTGTGAAGAAAGGGAGGCAGTGTGTTCACTTGGGCGCGCGTTCCAAGCCGTAGCAATCAAAGACCCGGACCACAGAAACAGAAGACTTCCCGAGACGACCCTTAAGAACAAGAAGGCTTCTGCTGGCCCAAGCCATAAGGAGGCAGGCGCCTCCGGAGGTGTTGCGTCAGGATCTGCGCCCAATCAGGGAGCACCACCCTCTCTCGCATAGGAAGGCGCGCCGGCACCCTCCTCAGGCAGGGCTCGAGGGCTCTTTCTTGGAGAGCCACTGACTTTGCCAAGGTCGCGAGGGAGGTGCTTGGGCACCACTTGGAGGGGTGCTTCCAGGCAAGTTTCCCTCAGGAAGGTACGAGGCAAGGAAGACCAAATCCTCAGGAGTTCATCACAAGAAACACCCAGGAGCTACAGAAGTCGAGAGTCATGCGCGGCAGCCGCCGCTTGCCCACTGTGGCCCCACATCCAGGCAAGGATGGTGGGCTGCGCATCTGCATCGACGTGCCAGGGCTCAACCGAGCCACGTCTCAGGAGCGCCTCTGGCCTTCGCACATGTGGTGTTGCGAGGGTCCACCTCACAGCTACGTTCGCATGCCTTTTGGCCTGCCGAACGCGGTCGCCGCTCATCAGCGTCTGCTGAGGAGCATTCTCGAGGCCCAGGAGGTCAGGCATTGTGCGGTTCTGGCGGAGATGGAGATGGCCCTCGAAGACCCACTTGCGCCCCCGGAGCCTCTCGGGGCTCCTGGGCCTGGGGGCTCGTGAGGGTCGACATCTTCATCGTGCATCGCCCGCTTCTTCAACATCACTCCATCTTCAAAGGCACTAGGTGACATCTTTCTAAGTTCCGTTTTTAGATGGGAGCGCCCACAGGGCCGCATCATTCCCAGGTCGTGTGGGTCCGTCCCTGTGGCATGTATCCGTTTTGCTTATGCTCTTTACTTACCTTGTTGGGGGCGCCCCTCGGGCTGCATCATCCCCGAGCTGCTCGGGCCTGGCCCAGCGGCGTTTGCTTCTCCCGTGTCTACTTAAAATGAATTTGCTCTTTCGCGCTTAATTGTCACATGCTGATTATCGCGGACTTCTCCGATTTCATGCAAAGCGCTTGCATGTTAAAAGGTGGGTGCCTGAGCATCGCGACTCATGGGCTCCTACTGGCTCTCCAACCCTCACCCCCTGGCCTTGACCCATGGCATCGCGACCTGTCATACCAGCGGAGGCTGAGCTAGCTCGAGGGCCGGGACCTGAGGACGTAGAGCATTTGCATTCTAACCACCCTGCAGTAACACACCATTGATAAAGGTTCAGAGCCAGGCGCAACCTGCCTCGAGGTAGGGCCTCGTGAGTCCTGCGCTGGCTCACGAGTGCCCAGATACACCTCTCCTAGCACTACCGTGCCGGCCACGTGTCAGGGCGGGGCTGTACACGCCCCGGGGGCTCCTCCCAGAGGGGAGCCCCCTCCCACAACCAGTGGAAGCACCATGCTCTGTGCTGGATGACGACACTGCCAAGGAGCGGCTATGCCCGTACACATATGGAAGCGCTATGCTCCGCGCTGGTGGTAAACAACTGAGGGCGGCCAACGGTCGTACCAACCTCAGGGAGCCCAGAGCTCAGTGTCCGGCACCATCGCAACGCCTCCTCTCGGGAGCACCGTGCGAGGGGGCTGGACACGGGGGCTACGCCCGGGCCTTGCCCGAGCGCACGCCACCCAGCCAGGTCCCTCAGACCTGGTCGTCACGCGCCCCTCCCCGAGCATAGCCAAAGTATGGAAACCCATTTGAACGTCAAGGGGGACTCCTGAGCATCACGACTCAGGAGCCTAACTTGCCCCGTAGCCCCTCACTCCTTAGTCCCGCCCTGGTTTCCGGTCGAGGCTAACGCTTGGTGAGGTATGCGTGGGGTCGGGCCCTACCGACGTAGAACGACTAATCCACTCCTTGTTCCCCCCTTTCCTACTTGTTTCTTGCGCGTCAAGGGGGACTCCTGAGCATCGTGACTCAGGAGCCTAACTTGCCACGTAGCCCCTCGCTCCTTAGTCCCGTCCTAGTTTCTAGTCGGGGCTAACGCTGGGTGAGGTATGCGCGGGGCCGGGCCCTGCCGACGTAGAGCGCGAGCAAGTAGGGGAGAAAAATGCAAATTCCAGGAAATTCAAAGAAAATATTACAAGCCATAGATCGTTTCACGATGCCAAACACAAGTTTAAACGCCTACACGAGGCATGGAGCATGTTGCAGGAATAAAAACAGGACAGAAGCCGTGAAGGGATCACTCTCCAGTGGCGCCGTCGCCTGTGGTGGAGTCACGTTGGACGACTCCGCCTCCCGGGGCCGCGGAGCTGGCGGCACCGCGCCCGGGCAAGACGCTGAAGGCGCGGAACCTCCCCAGCAAAGCTTCGGCTCAGCCTTTCACGGCCTCAGCGGCAGCGGCGGCAAGGGCGCCGCTCATGGGTTCAAGCAGGCTGTCGAAGTCGACGTCGGGGTCGCGCAGGTAGACGTGGCTGAGGACATGCGTCAGCGCCGCAGAAGACAGGGCTCGGTCCTCTCCGCCTTCAGCGACCGCTCCAGCATCTCCAATTTGTCGTGGCGGTCATCAAGCTTGGCGTCCCGGTTCTTGACGGCAGCCTCCCGAGCCTTCATCTCCTTCTCTTTCTCCTGGCGGCCTGGACCTCCTTGGCGAGCTCATCGCGCGGGCCTTGCAGCTCGGTTTCCAGCGCCTCGCAGCGAGTCTTGGCAGCCGCAACGTCACCCAGGGCAGCGTCGCGAGCGGCCTTGGCTTGGTTGGCGACCTGCTTCTCCCCATCGGAGGCCGCCACGGCCTGGCACAGCGCTGTTCGGACGGAGGCAGCGGAACGGGCCCAGCCAGAAGCTAGCTCCAGGCACCCGGCCACTAGGCGAGGGTCCGTGCTCAGAAGATCCTCCTGCATCTGGCTCAGTTTGCTAGCGACCTAGTCCAGGACGGCGGCAGAGGAAACAGAAGAAGCGGGAATCGACGGAGCGAGCGAAGTGGACGGCAGCGTGATCACGGCTTGGCAGGAAGGAACCCCCTGGGCCTTGGCTCCCCCGGCTGTAGCATCGAGCGCAGTCGACTCCAGGGTCAGCGGGGCCATGGGGGCTGACTCCTCGCCGAGGCGTCCCAGTCGGCCTCGCGAGGACGATCGGACCGGGGAGGCCCGAGCCTCGCCGCCTTTCCCCTCAGCGTATGAAGACGCCGCCCCGGCAGATGGACTCGCCCCTAGCAGGGCCGCAGAAGCCCCTCTCAGCCTCTTCGCCGTAGGCGCCGTCCTGACGAAAGAATATGGATGTCAAGCCTCGGCGGCAAAAACCAAGCAAAGCACAAATCGAGCACTTACTGGTCTTCGCTCGCGAACTCAAGCAACCTCCGGCCAAACTTGAAGCCCGAGAGAGTGCAGCTGGGGTCAGCCTTGGGAGTCGCGGAAGCAGAGGGCACGTCAGGAGGGCTGGAGCTGGCCTTAGACCGCCCAGGGACCAGAGCAGACCCTGGGGGAACCAGCCCCGACCTGCCCTTCCTTGCGACCAAGGAAGAGTCCTCCCCTCCTCGCCTGGTGCTGGCCTCATCATCGTCCGGCAGGGAGCGGAGGGCCTGGGACCTGCGATGAGGGAAAGACTCCCTCGACTCCTCGCCAGTCGCCTTACAGTCAGACTCTTCCTCCTCCGCCTCTTCTTCCCCCTCGCTCCCGCTGGAGATGTCATAGGACACGTTCACCATCGCCAGCGCCGCAAGACCCTCGGGAGCTTCCGCGGGCACCAGCCCCTCACCATTGAAGGTGGGCATGGCGTTCACCACCTTCTCCCATTCGTCACGAAGGAACAGTGGGACGGGGGCGCCCACCGGCTTCGCCACGTCTCCCCCAACCAAGGAATGGAGGGCCGCGACCAGATTCTCGTCTGTCAGGGCCTCAAAGCTTAGGCGCAAGGCGGCGTCCGCTTCCCCAAGCCTCCACAACGGGAGCGAGTGCTCCTGGAGTGGAGCCACCCGGTGCTCCAAGAACTCCCTCAGGAGCGTGGCCCCGGTCAGCTTCGCCGCCCCCAAGTTGCTCGGCCTCAGGTCCGCGTTCATCCTCTTCAGCACCGCCCTCGCACGAGGGTCGACGAGCTCTGCGCGGGACCACATGTCGACAGCCTTGGGCTGCCCCGTAGGCAACACCAGACGGGGGTGGAGGCGCCCGACGTCCACCATGACCCACTTGCTCCGGAAGCCTTCGATCCTCTTCCCCGGCTTCGAGATGGCATTGGAATTGGAGTATGCGATGAAGCTCGCACATGCGGGGATATGGCCACTAGAAACACAGAGGGAAAAATAGTGACGCAACAGGGCCACCGAAGGCTTTAACCTGATGTGAGCCTCACAGTAGTAAGCAAAAATTGCCAAGAGAAGAACAAAGTTGGGGTGGAGATGCAGAGCCTGCAAGTTGTACTGGCGGAGAACAGCAAAGAAGAACTCAGAGAAAGGAGGCACCAGACCGGCGACGATGGCGCTCACAAAGAGCGGATAGAAGGTGCTCCCCTTGCCTTCAGGTTGGTCGGAGCCGGCCTTGAGCGCAGTCGCCCCCTTGCTGCCCTGCGCCACCATCATCAGGCGCATGAGGGCGAGGTTCTTCTCCGACAGGTTTGGGGAATCCAGAGCCGGCGAGTACCAGGCCTCGGTCAGGGACTTGTGAGGCGCCATGGTGTGCCGGACGAGGAGGATTGAGACAGATCTGGAGGATTTCGGGAGCAAGAAGGAGGAGAGCGAGAAAGGGGATCTGGGGCGAGGCGAACGAGAACAAAGCAGGTAAGTCTGGCCCGGGCACCTCTTTTGTCAGATGGGCGGTTGCCGAGGCGTCGTGGGGAAGCGCAGGTGCCCACGTCCAATAAATCGCCATGTGGCACCCAAAGCCGCAGGCTATTGGGGCCCGCGGCGCTTCACGCTCGCCCCTTCGCTTCCCTGCTAGGCCAAGCCCGGGCGCGCCTTGGGCCCGGGGGCTACTGTCAGTGTTTTGGGAACGGGGGTCCCCAGACTTGCCTGCCTGCGGCCTGCGGCGTGGCTGAAGTGGGGGCCCAGCACGACCCATCTTCATCAGCTCAAGACCCTTGCGAGGGGCCAAGCCTCGCGGGGCGGACGATAGGATGCTTCCTCAAAGGTAGCCTCATCAGGCAAGCTCGCGAGGAGGCGGAGAGATCAAGGCAGGGGTACCTCGCGAGGAGCCCGTGACGCAAGCCTTGACGATCGAGACCAGGCGAGCGCCGGCCTGCGCAGTGTCCTTGTTTCCCCTTTGGTGCAAAGGGGGCAAGCACAAGCCAAGGCATCGGGCAAAGGATACCATTCCGGTGCAATGAGACCAAGACCAGCAGAGCGGCAGGACGAAGGTCACCGTGGAGCCCAAGACGGCATCACCACCAGTGCTTTTGGCAGCCAAAGATCACCTTTGGTCAGGTTAACTTGTACTAGATGTTCCACTTCAAAATGTCCAATTGTTGGCGCCCTTCCCGCTCATTATTTGGGGAGAGGCTCAGGGCTTCTATAAATAGAGCTAGCCACCACAGAGTCAGGGAGAGAAGCAGAGACATCGAGACATAAAGGGAGGCAGAGACATCGAGACATAGAGGAATAGAGAGATCGACACACCTAGACATCTAGAGATCTGATAGAGCCCTAGCAGAGAGAGAGAGAGAGCAGTGACTGAACTCACCCAAGCAGTTCATCGTACCAGCTCAAGAACACCTCTCGCGAGGCTGTTCTTCCCTTGTACTATTCATGATCAGCCCCTGAGGCAATCCACCACACCACACACTGGAGTATGGTATTACACCACAACGGTGGCCCGAACCAGTATAAACCTTGTGTCCCTTGTGTTGTTCGTTGTTTCCAGCTTAGATCATGCGAGGAGATCAGACATAGATCGGTAGGGGAGAGATCTCCGTGCGCACCCGAGTGTTCGAACCTCAAGGGTCTGCTGGAACCCGAAATCCGATAGTGTTGCTTAATGAGGTGCTTGCTCAAAATGCTTAGTGATATGCTCCAAAACCCTCCACTACTTTCTCATATCCACATATGTCGGACACCAAATATCCAACTCGGCCCCAACGATTCTTTCTATCTGGAGCCACCGAGTTCAGTTGACATAGCCACTGCCAGAAACCCTAGTTTTTCTGGTCTCACCGATAGGGATCTCGGTCTCATCGAGATGGGATTGTAATCTCTCTGTTTCCCTTTGTAACGTTTCGGTCAAACTGAGATGAGCGATCGCTCCCACCGAGATTGCAATGTAAACTCTCTGTTTCCCTTTCATAACACTTCGGTCCAACCGAGATGAGCGAATCGGTCCCACCAAGTTTTCCTGACCAACTCTCTGTTAGTCCATGAACAAAATCGGTCTCACCGAGTTTGTGTAATCGGTCTCACCGAGATTATGTTATGCCCTAACCCTAACAAAATTGGTCCCACCGAGTTGACATGTTGGTCCCACCGAGAATCCTAAAGTTCACATTTTAAACTAAATCAATCTGACCGAGTTTCATGATTCGGTCCCACCGAGTTTGGTGATTTGTGTGTAACAGTTAGATTTTGTGTGGAGGCTATTTGTAACCCTCAACCCACACTTCATTCGTGGAGAGAGCCATCAGAACATGCCTACACTTCCAATACATATTTTCTGAGAGAGAACCACCTACACTTGTGTTGAGGTCAAGATATTCCATTCCAACCACATAAATCTTGATCTCTAGCCTTCCCCAAGTTGCTTTCCACTCAAACACTACTAGGGAAAACCCTATACACAGAATCTTAGCAGCAGCGCGGATCAAAAAGGAGCGCTACTGCTAATTAGCAGCAGCCCGGGTGTGGAAAACCCGCTATTGACAAGTGCTTAGCAGTAGCACGCTCGGCGTAACCCGCGCTGCTACAAATATCGACCGACAGTGCCCACCCAACTCCATTTAGCAGCAGCGCGCTGCTGCGAGCCATGCTACTGCTATAGCTGTAGCACGGTTTTTCTGAGGTCGCTGCTGTTAATTTTCAAAATGAGTTGCTACAACAGGCAATCAATGCCACTGTAACTGCCTGCAGAAATGATTTTGCTACTAACTTGGTTCCAGCTATCATCAACTGGACGAAGGAAAATCCAGACAAGATGGTACATGATTTCCCGATGCCTAGTTTCGCCGGGAGCAACTCCATGAACAGCAACAACACCACACCATCACTTGCTCACGCAACCGGGCCTCCTCTGGCGGTCGCTCCCGCTCATAGCAGCCCATCCCCAGTCTCTGGCGCGCTAGGTGGCCCTTCGTCTTTGGCTGAGCTCGACGCCGTCATGGTAATTACATGTCGCAGCAACATATATATAGAATATTCCATTTTTGTTGCCTTTCGGATGTTTTACGCCACAGACATATGTGTTTGCAGGGTGAAGAAACCCCGTGCACCATACTCTACTTGATAAAAGGCCAGAAGGTCGACGTGGGAAAGGGGATGATATTGAACCCCTTGAAACCCACGTTCCAGAACCAGCCAATCCCCGCTGGGCACTTCAGGGTTAGCTTGTCCAGTGTGAAATCAGGGCATGAGGTGTTGCCTCCTCCAGTACAGCATGTGGGAGAGGACGACGAGACCCCGCCGCGGATTGGAAGCTGCAAGGGTTGGGTGCTGCTATGGCCGAAGAATCTTATTCGTCTAGAGCCGGCCGAGAGCACACCAATAACCACACATCAACAAGCATGTGCAGAGACCACCACCCCGCCTACGCAATTACCCGTTCCTGTAGTGCCGAGTGAGAGCGGCGGACGACGTGATGAAGGGGGTGCAATAGTACTGGCTGATGTAATCGGTCTTGTAGAACAGAGAATGGATGATGAGATGGAGGTCAACCCTATGGGTTTCCTCAATACAAACGCATATGACTGTGACATAGATATAATGAGTCAACCATATGACGAATCGGGCTATCAGCATGCTAATGAGGATATGGATGATATGCCCGGGAAGGAAGGTTGTTGGAAGGATTGCAAAAAGTCTCTCTTCATGAATTCCTCACAGGACACGCCTGAAGATGTCGCCTCAACACAGGCTCAACTAGCCGGGGGTCGTACAGTGCTTAGCCCGGGAACCCTGGGGCAGGGGTTAAGGAAGGGTCTGGAAGGTGTGCCCAAGAAAAAGGAGAGGAAGAGATTGGGGAAGATAAATGCCTCCAAACAAGCTAGAGCACAAAGCAGCCAGACGATGAATTCTGAAGAGCATGTACCCGTGAAAGGTGCGGCCATGTTCCATCTCACGGGCGAGCCGATGCTACCGCCAAAACCGCTGGAGGCACTATCAGGGGATCTCAGGAGACTGCACGACCATGTGCTGTCGACTGAGAAAAGCCTACTAGCCTCAAAGAATCCAGGATATCTGACATACGCGGCTCGTGTGCCTGAGGGGAAGTTCTACGTGGAGACACGGCCCGCGGAGGTGTTCTTCCAGTGGTTTGACCATGTCTTTGAGATGTTTCTAACAAGGCGATTCGATTTTACAATCGTCCGCCTTTTTGCGCTACATATGAGCTCCGTCATGAAGAGTGAAGAAGTCTCGCAAATCTGTGTGGCGGATCCGTACTACATGCACGAGTCTTTCTTGAGTCTCGGCGACTTTGAGCCTGAAATTGCTAGGGAGTACCTCCAAAACTTCATGGTACAGAATAAGGACCGGGAAATTGTCCTCGTGCCTTATCATCCAAAGTAATCAGTTCCGGACAACCCTTTCGTACATTTCAATCATTCCTTCTCTCTCATATGGGGAGTAATTTGAGGTGTCTTTCCCCGTAGCAACGGGCGTGCATCGTTCTTTACCCGAAAGTCTCCCACGCAATGTATTTTGACCCTTCCAGAGACTATGAGAAAAAAGACTACACCCACATAATGAATATTCTAGATGATGCTCTCCAAGGCTTCAGCATTAGAGGTGGCCACATGCAGATCAGGAAACAAAGGAACAAGAAGATGGGTTTCGCGCATAAAACTAACTTCTCCTGCATCCATGTCCCAAAACCAAGCAAGAAGGATGGATTCTACATCGTCCATCTCATGATTCAGTTCAACACGGATCACCAAAAGCTTCCCATGAGAAGCAGAAATGATGATCATATCCACAAGTGGCTAGAATCTCATGGAGAAGCGGATTATAAACTTAGAGATGACTTCTTTCGCATCCAAAGCGACATTGCGACGATCATCATGAAAGAAGTCGTCGATGATAAGGGGGTGTTCCACCACGGCCCTATATTGCGAGCTGACGTCCGAACTTGCATAGGCATGCAATGTCTAGACCTCACGTCATTCAAGAAGCTAGGGTCCATCCTCGATGATATGGAAGGATGGAACTTCTAGTGATTTATGATGCCGATGATGATGATATGTGTCGGTTGAACTTGTATACTTTTTGTAGCGATGAAATTTTGTGATGTCCACGGTCCCTGCCGAACTTGCGTAACGCTACTTTGTTAGTTTGCGTACGATGACCTGCGTACCTCTAGTTAATTAATTTGCGTACTGTATGTTGCATCTAGCTGCTAACCCTTTCTTTTTCAGTGTTGCTCTAGTATATTTTGTTGCATATATATGATTGTACATCCTCTTCATGAACATGCATCTCTAAAAGGTACCTAGTTTCTTGATGGCGAGATGGAAGTGCTATGTTGTGTACAAAGGGAAGGTTCTGGGGGTGTACAACGAGTGGCATGAGTGTCAGGCGCAAGTGAATGGGTTCTCGGGCGCCAGCCATAAAGGCTTCAAAAGCAGACAAGAAGGAGAAGCTAGTTACTTGAGGTTGACGCTAGTGCGAGAGAGGACTCGTAACCGCCACCTCATGTACTGCATAGTTCCGCTCTCACTCATAGTGATAGCTCTTCTCGCGTATACCTTTGTTTAGATGGATGACGTTGTAGTTGCAAGTATTCGAGACTTGCATGCATCGCTATTTTCGACATGATGACAAGATACCACTTTGTGTTGGATGATGTTTATGATGAGACTATTTGTATGTATATGCTATGATTACATTTGTGGTCTCGCAGGCATTTGTATGTGTATCATGATGAAATTTGTATGTGCTAAAGATTCTTCTATAAAGCCTATTCAAATACAAAAAAAATATGCCGAAAAAACAAAAAACTACTAAAATTAGCAGTAGCGAGTGGAGAAAAGTTAGCAGCAGCGCGGTAGTAGCAGTAGCGCGCACAGGAGAAGCGTGCTATAGCTATTAGCAGTAGCGAGCTTCCATTAAGCACACTGCTGCTACACTTGTGTAGTAGTAGCGCTGGTGAGCACGCGCTACTGCTACGTGTTAGTTGTAGCGCCTTATTAGTAGCGCCGGCCCCCGCGCTACTGATACACCTATAACCCGCGCTGCTGCTAGCCTTTTCCCTAGTAGTGAAATATTATTTCTACCAAATCCAATCCTATGAGAGAGAGTTGAGTGTTGGGGAGACTATCATTTGAAGCACAAGAGCAAGGATTTCATCATCAACACACCATTTGTTACTTCTTGGAGAGTGGTGTCTCCTAGATTGGCTAGGTGTCACTTGGGAGCCTCCGACAAGATTGTGGAGTTGAACCAAGGAGTTTGTAAGGGCAAGGAGATCGCCTACTTCGTGAAGATCTACCCTAGTGAGGCAAGTCCTTCATGGGCGACGGCCATGGTGGGATAGAAAAGGTTGCTTCTTCGTGGACCCTTCGTCGGTGGAGCCTTCCGTGGACTCGTGCAACTGTTACCCTTCGTGGGTTGAAGTCTCCATCAACGTGGATGTACGATAGCACCACCTATCGGAACCACGCCAAAAATCTCTGTGTCTACATTGCATTTGCTCCCTCCAAACTCCTCCCTTTACCTTCATATGCAATTGTTTTACATTCCACTGCTATACTCTTAGAATTGCATGTGTAGGTTGATTACTTGGTTGTGTTATTGCTAATCTGCCAAGAACTAAAATTGGGAAAAGGCTAGATTTTTATTTGGTCAAGTAGTCTAATCACCCCCCTCTAGACATACTTTCGATCCTACAAGTGGTATCCGAGCCTTGGTCTCCATTTGCTTTGATTTCCATAGCTTTTGGTCGTCATAGCCTTGGCTTCACAACCTTGAAGAGTACGGCGTCTAGCGAGGGAAATTACCACCGTAGAGGTCCTTACTTTGATGGTACAATTTTTGCTAGTTGGAAGCATAAGATGAAAATGCATATTCTTGGACATAACCCTGCCGTTTGGGCTATTTTGTGTATTGGCTTGCAAGGTGAATTCTTTGATGGGAGAGAACCAAACCGTGAAGCTTCCGCAGAAGAGTTGAAGATTCTACAATACAATGCTCAAGCTTGTGATATTCTCTTCAATGGATTGTGCCCCGAAGAATTCAACAAAATCAACAGTCTTGAGAATGCAAAGGAAATTTGGGATACTTTGATTAACATGCACGAAGGTACCGACTCCGTCAAGGAATCCAAATTGGATGTGCTTCAATGTCAACTTGACAAGTTCAAAATGAAGGATGGTGAAGGTGTCACTGAAATGTTTTCTAGGCTTGCTCTCATCACAAATTAGGTTGCCGGCTTAGGAAGTGAAGAGATGACCGACAAATTCATGATCAAGAAGATCCTAAGAGCCTTGGATGGAAAATATGAAACCGTGCGCACATTGATCCAAATGATGCCAAATTACAAAGATCTCAAGCCAACGGAAGTCATTGGAAGAATTGTTGCTCATGAGATGTCACTCAAGGATAAGGAAGAGCTTCACAACAAGTCAAGTGGTGCTTACAAAGCCTCATGTGATACTCCCACATCATCAAGCAAGAAACAAACCTTCAATGAAGAATTGAGCCTAATGGTAAAGAACTTCAACAAGTTCTACAAGAGTAGAAGCAAAGAAAGAAGTTCCAAGTCAAGGTCCTACAATGACAAAAGGTCTTCTAGTCGTCAGCATAATTGCCACAATTGTGGAAGACCCGGACACTACTCCAATGAGTGTACGGCTCCCTATAAAAGAAGAGAAGATTCTCCCAAAAGAAGAAGTAGAAGAAAAGAATCACCACCGAGAGAAAGGAGGAGTAGAGATGATCGTTATGAACGAAAACTCTCTCAGAGAAGCAAGGATTCATAAAGGAAAGAAAAGTCATCAAGGAGGTACATAAAAAGAAGACATCAAGCTCATGTTGGTGAATGTGTATCTGGCTCCGACTCCGACAATCACTCCGAAAGAAGTTATCACTCCGACTCCAAATATACTCAAGATGAAGGTGTTGCCGGTCTAGCACTTATGTCAACCAACTCCTACGGAATATTTGACTCACCAAATGAAGGAATTGGAAGGTGCTTCATGGCCAAAGGTCCAAAGGTAACACATCCCGAGTATGTTGATTTCAATAGTGATGAAGATGATTTTCTAGGTGATGATGATTTACTTGTTGACAACTCTAGTGATGAAAACTATGATGAAACATCAATTAATCATGCTAATCAAGATAAAATGAATGATGATGATAAGAAGGATATTGAGCATCTAACTAAAGAACTAAACACTCTTAAGTTAGCTCATGAAACTACCTTGGAGAACTTTTAAAGACTCATGATAATCTATGCTTTGAAAAGCTCAACCTTGAGCAAGAGCATGAGTTTTTAACGGTAATCAACGATGATCTTCGCAATAAAAGTTCTTATTACATTGCCAAGTGTTTACTCTTGTCTACTTACATGCCACAAGTTAAATCTAGCAACAACAGCAAGAAAGATTCTCCATCTAGTAGTAACAACAATCATGCTAAATCCAATATTGTTGCTTCTAGTAGTTCTCTTGATTCCACTAATGATTCTCTTAGCCAAGTTACACTTGAGAAAGAAAATAGCTTATTGAAGGGAATTATAGAGAAAGGTGTCTACAAGAGCCTTGCCGGGAGTAAGCAATTTGAGGAAATTGTACGCAAGCAAGGAAGACACTGGAATAATAAAGGTGTTGGTTTTGAACGAAAGTTCAATGCCAATGGAGTTGAGTGGGAAGAAGATCAATACCCCAAGACGAAGTTTGTTCCTCAACAAGAGAAGTATGATCCAACTTCTTTCAAAGGGACACATGCTCAAGATGATCTTCCACCACAAGACCACAAGCAAAAAGGCAAGGACAAGCTTCAAGAGGAGATTGATGCATTTGAAGAAGTACCCAAGGCCTTGGTCAAGTGGGTTCCCAAGACCACATCAAGTTCTACTTCATCAAGTACAACTGCAACTCCAAAGGTTCCCATCAAGATGGTGTGGATCCAGAAGAAGAAGAACTAGAGAGTTTTTGAGGGTGACTCCGCCAACATACTTCACTCTTATCATTTTGGCGAGGACAAGTGCAAACAACTTCCATATCTTGCACTAGTTCAAGGAGTCACAAACCCTCTTATTGGTAAGACAAGGGACAAGGTAACCTAATGCTTTCATGGACATCATCTTGTGTATGCATCACTCTATGTCTATGGATATCTTTGTTTGTTCCTTGTGGGACTAACCCGTGTAGGTATTGAAAGTGCAACTCACTCCAAAGGATTGCTCCAAATGATCTACATCAACATTGAGCATCTACATATTCAACACCTACACGAAGTCATCATCGACAAAACCCAAGGTTAGTTCATCCCTCTTAGTGGGGATCTCACATCTAGGGGGAGCTTTACTCTAACCAATTGAGCTAAAGCAACTCTAATGGTGTGAACACAACAATGCTTTATGTAAAAGTGGTAACCCCACTTGTGCTTAAACGATGAGTATGACCTATGATCAAATGTTCTCATTTGACTCCTAAGTCAATATACTCATATATAGATGACCTAGTCATCGCCAAATTGTTTGATAGATGCTAGAGTGTTTGTGCATGCTTTGTCACATATTTCATTTGCCATTTTATTGTGAGAGCATGTTGGTTGCATGTTTTACTCATTCGAGGACATCCATTTGTTGTTTTGATTGTTTGGCTCTTTTTATTTTGCCAAATGGATGGTGAAGAATGCCTAAGAACTCTCGCTAGCTATCAATGCTTTCCTCGTCTCAAACTCTATTCGTGCTACATCACTAAGTTTGATCAAGTCAGATTCGAACCACTCTGTGTGAGGAGCACTCGGAGTTCCCGGTTCGTCATAGACTTAAACCTCCAAAACCTCTTTGTGCATCTCGGTCTGACTGATTCATCCTTTTCGGTCCTACCGAGTCACTAAGTTGATCTAGGGTTTTTCAATCTCAGTGCAACCGATTAGAGCCTTTCGGTCACACCGAGTTGCAATAACTGCTTGCAGTTTTGCATCTCTGTGCCACCGAGTCGTTCCACTCGGTCACACCGACAGGGTCAGGTTATATATACCGACAGGCCAAAATTTGGAAATTTTTCCGAACGTCCTCGCCCGTGCATAACCTACTCTGCCTCCTTGGGTCTCTGGATCGTCCTCTCGTCGCCAGCGACCTCCCGCCGCTGGTCTCCGCTGCCGTTAACGGAAATCTTCACCGCCGTTGCCGCCATAGCAAGTTCGTCACCGATTCTTAGCACATTGCTTTGCCATGATCCCCAAGTTGCTTTCCACTCAAATATTCTTTCTACCAAATCCAATCCTATGAGAGAGAGTTGAGTGTTGGGGAGACTATCATTTGAAGAACAAGAGCAAGGAGTTCATCATCAACACACCATTTGTTACTTCTTGGAGAGTGGTGTCTCCTAGATTGGCTAGGTGTCACTTGGGAGCCTCCGACAAGATTGTGGAGTTGAACCAAGGAGTTTGTAAGGGCAAGGAGATCACCTACTTCATGAAGATCTACCCTAGTGAGGCAAGTCCTTCGTGGGCGACGACCATGGTGGGATAGACAAGGTTGCTTCTTCGTGGACCCTTCGTGGGTGGAGCCCTCCGTGGACTCGCGCAACCGTTACCCTTCGTGGGTTGAAGTCTCCATCAACGTGGATGTACGATAGCACCACCTATCGGAACCACGCCAAAAATCTCCGTGTCGACACACATTTGCTCCCTCCAAACTCCTCCCTTTACCTTCATATGCAATTGTTTTACATTCCGCTGCTATACTCTTAGAATTGCATGTGTAGGTTGATTACTTGTTTGTGCTAAGTTGCTAAAATCTGCCAAGAACTAAAATTGGGAAAAGGCTAGATTTTTATTTGGTCAAGTAGTCTAATCACCCCCCTCTAGACATACTTTTGATCCTAGAGTTGTGCAGTCTCGTACCCGACCTATCCATGGCAAGGCGTAGTCGCCGCCGGCGGTGGTAGCCACAGATCTATCGGTTGTGTGCCAATGACAGGACGAGAGAGGCACAAATCCTAGTGGTCAAGGGTCGCGGCGGAGTCTAGGAGTGTTCCCGGTGTGGGGCAGTGGCCGACGAGGGGTGGGAGGGGCGGCGCCGACATAGATGCGACGTGAGAGTGGGGTGGGGGAGGTAGAGGAGGAGAGGAGATTTTTACTCAGCCGCGGATTGGTGAAGTAAATATAGGAAGGCATGACGTGACTGGTGATAATTTATTCTTCACGGGCGCCGATTGAGATCGGCTAGGTACTGATTAGAGAGTAAAATTGAAAATTTACTCCTCTAACCAGTTAGAAAGGATCGGTTAGAAATGCTCTTATGTGACCGACATTTATACTTGTGTTATTGTTGGCAGCTTATTCCAATCAAAAGCTACCTAAGGCCAAAGCTGATACGACACCGATCATGGTTCAGCTCTCAACTTTCTGAAGTTTGGACGTGTATTAAGTTGTAGTTTTGTACATTATATATCCATTGTATATTAGGCTTGCAATTCAAGAAAAAAATCCCAGCTAGCAGCAATCATGGTTAACGTCTCTCAACTCTTCTTGGGTTACGGTGCAACTCTAAGCTATCAAAGCCACCGCTAAGCATCACTGACCAGTCGTGTCAGTATGGCCAGTCAGCAATGACTTTCCTTTAGTACCCTCTTGATATACATCATTGACCGGCCAGTTCATCAGTGATTACCACTCATCAAGTTTGTGAAATTACAGATAGGTCCATGGCGAGTCAGTGATAAATGCTTTTCTCCTGTCAATGCCAACTGGTTTTGTCGTGGTGGGTGTGATGAAAAATATCAGGTGACACAGAAGCTAAAATGCTCCCATGCTACAATGTGATTTTGGCTGTTGGATCTCACATCTAACGGTCAACATTTGCGAGATGTGGACTAGGGCGCGATTATGGGCTTCCTTAAGGGCTCTTTTGAAAATGTTCTAGAGCTCCTGGGCTAACCATTGGATGTGAGAGCCAATGGCCGAGAGCACACATAGCATGTGAGCATTTTAGCTCCCATATCACTTGATATGCACTCGTGGGTGCGATGGGCAAACTAGGGTTGGGTTTATATAGGCGGTAGTGGCCAGGATGGAGTTGTGCGTGGCAACAATTGAGCTTCACTGTTATGGCCACTCAACCATGTTTAAAGCCCCCCCCATGCACACTAGGAGATGTGTTTTTTTGGCGTCTTTGGGAGGAGCACGCGCAGGACGATGCTCCATGCAGCCAGTTCCAGAGGTCCAAGATGACCCTAACAGATGGGCTCCACCTATCAGTGGTTGTGAAGGTAGAACTACAGGCAGCTCAACATAGGCCTAAGTAGCGCTCGAGCGATTCTGGTCCTTGGGGAGAGAAGGAATCGGCTAGATTCAGCCCAATGGCTTTTATAGTGTTTTACATAACTTCTGTTTTTTAATATAGGAGATTGATTGCTACCTCTTGAGCACTGCGTTGGATTTCCGCGAAGAGAAAGGAATGATGCAGCAAAGTAGCGTAAGTATTTCCCTTAGTTTTTGAGAACCATGGTATCAATCCAGTAGGAGGCTATGCTCGAGTCCCTCATACCTACACAAAAACAATAGCTCAACACAACCAGCGCGCTTAGGGGTTGTCAATCCCTTCACAATCACTTACAAAAGTGAGATCTGATAGAGATGATAAATAATATTTTTGGTATTTTTGGTATAGAGATGCAAAGTAAAAAGTAAAGGCAAACTAAAGGCAAAGCAATAATAAAGTGATGGAGAATTATATGATGAGAAAAAGACCCGGGGGCCATAGGTTTCACTACTGGCTTCTCTCAAGAGCATAAGTATTCTACGGTGGGTGAACAAATTACTGTTGAGCAATTGACAGAATTGAGCATAGTTATGAGAATATCTAGGTACGATCATGTATATAGGCATCACGTCCGAGATAAGTAGACCGAAATGATTCTGCATCTACTACTATTACTCCACTCATCGACCACTATCCAGCATGCACCTAGAGTATTAAGTTAAAAACAGAGTAACGCCTTAAGAAAGATGACATGATGTAGAGGGATAGTTTCATGCAATATGATAAAAAAACCATCTTGTTATCCTCGATGGCAACGATACAATCCGTGCCTTCCTGCCCCTTCTGTCACTGGGAAAGGACATCACAAGATCGAACCCAAAGCTAAGCACTTCTCCCATGGCAAGAACAACCAATCTAGTAGGCCAAACCAAACTGATAATTCGAAGAGACTTGCAAAGATAACCAATCATACATAAAAGAATTTAGAGAAGATTCAAATATTATTCATAGATAGACTTGATCATAAACCCACAATTCATCGGTCTCAACAAACACACCGCAAAAAGAAGATTACATCGAATAGATCTCCACGAGAGAGGGGGACAACATTGTATTGAGATCCAAAAAGAGAGAAGAAGCCATCTAGCTACTAGCTATGGACCCGTAGGTCTGAAGTAAACTACTCACACTTCATCAGAGAGGCTTGGATGATGATGTAGAAGCCCTCCATGATCGATGCCCCCTCCGGCGGAGCTCCAAAACAGGCCCCAAGATGGGATCTAGTGGATACAGAAAGTTGCGGCGGTGGAATTAGGTTTTTGGCTCCGTCTCTAATCGTTTGGGGGTTCGTGGATATATATATATATATATATATATATATATATATATATATATATATATATATATATATATATCCACTTTAGTGTTTCGAAGAAGTACGTCGGTGCAGCTTCGAGGGGCCCACGAGGCATGGCTTTCTTGATGGAGGGTCCAAGTCTCCTGGATCTTATCTGATGAGAAAATCATGTTTCCGAAGGTTTCATTCCGTTTGGACTCTGTTTGATATTCCTTTTCTTCGAAACACTAAAACAGGCAAAAAAACAACAATTCTGGGTTGGGCCTCCGGTTAATAGGTTAGTCCCAAAAATAATAGAAAAGTGGATAATAAAGCCCAATAATGTCCAAAACATTAGATAATATAGCATGGAGCAATCTAAAATTATAGATACGTTGGAGACGTATCAAGCATCCCCAAGCTTAATTCCTGCTCGTCCTCGAGTAGGTAAATGATAAAAAGAGAATTTTTGATGCGGAGTGCTACAACAACAACAAAGCCTTTAGTCCCAAACAAGTTGGGGTAGGCTAGAGGTGAAAGCCATAAGATCTCGCAACCAACTCATGGCTCTGGCACATGGATAGCAAGCTTCCACGCACCCCTGTCCATAGCTATCTCTTTGTCGATACTCCAATCCTTCAGGTCTCTCTTAACGGACTCCTCCCATGTCAAAATCGGTCGACCCCGCCCTCTCTTGACATTCTCCGCACGCTTTAGCCGTCCGCTATGCACTGGAGCTTCTGGAGGCCTGCGCTGAATATGCCCTAACCATCTCAAACGATGTTGGACAAGCTTCTCCTCAATTGGTGCTACCCCAACTCTATCTCGTATATCATCATTCCGGACTCGATCCTTCCTCGTGTGGCCACACATCCATCTCAACATACGCATCTCTGCCACACCTAACTGTTGAACATGTCGCCTTTTAGTCGGCCAACACTCCGCGCCATACAACATTGCGGGTCGAACCGCCGTCCTGTAGAACTTGCCTTTTAGCTTTTGTGGCACTCTCTTGTCACAGAGAATGCCAGAAGCTTGGCGCCACTTCATCCATCCGGCTTTGATTCAATGGTTCACATCTTCATCAATACCCCCATCCTCCTGCAACATTGACCCCAAATACCGAAAGGTGTCCTTCCAAGGTACCACCTGGCCATCAAGGCTAACCTCCTCCTCCTCACAGCTAGTAGTACTGAAACCTCACATCATGTACTCGGTTTTAGTTCTACTAAGCCTAAACCCTTTCGATTCCAAGGTTTGTCTCCATAACTCTAACTTCCTATTTACCCCCGTCCGACTATCGTCAACTAGCACCACATCATCCACAAAGAGCATACACCATGGGATATCTCCTTGTATACCCCTTGTGACCTCATCCATCACCAATGCAAAAAGATAAGGGCTCAAAGCTGACCCCTGATGTAGTCCTATCTTAATCGGGAAGTCATCGGTGTCGACATCACTTGTTCGAACACTTGTCACAACATTATTGTACATGTCCTTGATGAGGGTAATGTACTTTGCTGGGACTTTGTGTTTCTCCAAGGCCCACCACATGACATTCCGCGGTATCTTATCATAGGCCTTCTCCAAGTCAATGAACACCATATGCAAGTCCTTCTTATGCTCCCTATATCTCTCCATAAGTTGTCGTACCAAGAAAATGGCTTCCATGGTCGACCTCCTAGGCATGAAACCAAACTGATTTTTGGTCACGCTTGTCATTCTTCTTAAGCGGTGCTCAATGACTCTCTCCCATAGCTTCATTGTATGGCTCATCAGCTTAATTCCACGGTAATTAGTACAACTCTGAACATCCCCCTTGTTCTTGAAGATTGGTACTAATATACTCCGTCTCCATTCTT